>NC_073699.1:83654121-83965963 GCF_023634085.1 Falco cherrug
GCATTTTTGATGATAAAAATCTAATAAAACAACCATATAAGCCTGCTGCAAGTTCAGAATAGGAAAGCAAACAAGACATAACCGAAGAGGCCATCAACAACCAAACTCCTATTAAGTAACATACCAGCCCAAGACTGCAGACAATCCCTTTCCACAGCCTCCAACTCTGACTTAGTAAAGAAATCCTAAAACTTTGCCAGACATTGAGAGGCACATGACCTGTCCTCCCATAACTGGCAAGGTCAGAAGTTTTATTCCACTACTCAGCAATTTCACTTCTATCAGGCAAGGTCAACAGAAAGGGTTTCATCCCGTATGTCTTCTCCCATACCAAAGCCATTTCAGCAGTGCTCCCAGAGTACGCTTCATAACTGGGGGGGGGGGGTGTGTGTGTGCCAATGCAAGTATTAGTGGGCTTCGATTGAAGCCAGGTCACTGAAGTGATCCAGAGTATGAAAACACACACACACAAAAAAAAAACCAAAAAACAAAAAACTACAGCAGGAATTTCTGAAGTGACTTTATGCTGGAGAAAACACAGTGCAGAACAACTACCTAAACCTTTGGGGTTTTAAAACATAATGCAAATATTCATTCACGTACCTCTCTTTGTAGATTTCACCAGCAATGGAAACGAGTGATTCAGCAACAATCTTACTGCAGATCAGAAGAACAGGCCCCAAATTTATTAAAATATTCTCTATCTACAGAGACCTTATAGATAACTTTACATTAATTGTTCTTGATTCTCAGTTAAATCTAAGTCCAACCAGAAAGCACATGAGTTTAGACTGCTGGTGAAGACGGGCATAGATCTGCACCTCAGTCCATTTCCAACCTCCACAAGAGAGCCTGTCACCTCTTAAAAAACTAACATAAGGAAAAGCTGTATGAATATGCTTTAAACCTCTAATAAAGTGCTAAAAAAAAATAGCACTCTGGGCTTCCACCTGAACTAATAATTCAGAGAAGGAAGGCAGCAGCAGAGAAAGCAGCTCAATTCTGAAATTCAGAGGAGTGAGAAAGTGGGAAAATCCCCAGTTTGCAGTATGGCTTATCTCTTCAGGCTATCCAATACATTTTATAAGCCAACCCTGCAGCCACCACACATGCTTTAATTCATTCATCACATGTATTTAGTAAAGCCTAAGAAAGCATCACAGTATTAGAGAGACAGAGGACAGCAACTCACTGCGTTTCAGCATTCCGAAAATTGTAGTTTCTGTAAGCTTCTCCTAAACCAAACAAATACTGCTAAGTTTTGCTTACATATTGCTGTTCATTTAGCAAGGACTTAAAAAAAAAAACAACCAAAAAAACCCACAGCAAATTATTTGCCAAAGATTCAGAGCCTGAATAACATCCTCCAAGTGAAACAGTAATTTCCATTACCGGGGTTGGTAGCCACAGAAAGGTCAACCAGTTCTGTCAGAAATTAAGATCCAACAGTTCTAAAGTATACTGGAGCTCAGGGACATATTCTAATTTTAAAAATTGGAAAAGGAATGAAAGACTATTATCTTGCTATCACACAAGAAATTTCACAACACAGATAAACTAATTGGAGATAAGTTTGGAAATGACAGCAAAGCTTACACATTACACAGCTTTTAAACTTTTTCTGAAATAAATCTTTCAAACTGAAAGGAAAAGATAACCTTTGAAAAGGTAAGTTTTAACAGTTGAACTAAGCTCAAGAATTTCACCTGCAAAGGCCTCAGTGCATACTGTATATCAATTCCAGCTTTCTGCTGGGATCTTCAGTGCTACTATCACCAACAAACATCAGCTCTTTTGTGAAGTTGCCTGACTTTCTAATATGCTGGGACACAGGTACAGATTTCTTCCCAAAATGTCCCCAAATATATTATTAAAAATGAATCTTTATTTATACAAAAATAATGAGCATGGAGATAAAAGAGTTGATTTATACAGCAGACAACTGGATTGCATCAAAGTACCTCAGGGAAGACACAAATTTGAGAATAGATGCAGGTACAAATCCACTAGATGACAACAGAATTGCATGCCTTACGCTTTGGAATATACATTCTAGCAAAAAAAATCAAGAGCAGGACATTAATTAGTTTGCAGTTTTGAGGTCATTAACTTGGTTTACATTTGCTTCCTTGCTGACAAATGTGCTATACTTAGAGGCAACCTGGCAAATTTCTTAAATAAATAATCGGACACATTTACACAGCAAACTAAAATAAAAGCCCAAGCCTTTTTTGGAAACAGTTTGCTGTTTCAACAACAGATTTAACAGCAAACTGTACATTAACTGCACAGTTCAAGCTGTGACATTCCCCAGGCTTCTGTAAGAATTGCAGATAGCAGACTGCCACCTGTCTTCCACAGGTCACAGCTGCAATGCTGCAGCTTGGAAATTAAAACGAGCCTGCCGAGAATAGTTGACAAACCCATCTCAAAAGGGTCAGTTGGAAAAAGGTCTAGTGTCTGACAAAAAAAAAAACACAAAACCAACAACATTACAAAAAAAACCACCACACCAAAAGACCTCGTTCTTGTGAATCAGTTACAGCTTTATGAAACACACTAGGAAAGTGCAAATGTATAGTCTGTAACTTAAAACTGTTTCTGAATGGGGACGTATACCCATGCCAAAGAGGATAAAAGGATGATAATGAAGAGAAACAGACGGATTAACAATAATTTGGAGAACTCAGCACTGAGAAGAACTGCCATTAAATATCTCCATAAAATGATGTTACAGAAAATGAGAAGTTCCTCAGTGCTGCTTCCTATAATTACGGCAGCAGCAATACCAATTCATCTCAGGAGCTGTAGTAACTTTAGAACATATACTACTAAACATCAAGATCATATCAAAATTTTATAAACCAGATGTTACATCTCAAGCTAAATCATACATCATTGCTAGTAATAAATCAGTCAACACAACGTATTAACTAATTACTAGATGATGATTTATATTTAAAAACAGTGTCAGATTACACGCACCCTCCCCCCACCACCACTATCAAACGATAGTACTGGTAGTACACACCTACTATCAACTGATGGTACAATCAACTATCCACTTACGTGTCCTACAGCCTAAAGGTAACCCCCAGCCAACACTCCAAGTGATGCAGCCCTTGCAGACCAGAGCACAGACAGGGGTCTGGCCCTGCTCCTCCGGGGGGCTCAGCTGCTCCCTTGGCTGAATTCCTGCACACAGTCTCTGCCACAGACACTGAAGTTCGCCAGAGGCTTGTGTTGGATTTCTGCAGTTCAGGGCTTGTAATGTAGTTTATTCACTAGGAAGTAATGAACTTCATTCAGTGAAATTCCTGTATTTGTATAACACTACATCGTGTTTGTGTAAGACTATATCAACAGAAGTTCGAACACACGTGGTTTCCCTAAGTAGCTGGGGGGAGAAAAAAAGAAAAAAAAAAAAGCACCACAACTCTTTCTTCTGAAAACAGCAGCAACACATAGTTACCACCCTTTGCATCTCTGCCCAACAGGAAATGAGTACAGCTAACCTGATATAACCAAAGTTTATGGATCATTACAAAGTGCAGAGGCACTCCTACTACCTGCAAGTATTTTAAGAAAACAGCAGTGGTTAAAGATTAAAAGAAATGAGACACTACAGATATTAATGCCTTCAGCTTTCTCAACCAAAACAAAACTGTTACAACATCCTAAGGCATAAGCAGTACAACTTAAAAGTAAGCGTTTATACTACTCAGTTCAAAACAACCTCTCAAACAGAAAAGTAAACTGCCACCCTCCAGAGCAAAATCTTAGCTCTCAGCAGGACTCCTCACAGCTGTTCAGTGTTAAAATGAGAAAATGAGATGAATCCATTAGTAAATGTAATAAAGTTAGATTATCAGTACCTGCTGGAGAGGGACGTGGGAACGCAGCACAAAATACAGAAGCCTACCAAAATCTTTCACCGGATGAAGCAAAGTACCTAAGGCCATACCTCAGCCTTTCAAGGCAGCAGCACACTTCTGACTGAGTACGCATTATGTGTGTGACACCACCAAATTCAACAATTCTTAGTAAATCAAACTTTGCTACGCTGAGTCAGAGCCTTACTCACGTAATAACCAGAAGATGCCGAAATGGCTAGAGCTATGAACTAAGACGCAGTTCCCGTTGTGAAAAATTCTATTTTTACAGTGCTCTAGCCAGGCTAGCATCAGACCAGCCCACCTCACAAAAACTGAGAGTAAGAGCGGCTGGTTAGCTTTCAGGAAATACGGTCTTCAAATGTGCTACCTTGGGACCGCTGGAGCACGCTATTACTATAACTTTAACAACAGTTTTTAATTTTAGGATGTTTTTCTTAGCTGCAGCCTTGCAAATTCTAACCATCTTCGCAAGGGTGCATGTGCACGCAGGCACAGCCAGCTCCCGCAGCCCGCTGTGCTGCAGGGATGCACCGAGGGCTCCCCCCACCCCTGCTGCCCCACCACGAATAATCTCGGGCAGATTATCGTTGTGTCAATCTACCGTGCATGCTTAGCATCTGGAATGATACAACAAACCCCAATAGCTGTCATTTGTCTGGCAAGCGATCCTCACAGAGAGATGGATTAAAACAACAGACCGAGGTGTTTCCTTCTGTGTCGTTGGGGAACGGTGACTCCCAAACTCTGCAGTTCAGAAAACGCCAAATATACGGTCACACCACAGACCGAAGCCAGTCCAGTTAAACAGCGGCAATGTAAAGTACGTTAGGACTTCAGACCGCGCTGCGCGGGCATCCCACGGACAACCCCACGTTCCTCGGGCCGCTGCCGGCGCCCTCCGCGCCGCTCTCAGCAGCGGGAGCGGCAGAGCAAACTTCACACGCCGAAGTGTGACAACCCCCCTCCAAAGCGTTCCGGAGCCACCGGCTGCCCTCCCGCAGTCCGAGTTCGGCGGCCGCGACGCACCTCACGCTCCTGGGCCGGCAAACGCCGCCGCGGGAGCGGCCCCGGGGGCAGGCGCAGCGCGGGGGTCCCGCCGCCCGGAGCGCCGGCGGGGCGCACCTGGGGGTCAGCCCCGCGGGAGGTGCGGCCGCCCGCCCGCCTGGCGCTTCTTTCCCCAGGCGAACAGCACCGGCTGCGGGGAGCGCCCGCCCGGTTTGAAAAGCTCGGTGGACTCCGGGGGTGGGGCCGGGTAATGCCCGAGACGGGCTCCGGGCGCCGGCAGCGCCGCTCCGCCTCGCCGCCAGCTCCCCCTGCCGGCACCCAGCCGCTGCGGCGGCCGAGACCCCCGCCGGCCGCCTCGCCCCCCCCCCCCCGCCCCGGGCTCGCCGGTGGAGCCTGGGGCGCAGCCCCGCCGAGCCCAGGCGAGGCGGCCCCGGGGAGGGAGAGGGCGGCCGGGGACGCGCCGCCCCGGCGGCTCTCGGACAGCCCCGGCGCCCCCGGCCGCAGCACCGCGCGGGGGTAGAGGGGCCGCAGGGGGTTACCTGGAGGCGCCGCCGGGCGAGGGCGGGCGCCGCCGCCGCGCTGATGCCCCGCTCCCCGGCGCGGTGCCGCCTCACGCCGCCATGGCCGCAGCCTCGCCCCGCGCAGCCCCGCCGAGCCGCCCGCGCTCCGCTCTCTCCCACCAAGTTTGCGGCGCGGCAGCTGCGCGCCTCGCCCGCCGCCCCCGCGCCCGCCCGCCGGCCGGACCCAGCGCCCCGCCGCGGGGGAGGAGCAGCGGCAGCCGGGGCGGCTGCGACGGCCACCCGTGCCCGGCGGTGCGCGGGTCGCCGCACAGCCCGCAGCCGGCGCTGCCCCGGGCTGGGGCGGTCTCGCATCGCTCCCTTCCCTCCCCCGCGCTCCCCCCTCCGGGCCAGCCGAGAAGTTGCAACTGGCTGAGATTGTCGTGCTTGGGGGCTGGTTGTTTTTTTGGTGGTTTTTATTTATTTTATTTTTTCTTTACTTACCGCAGCCCCAAAAACATGACCTGGCGCCTCTCCCGCCGATCGTATCTGGGCAGGGGCGCCCCAGCGCCGGTGCAGCCAAGCACCACGCAGCCTGGCGAGCTGCGGCAGCGCCCGGGGGTCACGCACGGAGCGAGGGGAGGAAGGAGGGAGGCGGCGGGCGAGGGGCAGCCTCGCGGGTGCCGGAGTCCGCAGGGGCTCCCGCGGCATGGGGGTCGCGGCCGGTGCCCGGGGCTCTCGTCCACCCCACGGCCCCGTCCCGCTGCGCGGGCAAGCGCCACCCCCCGCGTTGCGCTACGCGGCGCGGCTCGGGGGAGCGCGTTGCTGACATTTTCGCCACCACGTAAAAGCCTGCGGCCAGTCCCTCCCCGGCCCCTCCCCTCCCTCCGCGGTAGGGGTTGACGTGTCAGCCCCGAAAGTTCATTTCTGGGCCCTGGAGAGTTCCCCGCGAAGGTCCGGTGAGACGTGGCACTGCCGCGCAGGCGGCCGAGGCGCGCGGCTCCCCCAGGTACGTGCGGTTGCGTTTCCGCGCTCACCCTATTTTCAACGCATGCCTTCGTGTGTAGCCGGCACAGCTGTATTAATTTCTGTTGGTACATGTACTGTGATGAATTCCATCAAAGTTGTGTTTTCTTTTATGGCAGTGTTTGCACGTTTCTACTACAAACCGCAGCTGAAACTGACTTGTGTTGTTTGCAGCAAGACCTCCATTTAGGAGACTAAAAGCACCCAGAGTTTATTAAAACAAACAAAACCATGGAATAAATCCATGCTACAGTAATCCTATAAAAATATACTTAATTAAACCAACTAAAATCAAAACTTATCTGCAAGCCAAAATGTTGCAAATCCAAATTGCCTGAAAAATCCAGCTCAAGGGAGAATGTTACTTTGGCAATGTTATAAAAGAAACTTGTTCAAGTAGAAACTTTAATGGAAGTTTGAAATTATCATTACAAATGAAGCTCTGGAATTTGGAAGGATCTTTCTGATTGCTTGTTGGTATTAAAAAAAAAAAAAAGAAAAAAAAGAAAACCACAAAAAACACACACACACAAAAAAAAAACAACCAACCAAGCAAACCACAAAAGCCAATACTAAGGGCCAAACTTCTTTCCATTACAGTCATGTAATGCTGACAGTCAAGGATGTTTCCTTATTTATAACAAAGTTTTGTAAGACACTAATATAATGTATACCTTTGTAGGATTACTTTCTTGTGTAATTCCCTTGGGTCCAGAAAACACTTGTATAGAAAATAAAAGAATCCATTTTATGCCTAAAAATTGCCATTAAAGTAAGTGCAGATATAAGACAATTCATATATATACACTCTGCTAACTTGGTTGGAGTGGTTTTTAAGACGTTATCAAGTTCACATCAGTAAGTTCCATACTTTGCATGTATCTCCACCTATTACAATAAGTTTAGATCTTTTAATGAGGAGATATACCTGTTTTTCAAACTGTTGGGGGAAAAAAACCCACCAAACATCCATACTTTCTGAAAAAGTAAGCACTGTGTGTGCAAAGCCAACTGCCAGTAAGAAAACATCAAAATCTTGGCACCAGAGTGATGTACATTTTAGCCCCTAACAATTTCTCTGTAGTCTGGCTGTGAAACGATGGGCGTATATGTAGAGAAAACCCAACCAACCAACGAAAAAAAAAAAAAAACAACCACCAAAACCGCAAACTCACAACATTTATAGCTTTCTCTGATACTGGATTAATGATGTAAAGTACATCCTAATAAAAATTCCACTGGAATCATACTTTCTCTGTATCATCCCCAGAGGTTTTAAGCTATGCTTTATAACTAACTTCCAATATCATGTAAGAACGCTAACAATGTCAATTCTTAATTCTATTTAATTTTATTTTATTTTGAGAAGCTCATGGGCCAAGATGTTTGAAATAAAGCTACAAAATATCAAAATGTAATATTATTTAGTGTTACATGTTACTTTGTGCTATGCCTAAGTGATCAGGTGAGTTGAGCAAGCGAGACCAGCAATTTTAGGCAATGAAATCCCCAGAGCTACTCTTGCAAGTAGGGGCTCAGGGGGTTTTGGGTCTGTACAGGTACCTTGCACAGTGATGTCTTGATTCCAGGCTTAGCCTCTCTGTGCTACTATAACCAAAACAAATAATAATATCCTAACATAATCTAGGAGGATTATGCTTAGGGTAGGATAGAAAGCAGCAGGAGAATCTCTGCTATCTGATTTAAGGAAAGGAAGAAAAAAATCCTCGGTGGACTACTTTCCAATTCCACCCAGCTTTCCTTCCAGTATGATCTCTTCCTCCCTCCTCTGCCCTGTATTTTCTGTCATTATATTTCTCACTGTTACTAATTCTTGATCCCTCCTTCCAACAAAACAGAGCCTAGCACGTTAAGGGATGGCAGCATGTGAGAGCAGCAAGGTACTGCAGTTGGAAGAGGAAAGACTGCACAGCACCTTCAGGCTTTTGGCCAGTTTGGTGCAAAGCCAGATTTCAGCTCCTCCCTGTGGTGGCAGGATATAAGGAGTGTTAGAAAGCAGGGAAGCGGGTGGATTTCCATCTGTTTAGGTGGGAAAGCCATGGAGTAAGGGAAGGCCTGTCTTCACATTACACATCAAAAACACCTTGGCTAGTATGTCTGTCTTTCATCCTTTAGAAAAACAAAGTCAGATACTGTAAGCCCAAAGTTTAAGTTAGGTGAAAAGGAAAACGAAAGGGGGGGGGGGGGGGGGGGAAGGGAGGGAGGGAGGAGTTAGCTTCAGTAAAACTGAGCCTGGAGCTATGCTTCCATCATAGGGAAAAAAAGCCTTTGCTTGCTTCACAGCAACAGAGTTCAAATGTTTTATTGCCATTGCATGCTGCTTCTTTCACTCCATTGAACACATAAGTTGTTTTTGTTTGATTCACAAGAAATACGCAGAGAAAAAATTTGAAATGTCCCAGTTAATTGCCTGCTCTTTTTTTTTTTTTTTTTTCAACCACATCACCTATTACTCAGGAGAAACCCTCCTGGTGACCAGAAACTTTCCAGAGCAGACCAACCAGAAGCATGGTGCATATGAACAAGCTCCCTTTCCTGAACCTGAACCAATGCTAAAGAACAGAGTTTTTGTAGTCTGGTATCTCAAATCCACCCTGCTTATGTGACCTTGCTGAGACCTATTCACCAGGTCTACATCGCTGTTTCTTCCTTCTTTCCCATTGAGGTTCAGGAAGTATTTGGCTTGCTGCAATTGAGTTGAGCAAGTGCTTAGCATTCCTGCCTGCATTGAACAACATCATCTTCCAAGGCTGGATCATCATGAGTCTGCCATTTTAAAATATGAGGGACTTCTGATGTTGTTATATGTAAAAATAGGAATGACTTCTTCACCCCAGGAAAGCAGTTGGCCCAGAGGATTTAAGTTTGCCATCCTCAGGTGCTTCTGGTAGGAAAGTATAAAAGTTAAAAAGCAGGACATGCAAGGCTGTAGCTGTGTATCTCCAGTAGTGCGTACCCCAGCAGCAGACAAAAGACATGGTCAGACTGAACAAAATTTTAATTGGCGTAGCAAAAGACACCATCGCAATACTTGCTTTAAATCACAGGGAAATAAATGTCAGAGTTACAAACTCTCTGCTGTTTTCTGTCAAATTATTGTCTCACGTTATGTGCTGTATTTAAAGGTTACACTGACTACTATCTGTAATAACTATGAATTGAGAAAAGCGAGATGAGATTCTAAATTACTTGGCTTTTGAGAGCTAGATGTTCTTCTGATGAGTTTATATTTACTGTTTGTGATCAAAAGAGAGAATAAAGTAGTATTTCTCATGGCGTTCCTGTGATTAAAACTCTTTATAAACCAAATGGTTTATTTTTATGAATGCATAAGGTGATATTTTCAACACAACTATATAATATCAATAAAAGTGCGCTTGCATTTATAAATGTGGGAGCTGATTTTTAGTACTAGCCTCTTTCTTTTCATTAAAGTCTCTGACAGATAAGGCAGTTAAAGTTGTTATATGAGCCTTAAATAAGGGCCATGTAACTTCATGTCCCTAAAAGTAGTCAGATATTTGGTGAAAATGATGAATTCTGGGGTACTGATTCATGTGATCTGAAAAAGCCATCCATTTCCTGATTCACCTTCATATCTCCTCCAGGGAAAAAAAAGAATATTTTACAATTAATAACTGCAGTCAAACAATTTTTATGTGTATGTTTTTCTGTCTTTCAGCCACTTCTCTGAAATGATACTTCCAGAATGAAGGAGAAGATAGGAGTGACAACGAAGAATGCCTTGGAGAAAACCAGTTTCAAAGTTCGAGGAGTAGAAATAAAGAGAATATTAATAACTCTGGTCTCTTAAATAGGTCAGAATTATGAAAAGTTACAAAACTGAGGCATGAGCCCTATTATATTTGAATCTAGATTCACATAATTTTAAGTTAATACATAATAAAAATATTGCATTATTTTTCCTCTGCTTTGAATTATGATATATTCTGCTGCTTTATGCAACTTTCTTGTATAGAGTAATTTGAATTTTAATTTTTCTGTTGTTGGCCCCAAGACACCTCCTCAGACTAAGCTAGGGTATATAGTAGCAGTCCATTTAGTTGCTCCTCTCTGTCTGCAGGTCCATATTCTTTAATGTTGGATTCCTGTGTTACTACATCACCCAGCAGTACAAGTAGAATTTAGATAAAGAATACATATATATGACCTTATCATGGCCAAATGGTCTAAAGCACAGGATATAGAGCTTATCTAGACTTGAGGCTTTTGTGCTGGCCTTTTGGGGCATGTGTGAGTAGGGAGGATACTTGGCATAACACCTGCCTTTATAGAATTAGACCATCACAATTTTTAGAAGAAATCTTAACTGGCTGTGCAGTCCTCATACTTGGGCAGCATTTCTGTGACACTGATCTAGCACTAGGAGCCCTAAACCAAGTTTACCCCATGAAAGCACACAGAGCAGGCAGTGAGTTCCAGGTAGCAAGGTGTACAGCATGGGAAGGGACAGTGGAGTTGTCAGTCACAAGAATTTCATAGTAGATTCTCCAAGTAGGCCAACCCCTAAGTCACTTTTTAAAAGTGGTTTAGCTAAATTAAAGCAAATCCCCATGTGAACATTCTTGTTCTGCTTTAAGCATATCCTAAATCCACTAAAAAATGCATGTAAATTAAAGCAAAATGAACAAAACCCCGGCTAATTAGTAAAGGGTTTTCCCATAAAGATTCTCACTGATTGTCTTTAGAAAGAGTTCATTTACCTCTTTAGTTAAGCACAGGCAGCGTATTTATGTGACCAAGATCTCGTTCACCCTTTACCTTCTCACTCTCTGAGACTCACTGTGAACAAAATAAGCTAGAAGTACTTGTCAAGAGGGTTTACGTAGGAAGTAAGACAGTCAGGAGCTTAACAAGATGCATGACATACTATAATAGATTCATTTTTTCAGCCATACATTCCCTATCAGATCAGATCAGATAATTTAGTAGAAGCAATAAAACTTACAAGTCCAGTTCAGGTGACATTTTCCTCAGTTGCAACTACACTGTGTTCAGTTGTCTGTTAGGAAAAAACAGGATGGTGGTGTTTACAGCCAGTTTTTTTAGTCTGGAATTGTTAAAAAATAAAATGCCTAAGAACTTGAAAGTGGCTATAGAACTAGTACTAGGCAAAGACAAAAGATAAAATAAATTAAAACTAATGAGTGTCACTGAGGAATGAGAAACAAAACAAACAAACAACAACAACAAAAAACCCCCACCCAAAATCTTCCTGAATTTATTTACTTTGCTGATTTTGCTTAGATATTAAACAACCCACCTCACAGTCTGGTTTTCTGTCCCATTGTTGGACTAATTTATGTCAGATTAGAGCAACAGGAGTGTAAGGAGGTACCTACATCATCCTAGACTTGAAAGGAGGCCCAGCCCGCAGCCCTGCGAAGTTTCTGTGCATCTCAGTTGGCACTTGTGGATTTAGCAGCTCTGTTCTGCCTGTCTGTTCAAGGTCAAACATGTAAGTGTTAAACATAAATGAGGGAGATCCTCCTACCAAGTCTCATTTACCAGAGCAGATGCTGTGGGCTGTGAGTTAGGGAGAGCGGACACTGGTGTCACATCATGCTGTTATTAGTACCCCCATTTGTAGCTGATCGCTGCCCCAAGTCCCTCCCATGTTGTACACAAGCATCAGTTTTTATATGTTTTAAAAGCCACCTATAAGTAGTACCAAAAATGTGTTCAAAATCTGTGTTGAGCTGAACTCTGCAGTCAAACCTTTAGCCTTCATGAAGTGCTCTGTCCCAAAGTGAAGCTCAAACTGAAGGGATCCCACTGTTTCCCAAAGAGCTGTGAACTTTGCTGGCAAAGTATAATGCATCTGTTTATTGCAGGCAGTCCATTTAAAAGTGTATAGCTATTTTCTACTATAAGTTGATTTTTCATTCAAATATGCATAAATCACCCTGCACAGTGACTTTGTCAGTTTAGGGTATAAGGAAGATGATATGATGTTCCTTGATGAGCAAAAGTAGAAAGCAGTAACATTATAGGAAGGTGGAACTGATATGCACTGCATGATCCTAATCCTAGTACTACCTAACATTTGAGTGTTTGATTTATTGCCCTTAGCATTCCGCTAATGTCAGATGTTTGGTATAAGTTCAATTATTAAATTTGTATCCCTCATTTCTTTCCATAGCCTGAAACTGTTGTAATTATTGAAATTATTGAAAACAGAAGTGCTTTTCTTTGTATTCTACTCAATAAAAACTGCTCTATTAAAAATACTGTGTGTTAAATTATTTGGATGGACACATGAAAATATGTAAAAAATTAAGCTGAAGAAGGGAAGACCTAGCCTAAGTCAGCTCCAAGAAGCCAGAATTTAATTTTCAAAACCTGAAGTTTCATAAAATAAGCCTCATTGCAAAACACTTAGGAGGGTTGTCCAGACATGCTATCAAAGAGCAAAAGTCACTTTATTTTATTATATTTTTTTTTGCAGTTAGCCCCAGTTCCACTGAGATTACTGAGGTTTTTTACTTTGTAATGAGACAGGATCATTAAAGAGACTGAGTTAGAGAAACACTGAAATCAGTTTTAACCTTGCAAGTCCACCATCATGCTTTAACTGTTACCAGAAGATACCAAAAGGAGACCAAGACTGTAATGTCCACATGCCTTGAAGCACCTCTTGTCTCTAATGGACATTCTCAATTCAGAGCAGAAGCTGAGGGCTTGGAGGGGGTCACTGTGTGCACTGATGGTACTATATAAACAAAATAAGGCTATTCACTGTTCTTTCATCAGCCATGTGTTTACAAATACTTTAAAGGCTAAAATTTTAAAAGTAATTGTAACATGACAAAACTGTTAATGAAATAATTTGCATAAACATGTCAGATTTCAACCGAGTTTGACAGATGTCGACAGAGGTTCTAACTGCAAAGACAAGAGTGAGTAAAGGAAGAAATATATAGGAGCTACATGGCTAAGGCCATCTTCTTTATTCTAATAATCAATCCCTTCTACCACCAAAAGGAGGGCATTAACAATAGGACTTAGTCAACAAGTGGAAAAAACCTTGAATTATCTCCAGCAAAATGGAGAAAAAAATAACATTCATCCAACTAAAACCCAAAGCCTCTATGTCTGCTGACATTCTTGACTTTTCCAAAAATGGGCTATGTATTACGCCCTAAAGACACAGCAACTTGGACTACAAGACAGAAACCAATTCTAAAGTTAAGGACTTTCCTAAAGAGAAATCTTCCCAAAGCTGTTCATTTTAAGCACTTAGTAAAAGTGAATAACTAGCACAAAGGAAGAGACATTCATTCCAAAGTGTGTACGCACAAGAGAAAAGCAGTCACTCAGCATTGTAGGTGATTGGCAGCCTCTGGTTGTAGCATGGTAAGTCATCTAGCAAAAAAAATAAATAAATCTGACACATATTCATTAGCATCAGGTTCTGAGAGAGTCTTATATAGCGATTTCTCCACAAGACAGAAGCAAATGCAATGTCATAGCAGATGCATGTGGAAGCAAGTAGCTCTGTGAAAAGCCCTAGTGAAGCTTGCTTTCCCTAGGCTGTGTCTTATGTCTGAATGGTGAAACCCTCAGGTCCTCCTGCTTTCCATAAGTTGGGAAAGGTGTGAATTATCCTCCTCCATCCCTCACACTCTTGCTGCTTTCCCCATGTCCTCCAGCCTCCTGCCCTCCCAACCTCACCCCCCAGCCTGGCCAGGCACCTGGCCAGGGGACAAGTGTGATGACCAGGCTAGAGCTTGGTGCTGGCTGCTGGCTGATTGACCAGTGGACTCCTGCTGACCACTATGCACGCTGCCTCTAAGAGGCTGGCAGGGGCAGAAAATATGCTCTGTGGTCTGGATGGGACTGTTCAGTCATTTCAAAGACTGTTAGAGTTTGACTGATAGCTTAGTTATCATTTCAGGCAACCAGGATAAAAACTGAAGCTTTTTTTAAATCCAGACATTGTATTTTCATAAAGCAATTTCTTTGTTCATTGGGGTTTTTTTAATTAGATATATAATTTTTCTCAAATTACAGCAACAGAACAAATATTTGCATGTACACCCAAAGTGTAAAGAAAACCCAGCAAATAAATTTGTTCTATAATCATCTTTGCTCTTTGAATGTCTATTTAATCCACCTGATTTTCCTTCTGTTTTGTGAAGCACTGTTGTAAAAAGGAGGAACAACAAGGCCTAGATATTTATATAGGATAGCCACATTCAGATACTCTGTAAGAAAAAGTAATCTCAGTAAGTCATCTCACTGGGAGGAATTAAACACAGAGCAGCTCCAAAAGACCTACCAGATGGCCAATTTTTATGCCTTTTTCCTGGTTCAGGGAGTTTGGTGTAGGAAGTCAGGTTTGGTGTAGATGTGTTAACTATTGGTTTTCTAAACTATTCACATCATTAGCATTTTTCTTTTGGAGAGGGAACTACAGACATGTTCTGTTGGTTGAGGCAAAAAGCGTATGAATTGGAAAAGGTCTTTATGGTCATAAATGCTTTCATTCCACTTCTGTGACCAAAAGCATGTGAATGGATAGAGTACTGCTGTTTATATAATTTTATTTCACCACAGCTGAGGAAATTACAAGATTAACATAACTTCCAAACACTTCTAGTTTAATGGCTGACGCTCCCAGGGTCAGCAGGTATGGAGCTGCCATCAGGGATGTCTGGACATTCTTTACGGCGGATTGTCAGGAAGAGCTTCCCTCTTGGCTGACTCAGTGGGCTCTTTCTTCCTTACTAGATGCAGTAAGAGCATCTGTAAATATTTTGAAGTTTTGGTCAACAGCAAATCCTTGGCAAAGATCCTTTCTGGCTTTACTTGGAGCAAGACTGGCTTACATCATTTTTAGGTTGATAGAATCAAAAACCTTCTAAGGAAATGTAGTGCCTACATATTCTAGCACACCAATGGGATTTGCACTTAGAGAAAAATTAATAGGTACTGTAAATAAATAAAACTAAAAGTTCCTGCTGTATTTAGTGACATCTTGCAAGTCTTAAAAGTGACACAGTGTGAAAAAGTACCCTTTAAGACTGAATCAATTACATTCGGCTTGGAACTCTTTACAAAGACACACACAAAACATGTATATTCTGTACAGTGAATACAGCTGAAGAAATGAGCAAGACTTAGAGGGTGGCAAAGTATTCTTTGGAATTGTTAGTTGAGACCATGGAAGAAAATCAGAACTGTGTCTTCTCATTTTAAATGATAGCTTTCCTTTCAGTTCTCAAATTCAGATCACTCATCCAAAAATATAGGTAACTAACATATGCTTGATAACTGTGCAACATGAAAAGTACAGTTTTTTGGCCTATTTAAGAACACAACAATACTGATTACTGCTGACACTGCGTTGTCATCCATAAACATCACACCTTAGGAAACCACAGAAGAGTTTATCTCTGTGCATTTAGTCACTGGTTAGCACAACAGGACCCTGGTTTGGCTTAGATATACCAATGGGTGTTACTGTTATATATATACATATATATATATATATATAACAGTCCTTCTGTTGGATGGAAAGTTACACACAGTGATTTTCTGGGGAGGCTGTTACAGATAAACTCTTCAAATCTGATGGTAAAAAGCCACAGATGTTCAGATATTATGGTCATTTATAGAGATCTGAGAATCCCGTAACTCTGCCAGCACCTAGAAATGGAGTGGCTAACTGTATCTAATTAAAATATCCTTAAGGGTACATTTGGTTTCTCATACATTTAATTATTTGACAAACATGTGTCTCTTCTTGGTATTTATTTTTTTCCTTTTTCTTACAACTCCCTTCCCTGTAACTGAAATTAAGGTGCTAAAGGAATGAACAAGCCCTACTGATTGTTTTTTCTGTTGAGATTATAGATAAAAATACATTTTACTAAAGTCTGTGGAAAATGTAATTTATTGTGTCACAGCAATCACTCAGCATGTGTACAGCTGGGTTTGATGATACCAGACCTTGCTTGTTACGAAATCAATAGCAATGGACTCAAGTAAGGAAGGGTAAATGAAGAAAGACTGGTGGTTTCTAGGCTCGAACTAGTTTGGGTCATCAGGAGGTGAAAGGGAGTGTTTTAACTTGCCAAGGAATTACTATTCCAATGCCAAGGCAGAGGAGCAGAGGCCAAATTAATGTCTCATGCCTCATGTAAGAAACATTCCCTGTCTTTTAACAAAGTCCTTTTGATTACTTCAGAATAAAGAAGGGGGAAGGTGTTGTGCTATGTACGTATATATCACTTAAAACACTTTATAAAAAGAATAACGAGAGCATAAAAAGAATTAAATATCAGATTTTCAATGGAGCTTTCCATAGGCCAACTTTAGTTCCACCCACTTAAAAGGAAGCAGTACACCACTTCCAAAATCCATCAATGCCCCACTTCTTTGTGTTAGTTCAATTCAAGGTGACCTCATTAGAAAAGCTCTACTTGGAAAAATCCAAGAGCCTGGGCCAAAACAGAAAAACTTCTGTCCTTCCAAACATTTGTTATGCTAGCATGGTGCTGAAAGCAGAGCGGATGTGTAACAGATCCAGCGCAAACAAGGCTGACTGCCCCAGGATCCCACTGGGGTGTCAGCCACGGCTGCTGGACCAGGAGCTTGGACAGTACCGTTGATCTGGAACCACTTTTTAAGCTGATCTCTAAACACCGGGTGGACAAGCGTACAACAAACTGCAAGTTTTTCTGCAAATAGTACTAACAGAGGACAACATCAAACAAGAATCATACCTTCCTACAAATCTCCCCCTACAGCATCTCCTGATCCTGTCTGATAGCTGGAAGATCACAGACTCTAGGCTTAGCTCAGCTCAGCTCCACAGTAGAAAGCCAAAAACAAAGAAGGAAAGCTGGAAATGCTTCACAGAGTACATTCACTAGTGTGGGTGCTTGCTTCTGTTTTATGTTTAGGGCTGGAGGACTGCTTGGTATGAAGGAAAAAGAAATTAAAGAGAAGCAAAGATTAAAATCAAGCAGATGAGGAAAAGCAGTAAGGTAAAAAAAAAAAAGGTGACAGTTAAGGAAAAGGAAAAAGGCAAAAATATGTCACCCTTCATTGTATCAACAAAATTATAAAATGTTTTCTCAGTGCTCTGCCTGAAATCCACCCATCCTTTCCCAAAATATATTCAGATAGTCCCTCCACTCAGAGAACTTGGATTCTTTAGTGTAAGAGCTGGAATTAGGGCAATGGGCTAGCTCTTACACTAAAGTACCCTCTCTCTGACAGGCACCCATACCAAATGTTTAAGAAAGAGTTTAGCAAGGCAACACACAGCTGGCCACCACTGAATAAATCACCACTTACAGACATTCAGTAATACAGGATCTTAGTATATTTATACGATCCTTCATAGACCTGTTTCCATAATTTATTCCATCATTGACTTCATGCAGCATCCTAGGGTGAGGAATGCCACAGCTGAGGTACGTTTTGCAAAGGAGCACTTCCTTTTGTTTTGAACACCTTCCCACCTAGATTCCCTTGTCATTGTACCATAAGACACTGTGACAAGTCATTATTTGCCTTCTCCATACCTCATACAATTCTTTGAATCTCAATTTTCTGTATTCTCAGTTTCTTTCAGGTGGAGGGACCTTGCTTAATATATATATTTCACATAGAGAAGTGATTTCATAAGGCTGGTCACCTTGCCACCACTTTTGTATCCTCACCTCTTCTACTATATTCTCTTTGAGACAGGAGGAATCTGAACTGCAAACAGCATTTTGGGCTTAGGCACACTATGGATTTATATAGAATTAAAGCTCATACAGAAGCAATAGCAGGTTCTCTGGATTGTTCTCTATTCTTTTCTACTAATTCCTAACATTCAGCTCTACTTTTGACCAGTACTGAGAGTTGAGCTGATGTTTTCACAAAAGTAGCTCCAAAACAGAAAAAGGTCTTAACAAAAGAATAGTCAGGATGAGTTTGGTACAATGCTCTGGGTGATGCTTTGTTTGTGTGAAGAAAGGAATGTACTCTGAATCATTATAAAAGATAAGGTTGGCACCTGAAGGAGATAAGGAGACCATCAAGTCAGGAAATCGTTGAACAAAGAAAATTGAAAGGTCTACTCCACCTAGATCCCACCTATTGTGAATGGAATGATTGGGTGTCAAAATCAAATGAGTATGTATGTAAAGACTTTGTGTAACCTCTCACGAAACCTGTATAAATTACCTAACTTTTCACTGAAATCTTCTGAGCTAGTTTGTCTGGTGCGAATCGGCTAGCTCCCCAACGTTGTACAAAATAAATACCTTTGCTGCTTAAAGACAAAATTGGTCTCTGAGCACTTACTCTGTGCCGTTTTGGCATCAATTTGGCGAGCCAGGCAGGAGAACTCCCCGCCGGTGCTGGAATCCAGGGGCCTGGGGACCCTCGGGGGCCCCCGACTGCATCTTCTGTCGGGGAGACTCCCCTGCCCCTCGGCTTCGCACACAGGTGGACAAGGACTTCTGCTCAACGTAAAAGGTATTTATTCTTTGTTTTGAATATTTGATTGTCTTAAGATTTGGGAAGCTGAAAACTTCCTTTAGGGTGTCTTTAAGATTTGGGAATTCCTAGAACGTAACAACTGAAAAAGCGCTCTGTGTCTTGTTTGTTTGATGTGTTGTCTTGTTACATGTTCAAAATTAGAGTTATGAATTGTATGTATAAATAAATAAATAAGAAATCTGGTAATTCTAGGCGAATAGCTGAAAACTTAACATGCTGCTTAGGGCCAGAAAAAAAATAGAATTTAGGTTTTGCCAGTTGTTTATTGAAATACGTACTTTGTGTGGTAACACGAACTGCCAGCGTTCCTAGAGCTGTATGTAAGTGCACGGTGCCGTGTAACACCCCGTCCGTGACCGGGGGCTTCCCGCAGTGCGGTGTGAGACGCGGTGTCACTGCGCAGCGAGTGGGGAGCCCCGGTCTGTGGGTCCGTGTTCCCCGTGAGGGGCCGGCCAGAGACGGACGGAGCGATTAAAAAATCGATTTATGAAGTGGTGGAATGCATGATTAGAAATTAGAGCGGGAGACTGTGGACAAAACATTGGAACTAACAACATTTGGGAAAAGCACGAACTAGCCTCTGCACTGAGTGTCGTAGGTGCTGTCTGTATATTCAGGCTAAGGGTGGCAAGATATATTATCTCCTTCCCGCCCCCCCCCCCCCCCCAACCAAAAAAAAAGAAAACAAACAAAGACACAAAAAAGAGACCAAGAAATAAGCCTAAATACAGGTCTTGAACTGTGGTGTATGTTCTAAGTACGGTACCTCCAGTAATAACTAATACATCGTAGACAAATACCAGACTTATTAGGAAGATGGGGGGCAAACCGAGCAAAGAAATAAGTACCAAAACACCCCTGGGCTGTATTTTGAAGCATTGGAAAGAATTTGGAGGAATTCCTGGAGAAAATTTGAACAAAAATACATTTTTAAAATACTGTTAGAACTGGTGGCCTCTGTTTACGTTGGGTGATGATGGGGAAAAAAAAATAACCGCCCGAAGGTAGTCTTAGTTACAAAACAATTTTACAGCTTATGTTGTTTCTCCCTAGAACAAAAGTGGGATGAAGTAATGTATTCAGATATGTTTGTGTGGCAGAAGGAGTGCAGGATTAACACCACCTGATCCTTTGATTATGGCTTTAGAAAAGGGAAAAACTGAGATCTAAACTAGAAATATGTTCTTGTTAAAAATTTTGTGTAATATGTTATTGCTATGTTTTGTAAAAAAAAGAAAAAAAAAAAAAGAGCTCAGGTTGTGGTTCCTCCTGTGGAGCAACCAGAATGAAACACTGAAACACGTTGCAAGATAAAAACTTGCACTAATGTAGGATCTGAAATGGAGGGTTGGGGAGTCAAGGACCCTGTGAAAGTGTTAATGGGGGTTTGTACAAACTCACCCCTATACCTGCTCGAAGGTGCGCCTGAGTCCTGCTGGACGCATGGCAGGGTGTTTGCTGTTTGCCTGCAAAGGCATGATATGTAAGAGCACAGACTTAAAACACGTAGCAGATTTGCATTCAGGGTAAGAAAGAGTTACAGCAGAAGTGCTGTTGCAAAGGCAGGCTTGTGTAACCTGCAGAGTAGGAAGAGCATCTCCTGCCCCCAATCCTTCAGATGGTGGGGAGGAGGGGGTTGCTGTTGCTGACAATGGAACAGAAGGACTTGACAAGGTTACCCCAATCGCTGCAGCATTTGCACTACAACAGGACCGGTAACAGCCCCTTTGGGGCAGGCAGTGGGGCCGGAGGGTCTGACAAGAATAGTTTGGTCGTGCTAAACTGGCAGAGGAATGTCAGGCAGAAGTGAAAAGAGTGAATCCCTCTCCCATGGGACTGGATCAGTGTGCACATTGTAGGGAAAGTGGACACTGGAAGCGAGATTGCCCTAAGCTGAAGAACCATCAACGGGTTCTGGTGAACTAGGGACTAGAGAAAAATGAGATGGAATTTTTAGTGAATACAAAACCAACTTATTTGGTGTTAAACTTCAGTGAAAAGAATTTGCTACAATTGTGGGAGCTGCTGGACACCAGGAAAACATCCTGAAACCTTTAAAGTGAAAATTAAGAAAACAAATAGGAATGCCAAATTCACCAAAATCTTTGTTGGGATGAGATTTATTAGAACATCTAGACGTTTAAAGAAGGAGAAATGAAACTAAAAGTTAAAGATGATTAATTAATCAAAATCTTGAGCTTATCTTTAATTCAACAGAAAAGTGGAAGAGAGGACCTCCCAGAAGTAAAAGAAATCTTTAACCAGGTATATCTGGGAACAAATTCCAGGTAAGGCGAAAAATGCTTTGCCTCTTACAGTAAATATGATAAGGGGGAGGCCTGCCTAGTTCAGATAAAACAATATCCCCTGGTCAGCAGGGCTGGGGGGGATATTGGCACAAAAATTAAAATAAAATACACTCTGTAGTAGTTCTACTAGTGTAAATCTGTGTGTTTTGCCATGACAGTGACTTGTTATGGGATGCGCAGATGAAACTCTGCATTGACAATGAAGTACAAGGAATAAGGTTGGTCAGGTGCCTCCTACCATAGTCAAGGGCAAGACTGGGTTGGCCTCTGTGTTTGCCACCAAGAAGAATCTTTAGCTCCGCTGTTGGCTTCAACCCAGTAGGCGTTGAGCGGTGGGAACATGCCATGCCAGACCTTGATGTGAGGAACGACCCCCTCTGTTATAAGAGGGCCATCCAGGAAGGAAGAAAATAATAAGACCCATCGGGGCACTGACTCATAGTATAAATACTTTGACAAAATTTTAGGGAGAACATGAATCAAACTGGGACAACTGGAAAAGGAAATTATCCAGGGCAACAGTGACAAACTGATTTCTCAGAACTCCCAAGAAAAGAGGGGTTTCAATACATGCTGGTCATGACAGATGCCTTTTCAGGGTGGCCTGAAGCACTCCCTTGCCAAACCAATAAAGCTAATGAAGTAACTAAAGTACTATTATAAGAAATAGTACTGAGATTTGGGGTTCCAGCAGTAATCTCTTCAGACAGGGGCTCACACTTTTGTGCACAAGTCATACAAGCAATAAGTAAAACATTAAAAATCAATTGGCAACTGCATACACCCTACAGACACCGAGCAATTGGGCAAGTAGAAGAAATGAACCATCTTATTGAACAATAAATTGCCAAAATATGCCAAGAAACAAATTTATATTGGTATCAAGCTTTACCTATTGCTCTAATCAGACTGAGGGTCAAACCATGACTAAAAGAGAAGCTGAGCCCTTTTGAAATCTTGTACGGCAGACCCTATGTGATACAAGTTATAAATAGTGAAGCTCTAGATCAAATAGATAACCAGTACATGTATGATTTATGTTGTAACTGTAGGGAGACAATTAAACAAAAATGCTACAGTAGTATTAGAACACCAGCCTAAGCAACCTGACTATAAACGATTTAGTCCTGGTGATTGGGTATATGTTAAGAATTTTTCAGGAAACTTTCTGCAAGAAAAGTGGGACAGACCCTTCCAGGTGTTGCTCACTACGTTCACAGCAGTACAGATAAAGGAGCAACCCACTTGGATTCACTACTCCCGAGTCAAGAAAACTCCTGAGAAACCATGGACTTCCGAATAAGGAGGAGCCACCTGCTCTCAAGCCTTCCCAATGCTGATTCTTTGACTTTTGATAAGTATAACTTCATATCAAGCTCCCATTTTAGAATGGTCAAGATCTGATGCACAAATTATCAAATCACTTCCATGGGCTGGCACACCACTCTCAAAGAACCTAGAGCCTAACCCAGGTCTAGCCAGTTATGTTTTATCTAACAACAAATCATATGTGCAACAAGACTGGAATAAGACTCGGAATTCATTAAAAGTGTTAATATAATAGGACAAGAGACAAAACAAGTCAAGCTAATAACACCTATGAAAAACTGGTGACTTACATTTAGTCATATGGAAGATACAGACAATAATGTTTGACACACACACACACACACAAAAATTCTTGCCTATGGGATAGTGTTAAAAAGGATAAAAGAAACAAAGCCCAGTGGGACTTTAAACTACTCTTAGATCCATCAGTTTCAATTATGTGTTTATGGGCTAACAAAGACAGAGTTGCTTCTGAAATGTTTATCATTACTAAGCTACCTATTAAAACAGCTGTCTAACCATTTATTGGGACAATTGATGCACCTACAACTCTGTTATACAGGATTGCCAACCCTACATACAACAAAGTCTTAAAGGATGGAATGCATGGCTGGCAACTAGGTCTCACCACACTAGAACTCGAAGAGATATACTGGGATGGATTGGCACAGGATTAGGTGTGTTAAATACCATAGACCAAGAAGTACTAGTCAACAAACCCCGTGCTGTCACATCTGACCTGGGAAAGCTTAAAGTTCCCTTGAGATCATCTCAGTGGGTACAATCCATAGCCGCAGGAATATTGAGGGAAGGAATATCAGGAATGCTATCTAAAGATATAAGGGAAATAATAGCCAAGGAACTGCCTCACCACTCAGTTTGAAAAAGACCACACCACGCTTGGTGGCAACTAGTAAACTTCACCTACAACCCACATAATGAACAACTTGAAGCATATGTGCTCACAATTAGTGCAGCAAAAGAACAATCTTTCCTGTTTTGACACTAGGAAGTCATTGTCAGACCCATGGACCATAATGTTTGGGCAAGTTATGATCAGACCAAAGGCAAATGGCAGTCGATTAGCATTGAGGCATGTATCCCCAGAGAACAACTGGGATACATCTGTGCAAATGCAGTAATAGAGAATGAAGATCTATGTCTAGATATTAAAAAGGGTACATTTACTTTTGAAATGTTTCCACATATTGAAGCCCAATCACAAGTGTTTTATGTAGGAAATGGATGCGCATGTGTTAGAACTCCTTGTGTTAACATTACTATTGATAATTGTAATGAAAAAGCCAATGGTACTACTTTTTTTGTATGTAATTTTAGTAGAATTGTTGGCTGTGACTTTGATTATGTTGTTCCTGTAACTACTAGACAATTAATTGAAGTGGATTATACCCTGTATCACGATGTACCTGAATTACAGATAGGCATGAACATTAGTCTCTTTAAAGCAATGCTCAGACATCCCGACATAGAAAAACTGGTCCAAGAAGTAAACAGAACGGCCCAACGCATACTTTGGCAGGTAAAACATGACTCTGAAAATATAAAATCTATCTTAGCCAATGCAGAACAAGTAGGAGAACATTATTGGTGGGACATCTTCGCAGGACATTCCCCTAAAGCAACACAACTATTCCACTATTTAATACATCCCATACTAATCACGTTGGGAGGAATGATCTTATTACCCCTCTTGAACATCTGTCTGTGGTATAAACTAAAGGCCATAGTTAAAAGAACGCAAATAACATGGACAATGAGACATGTCTACCGAAGCCCTTTGTCTCTGAAACTTGATGAAAGAATTCGTGAGTCTTAAGAAAATGGGGGAATGAAACAGAACAAGGTCTTAAAAAAAAGATTAGTCAGGATGAGTTTGGTACAATGCTCTGGGTGATGCTCTGTTTGTGTGGAGAAAGGAATGTACTCGGAATCATTAGAAAAGGTTCCACTGAATGTACTCTGAATAATCAGAGAAGATAAGGTGGGCACCTGAAGGAGGTAAGGAGACCGCCAAGTCAGGAAGTCATTGAACAAAGAAAATTGAAAGGTCTATTCTACCTAGATCCCACCTAGTGTGAATGGAATGATTGGGTGTCAAAATCAAATGAGTATGTATGTAAAGACTTCATGTAACCCCCCATGAAACCTGTATAAATTACCTAATTTTTCACTGAAAACTTTGGTGCTAGTTTGTCTGGTGTGAATTGGCTAGCTCCCCAACGTTGCACGAAATAAATGCCTTTGCTGCTTAAAGACAAAATTGGTCTCTGAGCAGTTACTCCATGCCGTTTTGGCATCAGCTATTGCAACTCCAGTATCTTGTTCCTGAATGACAAGTAGTTCAGAATCCATTACTGCTTATGCAAAGTTAAGGTTGTTTCCTTCTATGTGCATCCCATTGCACTTACATACATGGAATTTAATCTCTCCTCTTATCATCCACTCACGGTACTTTCTGAGGTCTTTCTACAGAATTTGTAGCTGCTCTTCATCTTTGCTACCCAAAATAACTCGGTATCATCAGCATGTTCTCAAGTGCCTCTTGCACAAGAATAACAGATGAATTTTCATCAGATTGTATTAAACACAAATGCTAAAATTAGTATTAAAAGCACTTGAGCAAATTGCAACAAAATGCTATACCTACAATTGTAGAGAGCATTCTATTCTGCTCTTTGGAGTTGAAAAAACCCACAAAAATTGTCAGGATTACCACCTTTACACAGAGGGTTTTGATTTCCAAACAATTTTTCTACAGCTTGGATTATTTCCTTGATGAATAGCATCAGAGTCCAAGACGTTATTAACAATTCAGTTCAAAATTATCATTTTGAGCTGTAAATTTAAGACTCAGTCATGAATACTGACCAGAGCTTTTTGAGCTTGATGTTCTGACCAAGAAATACAAGCCAAAATTACAACTTGCATTTAAGTGTTTTAAACAATGGTCAGATAGTGAGTCTGGTTATTTCTAGAGTTCTGCTGTGGTTACTTAAGAACTGCAAGTACAGTGACAGAACTGTACCAATGAAAACCATTAAGTGAACGCACAGTGCCAGTCTCACTCAGAGCTTGCGTCAGTGCAAGTCTTTCAGCTTCTAATGACAGCTATAACTGGCCACAATTTAAAACATGTAAGGAACACATGATTTAATGCTTTTAGTCAAGACATGCTAAAAAAATTAAAATTTCAGACACGAATCTGCTAGATAATAGGTTGACTTGCATTTCCACATACTTTTTAGTCATCATTTTAACCAAGAAAATAATATTAATGTGTTAATTTATACAAAAACACAAGTTTCAAAGATCCCCTCAGTACTATCTGAGATAAATATGGAAAACTAGCAAGAACGGTTGTTACAAAGGAATAACCCTTTCTGTGGAAAAGCTTAGTCAAATTCTTCATATAATGAGTCTCTGGCTTTTGAATATATTGAAAAACTTTGGAAGAAATCTTTACAATCAAAAAGAGAAACATAAGAGGTTGTAAAAATGAGAAGAAAACAAATGAAAAATAGGATTACAATCTTTTCAAGGCACCTCATTCTCTTCTGATAATTCCTGTTTTCCAGGATTCAGCTGATGCTGAATACAGAAGTGTGACTGGGTCATTGCTTCCAGTACATACCGTGTGTATGTACAGCTAGCATACTAGCTGCCTGCATTTCCTTCCCCTTTATTCAGAGATTTAAGAAAAAAAACTGATCAGGTAGCTACTTGGGAGGTAGAAGAGAGGGAATACTGTACTCAAAGACAATGTTTAACAAGTAGCCACAGGACAGGGCTGGACTTTTAAGACAAGTTATTTCCTTATATCAGTTTAATTCAGTGTGGACTCTGCAGAAGGGTTTTGGTTGACCAAGCTTATTCTTCATACTGTGAAGGCTTCACCAATTTACAAATTACTTTTCATTTAAAAGGCTATTAACACCACTATTAGGCTACAGAGGTTTTCCGGTATAAGTATTGCTACCACGGAAAATACCCAAGGATATCCTGGTCACAGTTCTGTAATATTCAAACGATTTCTATATCCTGTCTCTGAAATACGGCATTAAAACTTTGTACCTGATCCATCAAGTATTCTATCAATTTTAATACAATTAAGGCATTGAATAAGTTAAGCAATTCTGTTTAAGAAAGCAGCATCAAACTTTCATGTGAAGATTGTGCTTACAGGCAAGAGGCAGCACACCATGTACGTGCAGCTAAGCATTCACAGTGAGCCTAACTGGTATCTTTATCATCTAGTAAAAATAAAACTAAAAGCTATTATTAGCCAAGTTATAATAATAATAATATTTACAGCACAAAATATACAGAATAATCTTATTGATAATAATACTCATAAAACTGCTATTCAAGGACGCTTACTAAAATCTACCCCTTTTCTCTAGTGTCATGATCACCCTTCTTGTGTCCCTCTAGCTCCTCTGGTTGATGGCACCAGGCTTCCTCAGGTGAGAAAGGGCATCACTGCCCGTTGTCAGCATCCCAGGTTTTCCATCAAGGTTAGGTCAATGCTGGTGAGTGGGAATACTTTCCCTGGGGTGCCTGTGGGGCTATTTTCATAAGTTTTCCTATCACAGCCTGCCTCCTTCTCCCTGGTTCCCAGGCAAAGGTTGGGAGCCACACGCTGCCCCGCCCCCCCCCCCCCCCAAGCCCAGCTACCCCAGGGGGGCTGTTTGCCCCACAGTGACCATTCAGGGGTGCCAGCCCCTGCCCCAGCCATTGCCAAAGCAAAGCCAGCCCAGGGAGGCCACAGGCACGTGGCCACCAGGCGATCGCTGCCACAGCTAAAACCAGCCCTTGCCAAGGCAGGGCCAGACATGTCCTGAGCCCCCATGCTGCCAGCTGCCCACCAAACCGCTGGCCTTGTGCTGGTAATGGCAAAACCCATATTTACTGGGCTGCAGGTTAACAACTACAGAAGTTCATAAGTATGGCCTATCCCTTCAAATCATATTAAACATGAAAGTGTTAAATATCTGTGAAGCCAACACATATAATACAGGATGCATATGAACATTTTAAAGGGTGAAGAATACGTTTCAGGTCTCCCATTTTCAGATTTTTCATGGACCTTCAAGTTTGCATAAACTTGAAGAAGACTGCAAGAAATGATTAGAACCATCTTCCCAGTTCTTGGCAAAGTCAGTATCTAAGACTGTATCTAGTCTTGGTGCCTCTTTTTCTTCGCAGAAATGTATCTGTTCCTAAAAAATCCATTGCAAGAGGCATTGCAGCCTTCATGTATTTTTCCCCATCATATTGCAAAGTGCTTCTTTATAGCCCTTGTAACAACATAAGCTGACCTCTTATAAGCTGACCTCTTTTCCTGATTGAAGTGGAAAGTAGTTAGTCTATTTTCCAGCTACTTGTAATGCTTATGTAGACAGCAATAATTCTTTCCCCCCCCCATTAAAAAGCCCTTATGCCTTCATAATTTCCTTACAGGTCCCATTTTCTACAGTTCCAACAGTTCTTGTTCCTCTCCTCCTGGTTCCCTGCCGGTTTCATCTCACCCACAAACTCCATTATCATCTCTATCTGAAGGATCTCAGATACTGCATCATTCCAGACCTCTATTCCCTTACGGAAAACATTACCTTCATTGGGTAAGATCAAGGCATGCCTTACTGATATGCCCTTGTGTGCCTGGCCACCATCTCAAGTTCAGTATAGCTAAAATAGAGCTCTCGGTCTCACCTTCATGCTGTCTTTTCCCTGCCTCTTCTCCAGATTCTCAAAGGACTCCTCCTATCCTGCCGGTCTCAAACACCCATAACCTGGATGCCAGGTTTAATTTAGACTCTTTGCTATGCCCACAGAACCATCTCTAAAACTTGGCCTTTTTCATCCACTCATGCTGTTAAAATTCTCATTAAGGTCACAGTTACTTTACAGCTCACTTACTGTAACATCTTGGCCCTGACAAAGGCATTTTTGTCCCAGGCATATCTATTTATACACTACTGCCAAGACTGTCTTCAAAACCCACCAATTCAATTAGCTCATGCAGCTCTTTGAATTTTTGACAGTTCCCCTCTCAATAAACAAAAAATTCATTCTTTAAGACATTGACAGCTATTCTCATTCTATGAATAATTTTTTGTTTATTATCCAGGGATGAGGTTCAAGATTTAATTAGTCCAGATATTGCCAATCTGCTTGTTTGTTCAAAAATGCTACTTCTCAATCCTACATGGAGTGCCCCATAAACGTACATAACTAGGATTTTCTATACCCCCTTCATGCTCACCTTTCTGCTGTAGTGCCTAAAAATCCCCCCTCAAAAAACAACTGCTAATGATTAATCTGCTAGTGTGTGGAAGTCAAGCATTGGTTTGACATTGTACCGCAATCTCCTTGTACATGCTGCTTTGTCTTCAGCTTCTTGCCCTTTGTTATGGACGGACAATATGATCTGTTATGTGTAGTGAGTTCCTGACCCGGGCTTAGAGGTCCTAAGAACAACAGTGATAACAAAATTAATACTTATATTGTATCATATGGAAGCTGAACCAATCCAATCCAGTAAATAAATTCCTCAGCTAGGATCTTGCACAAACATTGTAGTTTAGGAAGTTTAGACAAGCACAAACGTCTGCCAACATTGCAACACATTTGTTCTCATTAGGATTGCGGAGGCAGTAGTCCTGCTAAAACTAGTGTAATTATATAAAAATGATGTTGGCAGGCTTCATGAAATATGTCAGAAGGACAGAACCAGATGTTTCCTGGACTGCATATCCTCAGTCAGTTTTACACCATCACTTTGCAAATAGAAGTGAAGGCCTTTTTAGTGAAGTCAGTTTCTCTTTTCCCCCTGGGAAAGACCACCTGCTTTCTCATATTGTACAGAGACTAGTACATAAGTTACCAATTAAATTTTCAATCACTCAGGCCTTCTAGACAATTCTGCTAGTCTAACTTTGTGCGTCTTCTATATTAAAAAATGCCAGGCTTTGTATTGAATTCTACATATTTCCTTAATCCTTGAGTTTAGGGTTAGTATTTTAACTCATTTGCGGTTTCAATCCTGTCTTCAAAACTCAAAAGCCTAAGCCTGCTTACACAACTTTCATTCCTGCTTTTGCCTGTGGGTATGATGTCTTGAACAAGAAATGATGAAACATGTCTATGCTACTGAATAGGAGCCTACTTACATTTGCACAGGTGTTTTATGTCAGTATTCCCAGTTCTCCCTACTCTCCATAAGCTTTCTTCTGGAGGAACTGCAGTAGCATGGATCTAGTGGGCATGTATTGCAGTTTCAGGCTTTTGTTTAAAATGCATCCTATTCTGGTGTCTTACTCATTATCTCTGCCATGAAATCCAGTTTTTCTGTTCACACTCTCGTATAACTTCCATTACCTATACTTTTTTTATTATTTCTCAGACTGTAATACTTACTTTACACACACTTCACATACAGATCCCTTTACAATTGTTCATAACCTGGAAACCTATTTCTCCAAGGTTAGGATTTGCTAGAAGCAAACACATACCCTTTACTGATAAAAGTAAATGTACATTGGGTATTCTGCATCACAAAGAGGAATACTAGTAATTAGGAAAATGGACGGTAATAGTAAAGCTGTTGAGGAGTTAGGAAGCGTGGGTTTTCCAGCAAGTATCATCACTTAAACGCATATGCATCTCCAGAAATGTTACTGTTAGAGCATAAAGAAAGAATCTACCCATAAGGAGGGGAGGTACAAGCTCCACTCCTTATACAGCCTGGGACTTGATAGCGGTTTCCTTATTAAGTGGTCGGTGTCATGGCCTGATTCACACCGTACTTACCAGGCTTTCTCAGGCAATGAAGGCTTAGGGTTATATCTATTTAATCTCAAGTTACATAGAAAATACTCCTCTTCTGTTTATAGAGGCTGTGATGAATTGCAAGAAATCCATTAGGTACCACTTCCTCAGACAAGTAGGAGCTATTAGGATCAACACAGCTGGAATTCCTTCTTTTTCTTATACTCTGGGTAGGAGATCAAAGGAAACATGCATGAGACCTCATACCTGATATATGCAAGCATTCTGATATCAGGCTCTTTTAAAGAAACATAAAACGAGAAAAATCTGAGGTCTTTTTGACACTGAATAGGTATTTAACTGGACTTATTCACTGTTGAAACGTTGATCCAAGGATAGACCATGAAAGAGAACATTTGAGCCTGCTGAGACATCACCTCCTGGGGGAAAAAAAAAAATACATTGTTGCTAGCCATTGGTTGCAAAAATAATGATGGGCTCTTCCATACTTGTTCACATAATGACTCTAGAGATGTATTGTATAGGAACATCTGGTCAATGGAAATCTTTAAAGGGATGTCTTCCAGGTTACCCTATTTCCTTGCCTTGCACAATGTTCATGTATCATCTCCATCTGGGTTCATATAGCCAGGACCATCCAAGGGTCTCAGTGAGCAGCCTCTATATAAACCAGTAAGATGCATCTTTATGACCATCCTCAGTTTAAGCTGAGATAGGAGGCATACATAGCTGTTTGACATTCCACAGCTTGATCCATCAACTTCTGCCAGCTCTGTGATGGAGAAAGGGTGATGTCTGGCTTCACGCGTTGCATAAGTGGAAACTGACATGTAGTGTAACAGTCTGAAACAGTCTGAAATCTGTGGCTGACAGATTTATCTTGAGGTTACAGATGACCGTCCAGATGGATTGGAAATCTCTCCTCTGGAAGGGATGCAATTGCTATTTGCAGTCTATTTGAGCTCCAGTGAGTGACAATTTGCTTCAGTTTCTCCTCCGACTCAGCTGTTTGTAACAAAGCTGCAGTTCAAGGACTGTAGTGTTGTCCTGAAAGCTATGGCTGAGTAAGTAATTTAACAGACATAACTGCATTAATGCTATATGCACAACTAGCTGGTGAACACTTACTGTAGACATCCTTATCACTGGGGAAAGTCTGAATATTACTTTGCTGTGAATCACAGGTATTTTATGGAAAGAGCGAGCTCACAGTATGGAAGCATGCATCTTGAATGAAGCTAAAATGTGTCCTTAAGATTTAAAAAAAGACAGGGAGAAAGAAAGGAACACAATGTTACCATCTTAAATCTGATTCAGTCCAGAAAAAAATACTTCTATTTTTATTTTGGATAAATTGTTTGTCAGTAGTAGACTTTTTCTCTTGATTTCCAAAGGTGTTTCCTATCAATCAGATATTCAAAAGAGCAAGGTTATTTTTTTTTCTTCACATGTAATTCATAAAAGATATCCATGAAAAGGTTGAGAAAAGCCACAAAAAGAATCTGTAATTGATGAGAATACCCAAAAGAGATGACTTCTAGGGCCTGACTAATGATTATTCTAGTCCAAACCTAAAACAAGGTAAAGATGGTATCTGAAGACAGGGTTTGGAAAGAACTGTTCATTTTTTTCAGCATATCAACCTTGGGCTATTTTGGTTATATCACAAATCAGTTTCATCTGTAAATGATGGTAGCTTTTTAAAAAGAAAAGAAAACTATTGTTTTAAAATATAACTGCTTGGCTGTCGCTGCAAATATATAGGTACTCTGCAGCTGTCTGTCCCTTGTATTTGAATAGCTTCCACCAAAAGACTAGGATATATTTGGGCAGATATTCTTCCTAGGACCTTGCATGTCATATGTTCAGTTGCTTAATAGGTTTGTGTCTTCAAAAAAGAAAAATCTCCACTGAGTTCTCCTCTCTTTGGCATTTTTCATGAACTCTTCATCATTAAAAACATATAAAGATTATATGGAAAAATGTGTTATTGTAAGGACCAGACTTCCAATGTTCCTCATGGAAACTTAGATATCCTTCAGAAAATTTACCCTTTTATTATTTAGCTTGACACTGAAATCTGTTCACAAAGGCAGAAGCTTTGTTCTGTCAGTAAGCAGTATTTACATCATAGTGTTAGTTTGCTAGGCACAGTTGGACTTAAATAGAGGAGTACTTACTTTACTTATTTTAATCTGGCTTTTGGAGTTGTTAATCCCTGAGAACAGCTGTTGTTAGAGAAAGCTGTTTAGCTTTCTTAGCATCTGGAATGATAGTAGCTGGTGTAATTTTTAAATGACTTCAAGATGTCTTCTTTAATAAACATCACTAGCTTCTCTCCAGGATCTAAATGGATTGATAATTGATGGCCATTTTTCTCTGATCATTGATTTTTCAGTTTTTGGGGTAGTACCAGCTATAGATGGTACATACCTCTTGGAAAGCTCTGAGATCAGTCAGGAGCACCGTAAGAGCAGAACAGTGTGTGCTGATGTCATGGTGATAAAGATAAAGGGTTCTTGGGTGCAGCTATAGGGTAAGTCCTCATGATTCAAGATCTGTGTCTCCTCGGTTTATTGCATGTTCATTGTCTTTGTTTCTAAAAACATATCTAAGAATTCTTGAAACAGGCCACAGGAATATTAGGCCATTTTAATTAACAGTACCCTGCAGATAAAGTGGGAAGGAAATTTGCTTCTGTGCCTTGATTTACTCTGCACAGTAAATTTACTCTGGATAGTACTGAAGAGGAGCTGATTTGCACCAGCAATAAATTAACTACAATAATTTTTAGAATGATGATTGTAGTTTAGGATGTTGATGTAGAGCCTGTTTCATTGTTGCCACTGCTACATATGGGGATAAAGAAATTATATTAAATATAGGGACTAGAATACCCTTAAAAGCTGAGCTCGCTGGGGAACAAGTTTCACTGGTGTTCCTACCAAAATGGTATTTGAGCTCTGTTCTCAACCAGGAAATGTAGGCAGAAGAGGCTCTTTTTTTTCTTTCTTTCTTTCTCTCTTTCTTTCTTTTTTTCTTCTTTTCAGCCCCTCTATACTTTGCCTACCTCAGGGTAGGAAGTTCAGCACTAAGAACCAAGCCTGTCTAGTTTCTTGCTGTTATTTTCCTTGGGAACTACATCCTTGCTGACAGCAAGAGACAGATCATAGAAGACAGAGACAGAAAAGCTTCAAGTTCTTATTTTTTCTTTCCAGAGAGCAATCTCATTTTGTTGTGAGTGTCTGTATTTCCTTGTCCTGGTACAGGATGACTAACAGGTAATGCAGCTAAGGTTTTTTTCCCTAAAACAATGCAGATGGAAGCTCTGCCCCTCTGGGAGGAGGATGAGTATCTCATGTTTTGAATCAACTTTTGAAATGACTGTGATGCAAATATGCTGAGAAATATTTGTTTAAAAATTAAAAAAAAAACACAACAGAATTAAACCTGGCCGATTTTACAAGGAGTTAATGCCTACTGGCTTGAGAAGGACAGATTACAGAATGAACTACAGATTAGCAGACATTCAAGGGCAGTATGAGGGAGTTAGGTTAACTGCTGTCACTCTGTCCTTGTTGGATGGAGGACTGGTAGAATTTATGTTACTGATCATACACTTGGGCCAAATAACAGTACTGTTTGAAGACTTCATTGTGGTATACAGGAGCCCATGTGTAGCTAGAGCGGTTTCCATACAGATGGAAATTTATAGAAGTTACACTTATAGAAGAGTGACAGATTCTGAATCATAAAAACAAAGGTTGAAAAAACTCCTTCTGCAAAGTTAATAGCATCTCTCCAGAGCACAGAAAGTTTAAAGTTCAGATACTTTCTCTGCTTCACTGAGTTGAGCACCAACAGCTCAGGCACGGAGCCAATTTTTCTTCTGATATTGACTTGGGGAGTCCAGATTGTTGGGGTTTGTTTTGGGTTTGTTTCTGGTTTTGGGGTTTTCCCTTTGTTGTTTTGTGGTTTGGGTTTTTTGTTTGGTTGGTGGGGTTTTTTTAATCTGAACAAACAGTTGTTGATACAAATTAAAAAGTTTGAATGCCTGCACTAAATAGATCTAAGAGTTAGACTTGCTTGTCATTTTTACAGAATTATATAGAAAGATTGTAAACACAGTCTGATTTCTGGCATGTATGTCCTACAGGACATTCAGTAGATAAGATAGAAGAGAGCTGAATTATCTTTCTGATGAGCTCAGGCTGCACAAGTTATTTCAAAAAGTAAGCATAATAAATGGTCTGGTGCAGCATAGCAGCGCACAGAAAGCACTTTCTAGCAATTATACATAACCCCACCTACTACACATCTGAAAATACACAGAAAGAACTATTAAACATGTTAAGGTAGCCAGTGTAAGAAGCAGGGTCTGAGAAAGGAGTAACATACAGCAAAAGATAAGCCTGTGACACAAGGATGATCTACTGCAAGCCCAGTATCAGCAGATAGACATCCTCTTCCAATTAGTGGTGCCTCTAGAAGAGATTCTTTTTTCCCAGCCTCTTGTAATCGCCACCTACAAAAGTTATGGCCACTTCTCTGCTAGTGGTGTAGGTTGCACACTTCACGTAAAACTGGCCAGGTTACCTTGGACAATTTTGATTATTTACACCAGATTAGGAAAAGGGAAGTGTTGTGATTGTTACGAGACCATAATATACATGAAAAATACGTCAAACTTCCTCATCCCTAGTCCTCCAGCTAAAAACTGATGCTTGGCATGGCCAGAGCACAAACTCCCAATTCTTTGGATCATCCTGCAGTCTCCTATTTGCATGTCTGTGGATGAGGATTGAGTATCAGATACTCCCGTGCTACTCTATTGCATGTCCCGTCCAGAAGACCAATATCTCTGTAACAAAACCACATACAAGTGAGTGGAGAGGGTTGCTCTCAGAGAAGAAACATTTCTTTTATGTATATAAGAAAATCAAGTATAGTATTTAGTTATGGCCAAACTTCTCTGAAATGTATTCAATGAGCCAGAACATACCTCCAAGTACTTGGACCATGTCCATCTCTTTTACTTGCCAAAGCAAGCAATAGCAACCATCTATACAGCCAACAGAGGCATTTCAAACCTCAGTTCATACTATATGGTTGCCTTATATCAGAGAAGGGATTTTTCGTAAGCTTGAAAAATTTGCAAGGTTTATGTTTTATTCATGTAAATATCACACAATAGACCTACAAACAAGGACATTTAACTGCTGAGTTATGTTTCATTGATTCAACATCATAACACTGCTTTATTTTGCTGTAAATTTATTGTTTTTTTCATTCCTACCCAAACAGTGGAACAGGCTGCATGCCTTTACCAAGGGAAAACACATTTATTCCTTCATGTAAATATTTATCTCTTTTCACCTGTTCATGTACAATGGAATCAGAGCTGATTAATTTAAAATTAATCTCCCCTCTTAACCCAGTTTACACAGGTGTCATACATAGCTAGCAACTGACTCCAACAACAGGAGCTGCTACACGTGCAGTAGGTGGAGGTCAGCATCAGGGACTGGGGTGCCCAAACCATGGTCAGCATCTGGTTGGCACCTTTCAGTAACTGGTCTCAAGTGTCATTTCTGATGCAGCTGTGATGGGAGTTTGCCTGTGTCTGCAGCTTCAGCCAGAGAGCATGCAGCATGACTTACCAGCATGTTGCTGATTCAATCAGCTACAGATTCTTTCTGTTGTGTAAATGAGACCTTATACAAATAAAAGGTCCCAAAGAGCTTCAGTGCATTTCATAGGTGTCTCACTGCAGGGGAGCAAGTCCCTCTGAGGTAAGTCCTTTTCTTTATAGGAGTTCATACAGTGCAGACAGGTGTTAATAGCCAAATTCCAGAGGGGTCATCACTTCCCCTTCCCTTTCTGTGCTGCCTCAGTAAGGCTGGAGAAGGGATTTGCCACTGTGCTGGGATAATGAGCTATCTGCCTCAATCCTGTTGTGACTCTTCCCTGATGCTGACCTTGCCACAGCTGCTGCATGACTCTCACACTTTTTAACAAGACAGACTGCATATTAATCTAGAGCTCAAACACAAGGACCCCTTCCCAATCGGTGTTCAAAAGAAATGTTTCATCTCCATTCACTACAAAGTACAATACAGTGATCCAAGTGGGAAAATGTGGCATAAGAAAATGCTTGATGTATTGCACTTACTGCAAATGCAATTTGAATTTATTTTATAAAGACCAAATCCCCACTTTATGCACACGTTATTGATTAAGAACTACCTGACAGAGATCTTTAACGGAGTATTGGTACAGAATTGTCCTTCACAGAGGGGATTTTCTATAAAGGTTCTTATCTACATTCAAATGTATTCAGCTTCTCCTGGCCAGAAAAGTAGACAAGAAAGTAAGCCATGTACTCATCCAGCTTTTCAAGCACTGTCCAAAGGTGGCATAGACCACATCATAAAAACATCTGTAGTAGGAACTACAGAGGATCTTGCTGAAGTAAAGATAAACACATGCCCTCTTGTCATTCAAGTGTTCTGCTGCTGCCACCCTCAACAGCTGCAGGTTGTGAAGCTGGTTCCTGCCAGCCTTTCTGGATGAACGAGGTGCGTTTGCTTCAAGTAGGCTACCTTTTGCTCTGATGAGACACTTATCTACATACATGGATATATGGACACTTACCTGTAACGTAAGTAATGTATGTCTCAGACAACACAGAGAAAAGGATGTCGTGCAGCCAATAATTGTTATGGGAATGCTCTTTGTAAGCTGCACTGATTTTGCATCGTAACATTTCACAGCAGGATGAGACAGACACTGCTTTCTCATGCACCTGTATAGCTTCTGCACTGATTCTCCCAAAAGCTTCCTGCTGCACATCAAGCAACCAGAAATGCACACAGGGTATTTCTTGAAGTGTTATGGTGCTTGCCACAGTACTCAACACAGCAATTAGCTACAACAGTTCTTGAGTAAAACACACAAGAGGACTTCAAGCCTCCTGCCAGTAAGTTACATTTCTTATCCCATTTCCTATCTCTGTATCACTTTAATTCATTTCCCATAGAAGAAAGGATCAGAAAACATTAATACAAAGGGCAACAAATCCGTTACTCCAGAGTATATAGAGCAAAAATAAGCTTCCCCTTTGCGTTGTTAAGGTCAAAAAAACCCAGACAGAATGAGCTGCACTAAAATGGGCTACTGAATATGATACTGATGCCAGAGCAGGTGAGGAGAGAGCACTGCTGAGTCTTGAAGGACAGATGTTGGGGGTTTTTTTTATGGAATATAACCCTTCCCAGGTCCCATATTGTACTTTAAGGAGATAACTATTTGGGGAGTGGAGGTAACTGCCAAGCTGTTGAGAAACCTAGAATTCAGGCATTTTCTTTAGTATCATGCGACATACTAACCAAAGGGCCAGTGCTACACAGTTTCAGTTTTTGCATACTTTATTGGGGAAAAAAAGAGCAAACTGAGAAACGCCTAGCAAGAGACAGAGGTTTCTAGAAATCTCCAGGAATAGCAGTGAACTTTCTTTCCCCAAGAATTGCCAGGGGAAAGCACTGCAAAACTACCTTGCCTCACATTATTAAACTTTTTGCTGGAGATCTGGACTGCTGTAATAAACTCAGATGAAACAAAAACTAGCAAAAAAGACAAATAACAATGGATATGTTTGCGTGGTATAGGGTAGGTAGGTGTATACATGCTCTGCCATGATTGCTACTACATGTGAGGTCCCTTTGCCCGTGCATACCTAATCAGATGTCATACAAACAGGGTAGAAAGTGTTGACTGGATGGCAGCTGGCTAGTAACATTGGTGAGGAAAGCCTTTCACTTCGTGTAAGCTGAATAAACACAAAATGAAGAGTGGTCCATCACACAGAGCAAACTGAATCATGTGTTTGCATCTGAATGGACCAGTCAAACAAGATGCATTTTCATACTAAGTCATCTGACTAACAAGTAACATCAGACCACTCTTGTGGGAGAGCACAAAGAGCTCAGCAATAACTCCCCATGTTATGCTACGCCAAAAGGACAGATAAAGGGGAAAGCAGTGATCCGTAGCAGCAAGCTGAGATTACTTCTGACTACAACTTTAGTGTAGCACAATCAGTGTCAATATTTATATTTTAAAAAGAGCTTTGAGAATTGAAGATGATCAAGAAAACAAAAAAACAGTCTGGAGTTTGGGGAAAAAGGTTCTTAAATAATTCAAAGTGTCACTTCATCCCAGGTGAAAAATGAAAGGCGACTTGCTCACAGTACAGCTATCTTTGCTGTGAAAAATTAGTGAATACGAATGAAGCCCTGAAACTAAAAGGAAAAAAATGTGTACTAGTGGGCAGAATTTGACATCAAATTCAAAATAGAAATTAGGCACAGCTTTTACCTAGTATGACTAGTGTATGTTTTTCCAAAGAGGACAAGTGTAAACTTCCTCAGACACAGGTTATTCAAATCAATAGAGGCAGAAGGTGGTAAAGCAGAATGAACTGCAACATAGGGCCATTTTACAGCATGGGTGTAGGGACTGCATTGCAAAGAGTGCTCCAGCGCTTGATTGCAATGACTGATGAAACTGGTGCACATGACATACCCCTGATTTTCATGCAGAAGGTGAGCCCAGTGGACTGGGTTTATTATGAATGGAAAAGCTTTTATATCATATACAAGACAGACTCACAGCTCTGGGCATTCTGGATTATTAGAACAGGTGTAATAAAAGATACAGGAGGTCAACCAGTGTTATCCAGTGATTCCTTCTGTGATTAAATTCTGTAAGTCTATGATAATATAACCTAAACAATGGCAAATAGTGTATTTACTACTACAATTGAGATCTATGAACCTATTCAAAGTAGAGTAATCAGAAAAATATTTTAAATGCTACTCAGGTTTACCTCCTTAATCAAATCTTTTAAGTCAAAACATACTTCACTTGGGGCTACCAGTGATTTGCTCAGTCAGTCAATGTTGTTAACATGCAGCACTCCAGAGCCTTACCTCTTCAAATTTTCTCAGTTGCTAACCTATGCTGCTTAGTCCTGTAGTATATACTTTGTTCCAGTGCTTTTGGACAGAGCAAGTCGAGCAGCTAACTCTTCCTAATCCAAATCCTCTTGCTTGATATGGGCAAGTAATCACTTCTGTTTTCTTCTGGGCAGAAATACGATTGCCCCAAAGAGAATGAGTGCAAGTATCAAAGATTGTTAATAATGTTTCCTGCTCCAGTTAAGCAATGCAGGTATTGCTATCAATTCTACATGCCTTTTGGTGTCTCGTGTAAAAGATTTTAACTGTATATGAAATACAAAAATAAGTCACTTTCTCTTAGCACTTTGAGGGAAATTATTTTGCATTCCTCTTGAATACTATGATCAATGTCACTTACATTGTACCCAGATTCTTGAACAGAAAATTATTATAATCTCTGCCTGGTTTTAAGAACACCTCACATTAAATCCATGTGGTTAGAAATCATTTACCTATCAGCCACTGAACCTTATGTTTAGAATTTTGTAGTGTTCTAGGAAAGAAACGCAATCTTGGTTTTCAAATACACAAAGCTTTGAACTTTTGATTCCACAATTGCAATCATTCATACAGTACTACTGAAAGAGACAATATAACCTAGAATTGTAATGTAATTTAATGAACATGCTTTCACACTGTGAAAGCTTTGCTGCTTTCTGTCCTCATCATCTGAGTGGAACCAGGGTTGGAAGAAAATGAGAAATTACAGTATTTGTTTGTCTCTCATATTAGAAAAGCACCTGAAAAACTCAGTCAATTGAAATTACTGAGAAAGACAACATATGAACTACAGTAAGAGAACTATCAACAGGTACAGTACAGGCACTAAGTGTAAGAAAGAAAAGGTAACAAAGGGCACATGATAGGAGCAGTAAACAGGAATTACGGTCAAAATGAACTTTCTACAAACAGCATTTAAAAGCTATATCTGAATAATGACAGATGGCCCATCAGAAAGAAATTTATCAGAGTTCACATGTACAGTACTTCTAATATTCACTTCAGTGTTGATTTCTAACATATTTTTATTTCAAAAGCATTTTAACACATTTCAGTGATCCGCCACTAATGTGACAGCACCTGTTGGGCTTGGTTACAACAAAGTACCAATATTCCTGTCAGACAGAATGATCTAATCTTCTTCAGTTCAAATGCTCTAGTCTGTCTTGCCAGGGACTATTCTAAACCCTTCAGGTATCACAGCAGTTTATATCCCAGGACATACAAACTGTCTGGCAAACGCCAGATGTATGTGCTGGTAAGCCCGAGGGCTTTCTAAATGTTATAGCCAGACCTTTAATGTATCTTTCGTAAATGGGGAAATAGAATACAGAATGGGCATACTTAAAATTGAGTCGAGAAGGTGTTTTCAAAAGTGAAGAACTTTCATGGGTGTCAGCTGTAAATGCTCAATGATGAAGACTAAAATTTAGACAGAAAATCACTTTTACACTGAACATTACACTATCTGGCACCCAGGTATCTTCCTGTGAAGGGGGACCGGCAGCCACGCTGCAAAAGGGGGATTGGACAGAAAAAAGTCCACAGCAAGCAACGTGTGCAGAGACAGTTGAATTAGCAAAACGGTGAAGCTTATGCCTTGGCATGCCCTCTTTCAGAGACATTGGTATCTTAACTCCTTAAAGTAAGAAACCACCTGCTTTTACTGAAGATTCCTCATTTTTTCTAGAGCTAAGTGCCTAACCATTTCCTGTAAAGCACAGAAGGAGGAAACAGTGACTGGTGGTACCACGGCTCCTTGCAAAGCCCAGTTAGGACAACTCTGATCACTAGAACTCAGTAGCTAGAGCACTTACAGGAGATGTGGGTTTAAATCTCTACAGAGGATGAAGATATAAAGGAACCAGGGTTTACAACACAGCAGATGACCTCTCCAGATACTGTCTTACTATTTAAAATAGAGGATACTTTCTCCAGCTTCTCCTTTGGCAGCAGCATTTCACATGGTGGTGATCCAAGTATGTTTTCTAATGACCTACTGGATTGGGCTCTCTGAACACTCAGCAAAACAATGTCTGCCTGCAGATACTGTTAGGTCTTAGAAATCTGACTGTTTAGCACTGCTAACACATATAAGTATGGGCACTCAAAAGAAAGTAAATACATAAGCGCTTTTGATAATGTGATAGTGAGACGTAGGTGTAAAGGGTTTTTTTATGGATCTATATTCTGTCAGTCGTGAAAATTTGAGATATGTTCAATCCAAGTATGTCCATTTTTGTATTTCCAAATTCTGCAGAGGCTCCATGTTTTTGAACTTTGGGTTGTTGTGGGTTTATTTCCCCATAAATGCTAGGGAATAGGAAGAGAAGTCTCTGAACAAAACAGTTCATAATTATCTTTGTTATTTTTACCTACTTTGTGTTTCTAATTTGCCATATCAAACTAAATCATTATGTGTTTCACTACCAGCAGCACATAATGAGAACAAGTTGACATTCCTGCGTCCATTTCATTCTATTTATTTCACTTGTGTTCACAGGTGCAAATGAACAATTGTCTGAAGAGCCATTTTTCTCACAAAAGGATTAAATAATTACATTACTCTGGTAATAACAGTGATAGGTGCAATATATCCTTGTGAAGGGGGAAAAAAAGCTTTCAACCAAAGCTTTCAAGAAAGTATCCTGAACAAGATCAAACTGAATTTAATTAATTAATTCAGGATTCAATTTTACTCTCACTATAGTAAATGGGAGCTTTGTTAGTATGTTTAATGAAGGAGTAGTAACAGGTTAGGAACAAAATATTTCATAGAAATCATTAGTGAGGCAGACGCTCAGAGCACAGAGCTCTCCTGAGGAGTGGCCACAGGTCAGAAGACCCGACCACCTCCTCCCAGCGGCAGCTCCAGGCCCCTCTTCAGATTCTCCTTCTCCATTCTCATTTGCTTGGCTGCCAAAAAGGTTTTGTTAAAAACCTTTTTTTAAACATAGGCTATTAAACATAGTCTAGGAAACACAATTGAGAAATCTGACTTTAAAAATCTGACTTGCTGGAAAAGATTGCCAAAATTAATGACTGTGAAAGCAATGAACCAAGTTTCTTCAAGGGTGTTTTAGTAGATTTCACTGGGGTTTAGAAATCTAATCACATCTGATGAATGCATGCATGTACTGGGACTATGTGCCACTGTTTGCAAGTAATTCCAGTTTGTGTGTTGTCATGAAATCAGTCATAGAGACATTTTTAAAAGAACGAGCAGAATTGAATTGGAAATGTTGGTCTCATTTTCAAGGTCAGAGACTTGGAAAGGCTGGATTTGTCAACCTTCTGTCAGTTTGCCTATTTATATTACATGAAGCAAACATGAAGGACATAATTGTTATGATGGAGAAAGGAACCCAGGGTGGTAGCAATGTGCTGGTTCAGTTGAATTTTGTGGAGGACTGAAAAGTCTTTAAGAGAATGACTCACGATATCTTGAACAGCCTTCCCATATTAACTTCATGATGACAAAATGTGGCAATAAATTGCATGAGGAAGGGTTTAATTCTGAATAATGACAGGATATTTTGGGAGCATGCAAAAGGTCACTGGAGACTTAGGATGAGTCTCTCAAACCGCTTGATTTCTTTCAAATTGGACAGGCAAGTCTGCAGAACTAAAATGTCAATGCAGCAAGGCACAGTGACTCCACATCTTAGTAGACGCATTCATAGCAGCATCAGTGCCATTTTCCAGAACAGGCATGGAAGGTATCAGTGTAGGAAGAAAAGAGGAGCTGACCACAGGCCAGCCGCATGGGCAGTAACAATACAGATAGTCAAAGGGAAACCTGAAGAATGGAGGGCAGACAGTGTTGACCAATGGCTAACAGTGATCACGAGAGACAAAAACCAGGGAGATGCCATCTGCCACCTCATTCACCCTGTCCTGGATAAGTAAGAAGAATCAAAGAACTTCAGAGACACTGTGAGAAACTCTGGTGGTCTGAAGGTGAAAAAACGGCTGTGCCCCCAAACCAGTAACAAACACTTCTGGTTGTAATACTCCCTGTGCACAAGGAACATTGCTCTGGAGCAGCCTCAGGCAGGTGTCCCTTTCATGGCAGTATCCTGGCGTGCATCGATACTAATTCAGCAGATATCAGGTCGTTAGACTGGGTGGGCATATTAGTAAGAGCTCCATTGTCATGCCAGGGAAATCTCTTTGACAGAATTACACCTACCCAAGTCATGAGCCCTTAACAGCTATTTTCATGTCATTTCTCTATGTATTCAGACATGGCTCCTCATTTCTTGTTATTAAGCAGCTGCATTAAGGCTGTATTCAAAACCAGGTCCTAGCCCTGAAAAAAAAGTCTCAATTATTTCCATAAACCTGTAGCAGGGACTATATAGTGCTTTTTTTGACATCATCTTTTGTCACTTCACCCTTCTCTTTCTTTCCCTGGATTGATACTGTTGTATCCTCACTCTCCTGTGGGCTGCTAATACCTCATCCTTAGCTGTTGGCTTCAGCAGTATCCAGGTGGACATTACTGGCCTTGGACTGTATTCTGCTCTACATTCATCCTTTCTGCTGGCATCAGTCACTGGTGTGCTCCTCACCAATTCTGAACCAGTAATCTGGATTTTAAATTTGCTCAAACTGACCAGCACAGAGGGACATATTGAGGAAAAAAAAAAAAAATGGTTGGCATGGTGCAGCAGCTTTGCATAAAATCACCTCTTAGTCTCTCATCCCCCGGCTACCAGCCTGAGCCCCGTGTACATGAGGTGCTACTTCTTTCCTTCCTATGTCCCCTTCCTCTGCTGCCAGACTAAGGTTGTGCAAGGAGGAATTCATGAGTACATTTACTTATCATCTAAATGAAAATGACATTAATATTATTTTGATCTTACTTCCCACTAAGCTTTTCCTGAGGTTGGTTCTTAGGAGCAATGCAGTGTCTGTATTAATTATGTACAAATGTAGACACACAGACAGTCCTGATACACATCTTCTGGCCCAACCCGTGCAGTTCAGTCTGAAATGAGATTTGTAATTGGTGAGTGAAGGCACTTTAACTATCTCAACCTTTAGAATTAGAAAGGGGGCAGCTAGACTCTTTTCATTACAGAATAATTTTCAGGGGAATGTCCTCCATTTAGCCAAGAGAAAGGTCTATATACTATTATATCAAAAGATATTCTCTTATCAAGAAAAAATTGAAGATAGTCAACGACTGTTTTGCCAAAAACTGAAATACTGGAGGACACAAAGTTCACAGAAGGGCACTGTGAAATGTTAGGGAGCAAGAGCTGAAATATCTGGAATGAAAAAGATGGTATGAAAAGCAACAGCAATTATATTAGGGAGTTATTAGCAATATAGCACCTATAGGAACTAAATTTTAATAAGCCATAACAGATGCCGCCAGAGTGCAAGGGGGCAGAAAAAGCAATGTAAAGAGAGTAAGAGCATGAGAACTCAATGTTGTAAGGCACTTCATATGCGTTGCACCTTATTATTTTGGTGCTGCTACAGAAATATTAGGTACCTTTAGTGTATCTAGAGCATTTCATTATTACAGGATTCCACTGAATCACCTTGCAAAGTTAACGGAATATAGTTAACACTGTCTGCATGGAGCTAGAAAATGAACATGGAAGAGGGCATAGGAAGGAACATCACAGAAGGGCATGCATGGGAACATGTGAAATGTGGAGAAAAACTGCCATCAGAACCATGCAAACCATGGTTTAAACCATGTTTTAAAGGACAGTGTTTGGTAACACTGCATCTGCAGTGTTATTTTATGGTGACGTGGTGAATAATATATTTCTACAACACAACATACACTCCAAATCTAAATTGCAAGGGTTAGGTATCTGCAAACTGAAATATCTACTTAGAGTCAGTTAAAGGGGTCAATCAAGAAAATTTGTTTCTTTTGCAGAGCATGAATAAGCACAGCCTGCATGTTGGACTTTATCATAAAGTTTAAAAAAATATATAAGCGTAACAATTGAGACCAACCTGGTTTCCCCCCTTAAAGAAAGATGAGGGATGGATAGTGATACAAGAGTTCTTTCCTTTTACTCTGCATTCCCAGAAATCTATATACTGAAGGTCAAACAGAAAAAAATAAACTAATAAACAAGTCTAAAGACAACAAAGGTTTTGGCAGAACAGAAATAGGTCATTTTTATCAGTGACATTTGAAAAATACATGTTTCACAGAATTCAGTATAAAATAGTCATCTCCAGCAAGTAAAGTTCAGCAACAAAGCACTTTGACTGAATCATCTCAATCTTCCCTAGATTTTTGTTTTAATAACAGGTATTGAACAAAGAACTAAGTCATCAAAGGTAGAAGAAAAAAGTATGTTACAGAAATAGTGCATCCTTTCCCAGGATGACAATATGGACCTTCAGTACTGACAGGGAAAGGAGAGTAGGATTGTGCACAAGGCACTGTTTTAGAGAAAGACATGGATCTAGTCTTTTAATAAACACTCCTTTTTTATTTGATGTTCAAAAGTTTATGCAGGGATCTCATTTCAGTTATTGTTATGACTATTTTTAACTTTAATCTTGTAAAACAGAGAAAACGTGCCACAGCAGCTTATTTTATATGCAATTAAATGTCTAAAACACAAGTAAAAGCAAACCCAAACCAACAGACATAATGAATGCTTAGTTTGATGTTCTATGTTCTGGCTTGTACATGTAGGGTGGAACACCTTAGAGTAGGTCTATGCAGTAATAAAAGATACGACTGCACCTGCTGTGGAAACTGGAAAATTAGCTTTGCACTGTCTGTGTTGGGTGAAGTTAGCTACATGCCATAGCACCAAGGCATGGTGCACTTTAGTCTGAAGTATTTACCAAGATCTGGAGAGTTTGCAGCTTGCACTGCACTTTGTGCCAAAGTAGCAACACAGCTGGAAGTACCTGAGTTGGCAGGTTCACAGCTGGGACATTTTTACATAAATTACCATTATACTTCTGGCTGTAGCATTGGCATTCACACACAGCTTCAGGATTTGTATTAATTTTATGTGTCTTTGCCTGAATGTGAGAGTAAGAGATTTTTGGCCTACCTCAAGGCAAGATGGCTAGAACATGTACAATCCATAAACTTCTTTTTTAAACTAATATGACAAAAAGGAGTTAAACGGTATTTTTTAGAATTAAATAAAAAACAACCAACCAAACAACAAACAAAAACAGAGAGAGAAAACCTGTAAATAATTTTTCATTTGGTGTTCCTGTTCTGTTGTCTTCTTGTATCTAGATACCAGACTTCAGACATCAATAAAAAAACTCAGGTCTTGAGTTGTATGCACATGTAAACTGTAGACATGACACAAGGCTTTTGATTGAATGTTCAAAAGGCATGATAGTAGCTACTGCTAGCTATTATTTTGATTAAACAATGTATCCATTTCCAGTCATCTGCATTGAATATTCATAGGGGGGAAAGTAGTAAAATAGACAATATTTGAAGGATAACTCCTAGGCAGAAGAGAGTCACATTAGTATTCAGTTCATTTTTCAGTTCCGGTGGAAATAAACATTTTTTGAAACATACTTCCATAGCAATTGTTTGATAGGTATTACCCCTTATTTTCAGTAGATAGAAAGACAAAGTGATTATCTTTCATAGTGTCTACCAAGGAAAACGAAAAAAACACTATTGCTGGGCAGGAATAAAACTAAAAATGTACTATATCCTGGTGCTTTCTACTGCACATGCTTCTTCATACTTGATTGTCATAGGGTTAATTTTTGCTTTAAAGTATTTGCCCTTCTATTTTTGTTCAAATTCTAAGACATTTCAAGTGAAAGACACCTTTGGTTAAAAACCATGAAGTTCCTCCATATACACAGGCAGAATTAATAACCTCCAGGAGAAACAACTGCCTAATTCTTACAAAATACAAGCCTGGTTCTCAGTCAACCAGCGTCATCTTTTCAGCAGTTGTTCCTGAGACACTAACTTTACAAAACCACAATATTACCAAGTAGACAGCACATTTTAATACACTTAATATCGTGCACTACAGACAAATATACTATGTCAGTGTAAAACATCTCTATGCACACTCCCTTTCCATAGCTGATTGTGAAGAAAAGTGAAAGCTTAAAAGATACAAAATTCAGGTATTCTGGAGGAAATGGGTGGTTAATACAAGCAGTGGGTAAGTAGAGGTTAGAATATGAAAAAGTAGCAATTCAAACTGACTACAGTCTCAAAGTCCCAACCTGCTTCCTTAGCAGCTGCATGAGCCCTATTCAGCTATTTTTAACTCCCTTTCTAGAGTAAGAAACTAAACATGGATATTCAATAGTTCAGGTTTATTTTATATATGAAAGAAAGTAGGTTGAAACTGTTAGTTTAGGAACCAGCACTAAAAACTGAGTTCCTGGCAGCAGCAAGGGAAAAATATGAATCATTCACAGAACATAAAAGAAAAAAGAAGAGCAAGGGTCACAAAATGGTGACATGCAAAATTTCAAATGGTCAAAAGAAGATTTCTCAGTGCTCTTTCTTGTCATCTAATTTCACACTGGGAAGATTATTTGCATGCCCTTTCACACAAACTTTTTCAGAGAAAGCAGATTCTCTAATAGGTATATGTAAAAATAATTAATCCATTCACTGACAGTAACAAGATACTCCAGGATATACATTATTCTATTAATAAAGAAAATTTCAGATAGTTAAAATATCAAGCTTATCAAGGCATGACTCTAGAGGTTAGTGCTGCACAGGAGGACATGATTTACTGTTGCCTAATGCGGAATATAAGTGGAGCAGGAGGCTACAGCCCACACAGGGCAAGTCAGGAACCACGTCATGTGTAAAAGGTAAGGGACTAAAAAGACATTAATGCCTCTGGGTTTCACCTAAATTGTTTAGCTGGTGAATCCACCAACCAAGAAACAACACAGCCTAGTTTTACAGAACAGAGAAGACCAGTCACCCTTATCAGCATAGGAGGAATATTCACAGGCATCCATGAGTAACAGAAATACAAAGCAACTGCAGTGAAGGCCACAGCTCCTTACTGGGTTTTACAAAGCATGACAATGCCTAACAATTTTCTTCTAATTACTGATATCTCAGAACCTGTTTCACAGAACTAGTGTTTTTTGGGTTGGTTTTCGTTTTAAGTTTTTTTAGATTTGTGGAAGACTGCTCATGCAAGAGCCAGGAAACTGCTATAGGCATAGACATACTTCTTGTTAACATTGGACCTAGCGTTCCTAGTTTGTATTTCCATAAGCCCAGAGAACTCTCTGGAAACTTCCATTTCTCCCTTTATGTCTGTTGACTTGGCTAGTGATTTGATTTTTCAGTGCAATGCGTTGCAGTAACCATGCTTGGCAATCACAAATGTGAATTAGCATAGCCAAGCGTAGGAAGACAGGGTGCAGTTTCCTGCCCAGCCTCAGGCAGAAGGGGACATTTTGCGCAGCTGGCATTGTGCATGTTTGCAAAAGCAACATAAACATGCAAAAGGCCCCACAGCGTTTACATTTTGACACATCGCAAAGTTCAGTCTAATTGAAGTGCTTCCTTTTGCCAAAAGAAAGATAATTGGAGGGGGGGGGGGGGGGGGGGAGGACACACGACCCTCCACATATTAAGAATCCCACAACATTCAGTCTAGCAGCAAACTAGAAGTTGTGTCAAAAGCTAAATTAGCATCTGTCGTTGCAACTACTTTTCCTAGAAAAGCAGAGGGGAAAAAATATGGTGAGAAATCCCAAACTGCTTGCAGATTTCCTTTTTGATAGTAATTCCCTCCACTTTCTTGTCTCTATATAACCTCAGACTTATCAAAACAGAATGCATCTCTGTCAGAGATCTTCTATACAGTGGATGTAGTCTCGCATGCCTGGGAGAGTAATCCTGGATTTACCAGCAATATTTTAGCGAGGAAAGGAGAAATAACTGTAGTGTCAGTAAGATGGAAGATAATTTACCCTCTTCCTTGATAAAAAGACAACTGCTTGAGCCTGCCATTCTTGCTTTCTGCTTCTGACCCGTAATTAAACTCTTCTTTTATTTCCAAAAAGGAATTGCAAAAGTTTCATCTGAAATTTGACTGGTGTTAGACAACCTTTCCATTATGAGGGAACATAGGTTTTGTCTATAGATATTTCTCTATGGAGCCAAGCATGATGTATGCACCAGTAGCCAATCAATACTGGATGCTTTAAAGAAAGACATAAAAACTGGAGCCGATCAATGTTTTCTCATCAATACACATCCTAAAAGAAAAATAAGATTTTTCATAAGAAATAGTCTAGGTTTCAACTGAAAAACACAATGATGCTTTCACTAACAACAGTAAATGCACAGTGGTGGCTTTAGACAGGGAAGTAAAGGTGAGGGAAAGGTAAACAGACAAAAGAACAGATACAAACTGTGGAGATAGTTTTTCAGGGAATTGATGGAAAGCGGCAGGAGAAACTTTTGAAACTGTCCCAGGACAAAGATAGGGAGGGGCATTTCTGGACCTGTTCTTGACAAAGCCCATCATGCAACTAAGCAGTACTCCTGGTGGAAAGTGTTCATAAGGAACCTGTCTAGACACTGTATCTGTAATAAAATTTATGAAACCATTGGGGACCTATACTTGCCCTTCTTCCTTAGTTCAGTTGTTCATGTACGTTAACCTGCCATAAAGAATAGAACCTTTTCCCACACTGAGAACTAATACCAGAGAGTATGTGATTCCACTAACCCACATTTTGAGATGGAAAGATATTTAGTGTATTACTCAGCTCTTTAGAAAAATCAGCTTCAGGTTTTACCAGATGAGATGTTTTGCTTGTGACAATCTCAGAGTCCTGATCCAGTGTAGATCCTTACACATGACACAGCGAGGAACACATACATTTTCCGTTAATCTCATAAACTGAAGTTTTTTGCTGAGATTTTAATATTCTCTTCTTTTTGTTGCTTCATGGTCATGCCACCAGCCAATGGTTACCAAGAATATGCACTAGCAAAGTATCCTCTTAAATCCAGGTCAGCATATTTGCCATACTCTAAATAATCAGATAGCTATGGCAATATAATCTACCCAGTTATCACCCTTAACAGCTTCTCAACTGCATTTGTGCCTGCCAGGTTCTGTACTGTGGTACAGCTTTGTTGATATCTCATGAAAGGAAAGAGTCATTGGACAGATGGGACAGCTCTCCCCAGCAGTGGTGTTGCCAGCCAGATGTGTAACCAGCACTGCCACAGATCTGCTACTAAAGTTTCAAATAATTGGTGTCCTTTGATTTTGCTAGGCTGCTATAGCAGGCCTTTATGGAGAAGCTATCTAAAGAAAAACTTCTCTGGACTGCAGTGGGTTTAGGATCTGGCTAAAACAACCCTAAGCAGTAAACACTCTAATTCTGCATTTATTTTGCGTGTGAGAACCAACAATAATCAGAACTACCGGGAAAAGGAATGTACCCATTTTTTCCCTTGGTTTTGTTTGGCTTTGGTAGCATTTAAAGTTTCATATACAAGGTTCAGTGTGGAAACAAGCATGATGTCTCACCTCCTATTCTCTCTCGGCTGATAAAAAGAACACAGAAGATGTAACAGACTCATAGAGTCATTCAGGTTGGAAAGGACCTCAGGAGGTCCAGCCTCCTCCACAAAGCAAGGTTAACATTGAATTCACATCAGGTATCTCAGGGTTTTGAAAACCTCCAGGGTCATACACTTCACAGCCCCTCTGTACAACCTGTTCCAGTATCCAATAATCCTCACAAAAGAAAAAAAACCAACACAAAACCACCTTATATCCACTCAGAGTTCAATTTCATTTAATAAGCACTGTCTCCAATTCTCACACCATGCACCTCAGTAAAGAAGAGTAAAGACTTTTCAAATAAATGAAAAATCATACTCAAAGAAATGAAAAGTCATGGCATAAAATCTTGTCAGCTTCTTGTGTGACTTACTTAGGACTGCACTATATTTTGCATTTATTCTCCAAATCCAACAAACTCCCAAAAATAGCACGTGACAGCTTCCTTCTTATTGTTCTCCTGTTCTCTGCCTGTTGTCCTTCTTCTCTCCCCAAGATCTTAGTTCTAAGCACACTTCAAATTAAGCATTCATTCAAGAACAGACTGCCTGGAAGCCTTGAAACAATGAATAGTACAAGCTCAGCTTTTCTCTATTTCTGTTTGTGTAAAGATCCTGAAAAAGCATATCCAGTCTGTACACTTCATCTTTCTGTGGCAAGGAAACACACAGAAGACCCAGATGTATCAGCTACAGCTGATGGTAGTCATCTCCCCAATTCTCCCCGTCCTCTCCAATAACATAACCCGAGTCATTAACCTTTTTTTTTTTTTTTTTTTTTTTTTTGTCATCATTCTATGAACAAGCAATCTCCTGCAGGCCATGTATGTATTTTTGTGTAGAGATTTATAGTGCACTGAAGTAGTGAGTAAAGGAACTGAATTGCTTTTAATGTCCTTTCAAAACAATAGAGAAACTCAATTACTGAGGCTCACTGCTGCTCTCACTGCTAGTTATATAGCCTATTTAAAAATCCTAAATACTCTTCTCAAGTAACAAAGAAGAAAAAAACCAAACCTTTTACCTTTATGCCTTTTAATGTATGTTCTCTTCTCTGTTAGCCTTTTTAAACATCCCTAATTTTCTTTGGTCTTCAACCTCATCTTCATTCTCATTTCTTTTTTTCAAAAAAGATAGTGTGAAACCTGTCTCAGCTTTGGTCTCCAAACTCCTTTGATTTGCCCAAATAATATTAAAGGGAAGAAAGAACAAAAAAAGCAGCTGTTCAATAAGTGTTTTCTTTGCTACCTTCAGTACACTTTTCTCTTTAATTTTCTTCTAATATTTTTTGTTCATTGTCTTCCATAGTATTAAGTTTTTCTTTCTCTCAGAGGTGCCTGATCTTTCAGAAAGTAATATCATTTCCCCTTCAACAGCATCCTGTATTGCTTACAAGGGTGTCTTTTGATGTCTCAGACCTTTTATTTATGGGCTTACCTTTTTTTCTGCTTTTATTTACACCTATTCAACCGATTCAAGTCCAAGCCCATGTTATTAAAAGCGTAAAACTTAAAAAAGCTTAATTTTGCATGTTTTGATCATGCTATCACTTTCTCTGGGAAAGCTGAATAAATATGTCAGATAACTAGGCATAGACTAGACTACATCTACTAGATCTTTATACATACATAACATGTTCTCATACAAATCTGTAAGTATATGCAATATCAGACACAGTTGTATTCATTTATATCCAGGTGGCCAACAGCTGGAAAGGCTGATGTCCGATTGAAGATAAGCTCCTGGTTTCCTGAAATCATAAACAAAGGCGTGCGTGTATCTACATTTCACAGGGGCCCGCCACTATTTTATTGCTGTAGCCATCATTAGAAGTACGTACATTGAGACAGCAGACTTCCTATGTGTTTCTGCCATCATTCTTTCTAGCTACCATGGTCTCAATATCCACTGCTGAACAAGGACAAATGTTGCAGCAAAGTGAGGGCTGTAGCTATTATATCAAAAGAGATATGATTCCACTGCTTATTATAAGTGCCCTACCCTACAAATTAATAGTTAAATTAAGGTTTAGTAAAGCAGAAAATCAAATGCAAACATATTTCTTTGCAGTAAACTTGGATTTTGACAGTGAGACTATGTATTTCACCTCATTTTCAAGTAATTGAACATAACAAAGAATAACCCTAATTCTTTTTACATATATTTCCAAATTTCACTTCCATGTTTGCATCAGCAGAACTTGTTACTTCTTCAGAGGCAGAATTACTAAACTGAGATAATTCTGGGATTACCCTACCACCAGAGGTTCTTAGATCACAGTGATGAACTCCAATGTCCCTGGTTCACCTAAATCCTCTTTTTAGTCTTTCTTATTAGTATAAAAATAAGCTTACAGGGCTAATATTGATTTTGTTTTATAATACATGCAACGTATTTCTAGACACTTATAATATTACTTAAAATACAATCAAAAAAAATGCACAATAAAGAAAATCAACACCCACAAAGAAATCTTCACTTGCAGATGTGCCATTACCCCGTTTTTCCAATGTATCTACAAATGAACATAACTACTGAACATTTCAAAAGCACACAAACATGCTTTGAAATCAAGGCAAGGTATATCTTGAATATATTATTTTTTCATATACATACCTCGAATATACAATTGATAACTGCTATTGATAAGTCATTCAGTATTATAAATTTTTAACCCATTTCCTAGTAGTGTAAGTATGGAGAGCTGAGGCAAAGCTGGTGACGTATCATAGATTTTTCTCATTAGATTTTTACATTTATGCATGAGAGAGAGCCATCACAGTTTACTTTGAGCTTCCCTCCCAGAAAACTTAAAGGATACCATTCTGAGTCCACATGTCTCACAGTATAACCATGTGCTTTGTTACAACCATTTACTCTTTCTTTTTCCAAGTTTTATTCCATGAACACTAAAATTGCAGTCACCTAGTATTGAGTCATTTGTTGATAATGCAAGTTTAGAAGAATAAAGGCATCTGGGATATACATTATAAATGGTAAGTTTATTTATCCAGTTAGGTACTGCTTATATTCATGGCTAGCAAGCATGAAGTCTGTAGTGACTACACTGTTTTATATGGTCCTAAGCACACAAAAAACTGCACCATAATTCCCAAGGCCAGGTTGCCAACACGTAAATGAAACCACCAACATCTGAGAGTCAAATCAAATGCCACCTCTGCATCATTGCTCTCTCTTAACACCTCACAAAAACCTGTCTCTGAAGGTTCAGCTTAAATGGCTGAAAAACCGAGTGGCCAGCCAGGTTTGGATTTCATTGCCTAAGATGCAAGTCTAGCCCTGCATCGTACTCTGCTGTGGGGTGTCCAAGTGGGGCCCCCCCAGCAGCAGACAGACACTCGGGGACTGTGTTGTCAGAGGCCAGAGCAGCAGGGGACTTTGGAAGCACAAGAACAACTACAATACTGAGACACCGGTCTGCTGAGCCCAGACCCTCTCCTCCAAAAGTGGCCAGCTGAAGATGCTTGGAGATTGCTTTTAAAAAAAAGGTCCAATGTACATCCTCCCAGCAGTCAGACATGGGCCTTCTGAGCTGGTGCCCAGACCAGACAGGTTGTTTAGTCACCAGTTGAGCTATTCTTTATGAATTCAGTCGCTTTAGAAACCCATTTATACTTCTAGCCCTTGCAAGGTTGCACAGGGAATGAATTTACAATACATAATGGTACATTGTGTGAGAAAACACTTAATTTAGTTTTAAATCAAATAATTCCATTGGTTGACTAGAGTCCCTGCATTTTGAGAAACAGTGATTAAATTATTTCATACTCCCATTCTTTGTGCCAGTCCTGATTTTATAGATCTCTGTGATACGCTGCCCTTTTCAAAGGAGGAAGGTGTGAAGTTTTACCTTGTTCAGGACACATTCCCTGCTGCTGACCAACCTCATTGCAGTCAATCCAGACAGTTATGGGAAGAGCAATGTTAATGTGATTAAAAGCTAAACCTGAATAATCTTCACACCCTAAACTTTGAATTCTCCTCCCCTCCAACAAGGCCTTGAAATACCTAAATAAAGTTTACACTCAGGCTTTGCACACTAGCAAACAGCTAGGCTCTCTGTAAGCTTTTCAGGCACTTTTGCTAAGGTGGACAGAGGCAGCTCAGATTTATTCTATTATCAGCACAGCATGCTCAGTCCAGAGTGGGCTCAGGGCAAGGCAGAGAGCAAATTGCCAGAAAGGCTGGGTAGGCAGTTTGCACATCACATAAGGTAGATGGTGGCAGAAAGGCAGGAGCATCCCTGACGTAAAGAGGGGAAACAGTGCAGGGAAAGCCAGTCCCTGTGGATAGACAGGCGGAGTATTCCTTTGGAGAGGGAGCAGAGCTGCACGCAGGCTTCACAATTTGACCACAAGGACCCAGCTCCAGGACTAGGAGACACAGAAAAAAAAAAAAAATCTGCCAAATACTTTAACATTAACAGTTTTTTTCTACTTAAAAAAATCTTTTGGTTTTTAATTGTTCTGTAGTTCTGTAGTTTGTTCCAAGGATTTACAGTAATTCAGTGGTTCCTGTGAGGAAACAATTACCTTAATAAACAAAATAAAATAATGTTACCGAGAGATCTGCATAAGGAGACCTGAAACCTCAGTATTTCTGGAAAGGAGCTTGTGATGTATTATCAGACTTAGTCAGATAAAAAAACTAATGTGAAGGGGGTAAGACCCCTTAACTCACTTTACTGTTTACAGAACCATTTATGTTTTTTGTCTCTAGCCCTGTATAGCTACATATTAATGAACAAGTGATTATACATAGGGTTCTTCTAGATTAAACACAATATAATGATATGAATGCTGCAACGACATACTAGTAGCTATGTTTCAGTGGTAAAGAACATCGGTTCATCTCTGAATGCTTATTTAATTCAGTTGAGGTCACACTTTGACCCTGAACGTACTTCTCCCGTATAACCACTCAGCACTTCATTGTTAGCTTACTATCCTAGTGAAATGAAACTTAATGAACAAAAATACCGAACAATAAAGGTTCTCAGGATTCTAGGGAGAAGTTGTTTAGTTCAGTTTTTTGTGGTTTACAGAACTGTGTGAATTCCTTCAAGGGATTTTTTTGTTTGATTAATATCTTGTAATCTGTGATTTTTATGAACTTTACAGGAAACTGTTCCTGTAATATTTACATAGGTTTAGTTGTATAATATTTAACTTGTTAATCACTGTTAAATTAGTCTTTATAGTATTACAAAGACATACAACTTTTTGTATGATATCCCAGTTTGCTGGGAGGAAGCCAAATTCTGTGGTTTGGGTTTTTTTAAAGATATGATTACATGCATGATACTGATAAAATGAGATTATTCCTAAAGTAAGACAAATACAGCTGAAATTAGAATCTGGCTTAGTATTTATGCATACTTAAATTGCTTAATTATGACATTACCAAGATTAAAAGTATGTGCCTTTCAGAATGGTTACTTTCACTAGGAAAAATCTTTTGCCATCATTTTCTGATTTGGAATTACTGAAGCTATTTGTATTTAATATATTATTATTTTACCTGCTGTATAACTAGACTTGTTTCATCTGTCAGCAAGTTCTAAATTCTTTAATAGAAAATAATAGAATCATTTTATTATATATTGTGACTAAATATGTTGTAGCGAAACTTTATTTCAAATTACACCTTCCATAAAAAGCAGGGGGAAAAAACATTTATTATTGCAAGCCCAAACCAAACCCATGGTCCTTATTTAGCAGCACTACTGTTATGATGATTGACTTCAACTGCTTCTTTTACAAAGAAAACCCAAAAAATGAACAAAAGCCTACAGGGGCCTCAGCAAATTAAGTAAATAAGTACATTGAAATTAAGGGAACCACCTGCATGCAAGATTTAGGTAGTTATTGAAGTGGTGCCAAAGCTGTTTTGTCAATACTTGTAAGAATGAGAGAACACAAACAACAGGACTGCAAATTAGGTGCTCACCAGGGCAATACACAGGTGAAATGTTGCTCTAAGGGGAGCAAAAACCTCTATAGTGGGGGATTTTTTTCACCAGAAAAAAAAGGTTGTAATAGCAATAACGACAGAGCATCAGGAATTCCTGAATACAGGAAAGTTGGAGTATTCAACTGATGCCCAGGAAATGCCTTGGGACTTCACAGTATGGTGTCATTAGTCAACCCCAAAGCAACAGGACACAAAACATCTGATGATCTTCCAGTTATTAATATGGAAACAAGGGATATAATGACTGAAATATTTAAGCTGACCCAGCAGAACACTTGTTTGCAGTTTAAAATGGAATATTTCACAATTTTGTAGTTTATTAAAGATATGAATTAATATTGTTTAATATTAAATTTGAAGTCTGGAAAATAATGGCTTCTCTTCAGTTCTATTAAAAACACTGACATATGAGAGTGCTGTCTTTTTATGGAAACAACCACAACACCGGAGTAAACATGATGTTGTGACATAGGATCCTACACACTTGCAATTGGAAGTTTTTTTCTTGTTTTAGAGTCTGTTTTAAAGGCCAGACTAAGTTATTCTGCAACTGGAGGACAAATCCTCACCCTTGACACAATAGCTTACTTAAATACCCAGTCTACAGCTGAGACTAATTTTCCCCAAATTGTCACTAAAAGGAGTCAATAGAGTTCCTGACTGGAATCTCCCTTCTGAAGAAATTCTAATATAATTTTTATTTGAAGTCTCTCTTCAAATGCTAGTCGCTTGCCCAAGGATCAATTATAATAAAGATACTCCAGTTTTGCTGTGTTCAGTTAAAGGTGGGTCTCCATGTTTATCAGCCCAGCAATAAGTAGGACTTTACAACAAGTAAAATTTTGCACTTACATCTGAAGCTTATTGGTGAGCATTTGTGGAGTGGATAGTTGAATAATATTTGTGACACAAACAGAAGTTGTTTTACAGTTGTCATCTAGACTTAAGATCAGCATTCCATGTCATATTTGAAATTGTAAAGGGGAGCTGTCTATGCTCTGATAGCCTGAAAATAAAGGTGGTATTCACTAGCCTTTAAAAAAGAAAGGAATCAAAGTATCAAAAAACCCTCACCAAATCAGCCAACCAACTAAAAAACTGCAATAGAAATGCAAAGCCCACCACCTCTGGCTGAACAGTTGGGCCTGGAGGGTGGCAATCAGTGGCACAAAGTCTACTTGGAGGCCAGTAACTAGTGGTGTGCCCCAAGTGCCAATACTGGGCCTGATCCTGTTCAACATCTTCATTAATGATCTGGATGATGGGGCAGAGGGTACTCCTAGCAAATTTGCAGATGACATCAAACTGGGAGGGGTGGCTGATACTCCAGAGGAACACGCTGCCATCCAGAGGCAGCTTGACAGGCTGGAGAAACAAGCTGTCAGGATCCTCATCAAGTTCAACAAGGGGAAGTGCAAAATCCTGAACGTGGAGAGGAACCCCATGCACCAGGACAGGCTGGGGGCTGAGCAGCTGGAAAACATCTTTGCAGCATGGGCACATTGCTGGCTCAAGTTCAACTTGAAGTGCACCAGGACCCCCAGGTCCTTTTCTGCAAAGACGGCTAATGGTATCCTGGGCTGCATTAGGCAAAATATTTCCAGCAGGTGCTGGGAGATGAGCCTTGCCTTTTATTCAGCGCTGGTGGGGCCACATGTGGAGCACTATGTCCAGTTCTGGGCTCCTCAGTACAAGAGACGCAAACATAATGAAAAAGTGAAGGGAGATAGACTTACAAAGACGATGAAGGGATCGGAGCATCTCTCCTATGAAAAGAGGTTGAGACAGCTAGGACTATTTAGCCTGAAGAAGAGAAGGCTCAGGAGGATCTTAGGAAAGCCTATAAATACCTGAAAGGAGGATGAAAATACTGAGCCAGACTTTTCAGCAATGCCCAGTGACAGGAACAGAAGCAAAGGGCACAACCTGAAACACAAGATGTTCCCTCTGAACTGAAACAGAGGTTCCTTCTGAACATCCATAAATGCTTATTCACTGTGAGGGTGATTGAGCACTGGCACAGGTTGCCCAGAGAGGGAAACTGGTTATAGGTGTTGCTTGAGTAAGGAGTTGGACCAGATTTCCCCCAGAGGTCCCCTCCACCTTCAATCCTTCAGTGATTCTGTGAACAATTCTTGGGAAAGTGTTGACGGCATCTGAAAAATATAAACCTCTTTAATATTTGCTCCCAATAAATATTTTGAAAATTTTTGGTTTCTGCCATTCGCAAAACTCATAAAGGAAAAAGATCCCCATTTACATCCTACAGACCTGAAGATTTTCTAGTTAGAAAACTATTTTGGGGAAATATTAACTGGTCTCAACAAAGCATCAGAAAACCATATCTCTGCTTTGTGCCTTAAAAACAGAGATCAAATGAATACCAAGGATCTAAGCTTGTGTAGGAGCCACTCAACATCAAGTTAATATTACAGTCTGGTCAAGTGAAAGAAGGTAATTTGCTCTGTCAAAAAGCAGATAACTAAATTAAAAAAAAAAACAACGGTACTTTTTGCTGTTAAAGTGTCACAAAACAATTACTTAAACATATATCTAAAAATCTAACTTTGAAAATACACACTATGTTACTGACAGGTATGCAATTTTAATTATCCTCCTTCATGCTGTGCTTACTAGGAAAGGTAGGATTTATCTAACAATCATCTTTGATCAGATCATAAATGCTTGTTTATGGCAGAGATTGTCTGTTGCCCAGTGGTCTGATACTACTGGAGTAAAAGGAAGCACCTCACTACTGGGCTTTGAAACTCTGAACCTATTCTATTTAAGAAGTTCAACAGATAGATAGACTATGTTATAAAGAAAATATGTTTCTTCTTAATTTATTAAGCCTTCCAGAAATTAATGTAAAAATGTATGAATATAATCAAATGGATGTTGTATCATAAAAATCACTGTCCCAGTAGCTATTCTGAATTTTAATGTCCAATGTCATAACCCCTTAGCAATCGACTAGAATCTACCTAGTCTGCAAGAAGCCATGTCCAAGTACTTTTGACACAGTGTGAAAGATTGTTTCCCAACTTTTTGGACCAGTGGATCAGACTCTGCCTGCAATATTTCCCACAAAATCATCCAGGTCATCCGATTTTTTAACATGAATCATTATATTAGTAATTACCTTTATTAAAAACCGTTGGTTTATAGAAATAAAAAGTTTTGTGCCGCGGTAGAAACAGCAAGGTGTCTTACAGGGGATGAACACAGCACAAAAGCCATCTGATATCAGCAGCATCAAGCATGGGGATGATCTCAGGGACAAGTCTGAAATAAGCGTACTGGAACAGGAGCATAGTCCTTGGACATGTTACTGAGAGTCCTAAACTGCCCTTGCCAGAAAGGTCACTAGTACTCATAGGGACTCTCAGCAAAGTGGAAAGGTAGAAAGAAACAGGCACGTTAAGTTTAAATTGTGCTCAGCAGGGTGTCTGAATTCAGATTCACTGAACTCTGAAGCCAAAGAAACATTTGTCATTGCCAACTTAGATGCTGAACGTAAAGCGGAGACACCCTGTGTGTGTAGTTTAGCTTTGCATATCTGGTGAACAGCAAATAGTCAGGTCTCTGAGGGTGGACACATGTGACTTTACTCGAGCAGTAAGGGAGAAAATGGGTCTTAAAAATCCACATTCAGATGCTGAATCCATCCTGTGAGAGGCAGGACTGTCATGAAACATGGAAGAGGATTCAGATTCAGAATAGTAATTGAACAATATATAAATAATATAGGACTTTTGTATGCTGCTTTTGAGCTATGGAATGCTGGAGGCGGGACTTTACAATTCAGTCAGAGGCACAATCTCTTAAGAGCCAAATATCTACATGAGCAAAATAGCATTCTTTCAGTAGATACCCTGTCTAATGCCAGGATTGCTGAGAAAATACAAAGGGCCATGTGGAGACTGAAAGGTAGAAGCACATTTCATCAGGATGCACCAGTCTACAATGGAACAAAACCACTGCCAGTGCAGACCTAGATGTGACACAGAACCCATTCCCTTCTCTGTTATGAACCCTGGCACCGCTGCCACTGTTCCTACTTTTTGTCTGAGGAAAGTCATACCCTGTCCCAGCTGAAAGTACTGAAGAGAGAGTTAAGGTAACTTCAGTCATAACACTTTTTCTAATGTTATCTTTTTTGTCCATTAACAGTAACTGATGGAACACACTGCATCCAATAAACCGTAACATGGAATTCCTTTTGTGTCTGGTTTAGTTAAGTTCAGAAGCAAAGCCTTCTGATCAACCAGTGAAATGTATTAACCACAGTTACCATCTCTCAAAAAACTGGGAAAATACCAAAACAAAAAAAAAACAACCTGGCCTCTGAAATCTTGTGTATGGGTAGTCCTCTGACTGGAAATGGAGTGGAGCCATCATAAAGTGGTTTGGGGCTTTTTTCCCCACTGTTCTGGACAGCAAGTCATTGAAATCTTCAAAGCTATGTATTTTATGAACTTACACAAAGACGGAAATAAATCTGAAGGGGTTCTTCTGTTATGGCAGCAGTTGTTTTGGAAAATATTGCATCATGCTCAGAGGAGAATGATTACTATGAAAATTCAGAAGAATTACGTATGAATTTCCAGGCAAGTGAACGTCAGTTCCTGCCCAAAGTAAGGGGACTGTTTTCCTTCTTCATAGGAAAGAGGAAGAACTGCTCGCTGGAGCTGAAGATTGAGGGGTGGGAGCAAGGAGAGGAAAATTGCCAAAGTAAAATGTCATGTCTTTGGGGAAAAATGATGACACCAAGTAAATCTAATCATTCTTGACAAATATATGCCATTTAATATCAATTAAATATCCACTTTACCTGTATTAAAAATTTTCCCTGAATTATGTTTTGCTGTTACTGTGGAGTCATCATCAAGCTCTTTTTTCTGTGTAAGTCTTCTGTGCAGCTAACTAGGGCTTCAGTATATTTTTTTTCCAAGTGTTCCATTATAGCATTCAGTCTCCACAGTCATTCACAAAAACGTGAAGGAGGCACTGCTTTAGACACCCACAACCTCTAGGTGCGGGAGGCAAATGTAACACAGGATCTGTGGGAGGCCTTCTGGTTTGACAGCTGGAACTAAGCAGGATATCAGAAGACATCAAAAACTGCACAAGACACCTATATCTAGGCACATGACACAATCCCCAAATAGCAGCCACCGGTAAGCAGTACACACACGGTCTTCATGAACCATGGTAAAATACAGGATGATCTTGAAAGCACCTCTTACTCCTGCTTCCTAAAATGTGATGTTAGTATAGTCAGTGGCAATATCGAGCTCTCCTAGTAACAAGAGCTTGTGAGACTTATTTGGCATTACCAGATCATGTTTCCCCAAAGCAACAATGGACACATCACCCTTCAGCTTGCTGCAATTTACTTCAGACACCATTGTTTTCTTTTCTCCTTGTTATCACAATGCATTTCACCTTCAGTACCGGTGCCTGACACGTTATTGCTCCCCTTGTTATTAAGGCAGGTGGGAGCCAGCAAGGTACACAGCCTTGATTACAGCAATCTGCACACTGACCTAATGCTTCCCAAAACTCCTCAGAGGCTACAAAATATCCTGCCTGGTGTCCAATATATAAACGATGCTTGTCAAATTTTCTCCCATCAAAGTCTCAAACCTCCCTTTGATGACCAGTAGAGAGGCCCAGAAAGAGCTGCACTTTCAGTAGAACTAAATAAAAATTACTACCTTGTGCAGCAGTAGTGGGAGCTAAGGAAGAACTCTGCCCACATCCAGAAAGCTCTATAGGAAACCTGACATGAAAGGACACACACTACTGTATGTATGAACTTCGTATTTAAGGGAGTAGATAGTTTACTTGCATCTAACATTTCCTTTGTGGTCTAAACATTCATGAGTTTGCAGGCAGTTGCAGAAGGACCTCATGATGGTAAGCAACCACCAGGCAATAGAATAGCAAATGTAATTCAGCGACAATAAATACATGTAATGAGCAACCCTGACTGCACACAGAGTAACAAATGAGCTTACTTCCCTCGAGAAAGAGGTCTTATAGTCGCTGTAGGTAGTTTTGTGGAAACAAATGGCAAAATGCTCACTGGTGACCAGAAAGACAATAGAACATTAGGAAATAAGTAGAGAACAAACCAGAGATCATTATGCCATAGTATATATCAGTAATGTGCTCAAATCCAGAATTATCTGTTCCTCTCCATTTCACAAAGAATTATTAGAAAAAGTAAAAAGAATGATAACAATGCCTCTGTGTAAAAAAATAAAGGAACAGAATTAGATGCTACAGAGAGAAAAAGACATTATAAAAGGGGTACAACAGAAATCTGTAAAACAAAGAGCAGCATGCAGCGAGTGAATGGGGAGTGACTCTCCACTGCTGATAACTGAAGTGCTAAGGGTTATCAGCTGAAAAACATCAGGCATTGGGCTTAAAGCAAAGGGAGTTAAGTATTCATTTAATGCAGCATAATCAAATAGCCTGGTTACATTAGTATTTTCTGGAATATTACAAAACAGTTCAAAAAGAAGCTTAGGCAAACTAATGGAAGAGAATTCCATTTTGAACAGTGAAACACAAAGAGATATGAACACCGCCTCAGGAAACTCTTACAGCAGTTTGCTGGAAATTGTATAGTGGATTTATTGCAATATTTATTTACTGCAAACAACTTCTCTTCATTAATTTGCAGCAATCTACCTGTCCAGGTACATGTGATATTCTGAATTTGAAATGTGAAGTGCACAACTGGTCTTATAATTAAAAGCACGTCGCTTCTGCTCCACAACTGATTTTCTTTTTGGGGGGGGGGGGGGGGGGGGGCGTGGAGTGGGGGTATTAAAAACCTCATCAGGACTGTGATTCCTGCAGAGTGAAGGTGAAACAATTTGAAGGGGAGTCAGGAGGAAATTCTGGGATATTATAAAACCTTTTCCCTTTATGGTTCATATAAATTTTGCACAGTACACAGTTTCTATAAAAAATTAATTCATAGCCCAGTAGCCAGGGCATTATTTTGAGAATCAAGGGAACTTTGTCCTCCCCTTCTTAACTCTGCTGCTGATTTACTACGTAACTCTCACATCCTTTGTGCTTTAATGATCTCACCTACAAAACAGACATAAAATATTCTACAAAAACAGCTCTTTATTGAGATCTATGAATTAAATGATCAGTTACTGATCATCAGCCTATAAAATTAACCTGACAGAGCAGCCTTATTCAGAGACAACGGTGAACTAATTTGAGTAATCTGGCAGAGGTTAACAAAGAATGATTATACATTAGAATAGCTATAAAAGGTGTCTTTTACTGGTCTCTGTGCATTGCTGATGTCTTTATTAATTTTCCTGATGACTCCCTTTACAAGATTTCTAGAAGGTTATTCTCTGAGCTTTTAATGAAGTTTAGCTCAATACACACATGCTTTTTCTCTGGAAAATAGGAAGATGATAGAGGAAGGAGATTCTCAGGGTAGACTCTGTTGAGACAGTGGTTATACTTGCATCTCATTAGCATCACATGTCTGGTTGTCCATGATTTTTTTGGATGATGTCAACCTGTTCAAGTAGTTTTCCAGTACTAGGTACTTGAATACTACATAAGCAATGTCTTGTTTGTTCAAGTAAGGCCTTGACAATACATAAGTGTCAAGGTCTAAGTTTCTATTGGTAACAAGGTTTTGTGCTTCACTAAGCTACTAGCCAATTTTTGTTAGGTACTAAATGTAGTATTTAAAATCTATTTTTATGCAACAATACCCTTTTGATAGTGAGGTTTTTTTTCTTGTTTTTTTTTTTTTTAAAAATAGTCTGCACTTCTGTCAACCTGTATCATGTTAATACTCCGTAGCTCTAACTTTAGTTGAATACTGTGAGGCTACTGGTGGAGGACAGGATGACCTTCCTGCTACTGGGCTGACATTTGTGCTGGTTTTAGCTGGGCCTTTTCTGCTCCTTACCCTACCCACCAGGAGCAGGTTGGGGGTGCACAAGAAGTTGGGACGAGACACAGCCAGGACAGCTGACCTCAGGTGACCCAAGGGATATTCCATACCATATGACATCATGTTCAGCAGATATATAAGCTGGGGGGGAAGAAGAAGGAAGGGGAGGAATATTCGGACTTAAGGTGTCTGTCTTCCCAAGTAACCATTATGCATAATGAAGCCCATCTTCCCTGCCTGCCCATGGGAAGCGGTGAATGAATTCCTTAATTTGCTTTGCTTGTCTGCACGGCTTTTGCTTTACCTATTAAACTGTCTTTATCTCAACCCATAAATTTTCTTACTTCTACTCTTCCAATTTGCTACTCATCCCACCAGGAGAGAGTGAGTGAGCAGCTGTGTGGGGCTTAGTTGCTGACCAGGGTAAAACCACAACATTACACCAGGTTCCTCTAGATTTTGCAAGTTGTCTATTCCCTGTATACATAAATCACAGGTTAATATTGACTTTACATATGTGTGTATAGTATGACTCAGCTTTTTAAGAGTGTCCTGGTTTCAGCTGGGACAGAGTTAATTTTATTGCTAGTAGCTGGTGCAGTGCTGTGGTCTGGATTTGGTGTGAGAACAGCCTTGGTAGCACACTGATGGTTTTGGCTGTTGCTGGGTGATGTTTATACTAAATCAAGGACTTTTCAGTTCCTTGGGCCCTGCCAGCGAGAGGGCTGGAGGGGCACGAGAAATTGGGAGGGGACACAGCCGGGACAGGTGAGCCCAACTATCCAAAGTGATATTCCATACCATGTGATGTCATGCTGAGTCATAAGCTGGAGGAAGAAGGAGCGGGGGGATCTTCGGAGTTATGGTGTTTGTCTGGCCAAGTAACAGTTACACGTGCTGGACCCCTGCTTCCCTGGGGATGGCCGAACACCTGCCTGCCCATTCCTTGTTTTGCTTTGCTTGCATGCGTGCCTTTTTCTTTAACTATTAAACTGTCTTTATCTCAACCTTTGAGTTTTACATTCCTTTCTGATTCTCCTCCCCATCCCTCTGGATGAGGGGGAGTGAGCAAGCGGCTGCGTGGGGCTTGGTTGCCAGCTGGGGTTAAACCACGATATAGAGGTAACTCATTCCTTTCTCTGTACTATGACAAACATAATGAGCTAGGTCATGCAACCTTACTGTGTTGGGACCTGTTGCAGGGTGTTTCCAGTGGAGAGTATTTGATTCTGGAACACGTATTTACCCACAGATCCCATGTGGTGTATGTACTTGTAGCCCGCAGGGTACTGGGAGAATCATATTACAACGAGACAAGTGTATTACAAAACCCACTCAGATTACGGTCCCATATCACCTCAAGGCACATTGCTTACACCTTCATAAAACTATAAAAACATTGAGATCTGTAGTTTGAAAAAAACAGTATACCCAAGCTTGGTTTATGTATCCTTAGATATAAGGATAGAAAAAAATACATCATTCAAACTCCTAATATACAGATCTATCAAGATGACCACTTTTTAGGTACAGAAATATACCAGTATGGAACAGCCAACCTGCCATAGTTCAAATATGACTAAAACAAGTGTGTTTATATTTCATAAGCTGTCTCAAAAGTAGAAAATATAAACTGATAATATGCTGTGTCAGGACAATACCTCTGTGCAGTCAACAATGCTGGTGAATTTATATGCCTGAATGTGGCATGCTTTCATTGATAAATCAAAACACACGGAGTCAATTTGAACAGTAAATTCAAATTGATGACACATCTCAGTAGCTGTATATGTAGAATAAACATTCCAGATTGCCCACAAAATGAAACAAATTTACCTGACAAGGAAGCATAGGTTGAATGCCAAAGACTGAATTCAAGTTTCACCGTGGTCCTTATTGTATAAGATATTCTGGTAAGAGTTCAGCCCCACATGACCATGGCTCATTTGAACCTGGCCATGGTATTTCAAATGGCAATAAGGAGGAGCAAAAAACTGAAAGGAAGGGAGATAACTCTCAAGCAAAAAACCAACAACAAGCCCCCAATATCCACATCCTCTGAGCATAAACTCAGGCGCCTGAACCTAAACCAGACCTTCAAATCAAATGTATTGACCTTAAGATTTCATAGATATTGAAAATGCTGCAGTAGTTTTAAGAAAAATATTGCTTGCTATGTCCACTTCAGTTTTCAGCATGGAGCTTTCTTAAATAGTGCTAAAGACACACAGTGCTGTGACTCAGCTTAGTATGACTTTATTAAGCTGACCTGAATATAAGGACAAAGGCAAACACAGTCTCTCTAATCTGCTTTTCCATTTCTTGTTAAGTTATATATATATGCCTCAGTACACAGTATCCTCTGCCAGGTCATATGAAAAAAAACATAAACAGATTTTAAGAAAGAGATCATGAAGACATACAGCAGACTTGAGGGTGTGCTTTTAGAATGTTAATTTTTATTCTTTATATGAAGCTGTTAATTTAATTATTTTTTTTTTAATCACCAGCTGGCCACAGTTATCTCCTATTTTTCCTCCAAGAGATATTAGGCAATTTACATGTAATGTCTGACTATCCTCACCAAATGTTTTTGAGGATGATCTTTGAGAACTCATTTTGAGATGTATAATTGAACTTTATATTAATCTGAAAGCATAGCTTAATTTTTAACTAGTATAATCAATTGATTTATTATAGATTTTAACCACATTTGCTTGGAAGAAACTTCATTTAGAATTCTTACTATCATGTTCTTTGTCTCTTCTAATAGTATTCCAGATTTTTGTTGCAAATGTGCTGTTCAGAGAAAAAGTACAGAAAAACCTAAAGTGGAAATAGCTGAACCTGGAATGACACTGCCTACAAACGTACACGTTTGTGTAAGATGCGTGCAAGCAACATTGCATGGTAAGTAACAATGCTGGTAATACATGCATCCCAGATAAAAGTCAATGAACTGAAACACTCTGAAAATGTTAAAACAGTAACAAAAGCAGTAAAGGTGATGTCAAAATAGTTTAGAGGCAAACGTGCAATAGACATAAGCAAAAGGAGAAGACCATGGTGGAAAGGTTGCTCGATTTTCATGATGGGAATTGGTTTCAGCAAAAAAAGTGACCTTTTCCATGAAAAATGTAGCCCAAATGCACTGGACTTGCATGGACTATGAAGCACTACCCAAATCCAAACATACTGATTTAAGTGTAATAAGGAATCACATACACCTAGAAAATATAACAGAATTAATTTCTATTGCAACAAAATCCATCTGGAAGTTTAGGAATGATATATTTGGATAGTGAACATAGGTAAATTTCCTTCCTTTGAAATCATCATGAGAAAGAACCTGAGTTACTTGTCCGTCTGGCTACCGGGGTCTGTCAGTGCAATTCTGAACAGAAACACAATTGCTTAAAAAAAACAGCTGGGGGGGGGGGGGTGTGTGTGTGTGTGTGTGGGAAGAATCTCAGCTCACCTAAGTTGATGAAAAAAATACTCAGATTTGAAAGTCTAGTGCAAAGTATTTGCCAAAAGTGCCAAATATTACAGCCATTTATTTGTGTGTTGATCAAAACCAAAACAAATTCTACTACGATACTATCATAGATCTGTAATTTTAACACAATAAACCCAAGGGATTTATAACAGCATGCTGTATTAAAAAAACCTCAAATTCTAGTAATTTTACTATGAGGGACACTACTTGTTTAATTTTTTGCTCTCAGACTGTGACATATTAATTTAGAGAAGTGACTGGTCTCAGGGGAACCCAGCAGAAAAAGGGGGGAGTAGCTAATTTTTTAGGGTACAGTGGCTTCTATTCAGGGAGGCTCCAGGTTTCAAGGGGCAGCTTACAGAAAAAAAGAAAGTGCGTACACAAGTAAGCAACTGGGATCTGTAAAAAAGCTGTGAAGCATCAGAGGTCTTTGAATGTAGAACAAAAACATCTTTTTAAACACTGCAGAGACTCCATAAAATATTCTGCAATCCACACCACCTCTAAGCTCACAGAAGCAAAGCCTGAAAGCAAGGGCTCCTCTGTACAGCAGGTAAAGGGGAAGTTATATATGCATTCTCCTAATTTCTAATCTGTCCTACCTATTCACTTTTTCCCCCTTTATTTAAAAACTACATTCTTCCTAAGCAATAGTCTAATAAAAGTTGGGTCTTTGGGGTTTAAAAGCCATTTTGGTAATTTTCTTTGGAGAATCAGTTAATAAGTGAACATCTTAGGCAGATGCACTTCGAAGTCTTGGCCAGCTTGGTCAAATTGCACTTACAGTACTGTTTTCTGAAGTATGACTGTAATTATACTGGACTTAGATTCTCTCTAAAAATAGAACTCCAGCAAGCTACAAAGGGCACGGATATTCTTTGATTCTGAAGATCTACACCATATAATTTCTAGTATCTTATCAAGTACTGCTTGGCTGAAACTGGCTGTTAAAATGTTTATGAAGCACATCTATTCTGTCAGATTTACCGATTTGCTTCATACAAGCAGCACTGTTCTCTGTGAAGCCATGCCCAGCAAAATAGTCAATCCTCAATTCAGTCAAAGTAAGTTATAATACAAATAAAACACCACAAAGTAGAACTGAATGTACACGGGGAGTTTTGAGGGGTGGAAAGGTGCTAGCTCTGTAAACTACATGAACAAAAAGACTTTAAAGTATTTTTTCCAATTAATGTATTTGGTAAATTAGTGATGATTAGAACACCACTGGTTGCAATAAAAATACATTTCAGGACTGAAACCATAAGTTTTAAAATAGACATACTGCAGAGACTCTGCCTGCTGTAATCCTTAGGAATCCCCAGGCATGATTCACCTGAACAGAGGGGATTAGATTTTAAGTTAACACTAGATTCAAATGTGAGAAATTACATTTTTACTTTCTGGATCCTTTAAGACAGTAAAAAAATTTGAGCAAGGTAGCAATGTCTCCAATCAGTTTTCTGAGAAGATTGTGCTCAGACACGTTAAATGGTGAATAGCTGTACCTTGCTAAATGATATCGCATCTGCCTTATTGGGACAGGACGCAGCCATCTATTCAACCCCCTCTCGACTCTAGGCATTATTGCCTTTACTAGGCAAAGATGCAACAGACACCTTTTACGTGTGTAGTTTCAGTCCTGACCGTAACCCTTACAAAGACAACAGTATAATACCATATAAACATCATTCGTTCCACAGCAAGCCAAGTTAACACAAACAGAAACATAAATGAGCAAGCAGAGCTAAGACATAGTGTGATATGTTGCTGGCTATGCCGTTAACGAGGTTTACTCGCATTTCTTATCATCTCGTGCTTTAGAATGGTTCAGTCCTTTCTTACCTGTGCCATGCAGTGGTTTGGGAAAAACTTTCGCAACTGAAGCTTGCCGGCACCCAGGTTAATATCAGTCAGATTTGCTGGTGCAGGATTACTTGAGTACAAATGCTTCAGCAACAGCTTCCTCCTCATGCATGCCGATTACTGCATCACCTCCTGCGCACAATAAACAATGTTCTATGCAACACAAATCTCCAGCTGCCCTGTTGGGAGCAGTTACAGTATGGTTCAAAAGGAACTGTGAGAAGGCTCGTTGAAAAGTTACCTCTTCCTATTAAGTTGGGAGAAAATGAACATTTACAAATCAGGTTGTTTGGGGCTTAATTCAGAAGGAGCACGTGTAGTGTCACAGGCACCGCACCCATTCCCTTGAATACATTATTTGAAATAAAGATAAGATCCTTCCCACCACACAGCTTTATTTAGGAATGGCTGCTTATTTGACCAATTCCCAGTAGGACAGACCTACTGCAGATTAGGACTGCATTTTCAGAAGTAGCTTACCTGTCTTCAAAAATGTATTAAACTAATCTGAAATAACTCACTCTTACTGTGGAAGAGGGGTATGCAACAGCAGGGACTAGTCAGAAGTACCTAATCTAATCTAAAGTCACACATATCTGATCTGCACTAAACCTATGCAAACAAAGCCAAAGTCTTGTGCTCTTTTGGTTCCTCTGCTAGCCTCAGAATAACCTGTTTGCAACAGATGTCACTAAATATGCCTGCATTTGCAGAATCTTAAGGTTTACCTAAACTAGAAAGCTGTTGAAAATAAACTAGCACATGAATAATACACCCCAGCTACTGCACACAAACTCCCTGTGTGGATATCGTATTCTACCTGGAAGGGGCATCTGTACTGCAGTGAGAACTGAGACTGCAGCCTGTGCTGCCACATCTGATTTAGTTCCACAAGCTCACATACTAACAGCTTCAGCAAAAGAGGCATAGTTACTGACTGTAAGCAGTGCAACAGCGCTCCGGTGATGGACCTAAAAGAGAAGTAAGCACTTGCAGGTGGCTGGACAGCAGGGATCCATTCTGCTCATGACGTCAAGGTCTGTGTCAGCTGTAGTATGCCACTGTCAGCAGTGAGGTTCCCGTGGCCAAACCTCAGCAGTCAAGCAGTTTGAACAAGAAGTGGGAGGTAACCTAATTTAGCTTGATTGAAGCAAATGGTTGTCAAGACAGGGAAGGACAAGCAGTATCAAATAATGAAAATCTTAAAAATTTCCTACAAACAAATTACTCTGTTCCTTCTCTCCTAAACAAGACAAGGAATGTGGCAGAGGCCAGCACACATATCGAGTCCCAGTGCCAGTCCTCGAAGGGCAGCATGCTGTATAAGCCCACCAAGCAAACATGATTTATAATGAAGAATCCAACTAGAAAGGGTGAAAATAGCACTTGGGTTTTATTGAGAGCTCACTGACCAAAAAAGCTCAAAAAAAACCCAAACAAACTATGACTAACTTATGTTGCAGAGTGTATTGCAAGTGATGGTTCACGTGCACAAACCTGTGCTGCAGGCAGGGCTCAATGCACCCAGGCAGGGCTCAGTATATCCACCAGCTTGTTTCCCCACTCTGAAACCTGAGCTGAGATGCCGTGGAGCAGGATATAGTGAATCCCAGAGCGAAAAGTTCCTGATTTTTTTTTTCCTGTTTTCAAAGTCAAAACCCTGCACAGCTTTATCATGCCTTCCTTGTAATCCCGTAAAGAACAGCCTGGTTATCTAAATAGCAAACATAATTTCTTCTAGGCCTAGTATCTCTAATTTGATGGGCAGCTACAGGCAGCAAAAGAGACACCCACAAAAAGGCACAGTAGATTTTCAGAGAAAGCTTCATGCAGAACATGAAGAACAAAGTAGTAGGGGCTCTGGGGGTTGGGGGTAGCTGGATTCTGGTTTTTAGTTCATCACCCAGAGTATAACCGTGGAACATTTCTAATACACAGGGCTCAGGCTAATGCTAAGACAGAAGTAACTGAGCACCCAGGTGAGCACAAGGCATCAACCATTTTTGTCAATGGATTTATTTATCAAACGATACTAAGCTCAGGGAAGTGATCAATAGCCTGGAGGGTAGGGCTGTTCTTTGGGCAGACCCGAAGGCGGGAGAAAAGGCCTGACAGGAGCCTCAAGAAGCTCAACAGCAATAAACCAACAGCAAACAAAAATCCTGCAGCCGGGAGATAGTAACCCCAGGCTGGGCACCCACTGGCTAGGGAGATACTCTGCAGCAAAACACAAGTTCCTAGCTGAACGTGAATTAGCAGTTTCCTCTTGCGGTGAAGAGGGCAAAGTGGACCTGGCTGCATTAGCAACAGCGCACCAGAAGGTCAAGGGATGGGATTGCTCCCTTCTTTTCAACACTTGTGAGACCACACCTGGAGGGCCATGTCCAGTTTTGGCATCCCCAGGGCAAGATACTGAAATACTGAAGCAAGTCCTACAGGTGGTCACCAAGATGAATGGGGAGCTGGAGCACCTGATATTCAAGAAGACCTTGCTGGAACCAACCAGGTATTAAGAAACTTCTTCACCACAAGGTTAGTCACACTCTGGCACAGTTGCCCAGAGAGGTTGTGCAATCTCAGTCCCTGGAGATACTCAAACCTCAACTAGACAAGGCTCTTACAAGCAATATCACCTTAGTTTTCCCTTTTTTGAGTGAAAGTTGGACCAGGTAATCTTCATAGGTCCTTTCCAATCAACATCAATCAGTATGTGATTCCACATAATGATTCCATTTCTCTGAAATACACCCTTCCTTGCAAAAAAACCTTGCTTTACTCTTTTTCCGTTTACTTTCTTTGCTTAAAAAAAGAAACAACCATGAAACAAACATAATAAAACCCTCTGATACTCTCAGTTTTCTTTTGCTTCTTACAAGAAGCCTCAAAACACCTTATATCAGAAAAGTTATTTTCAGTCTGCTTGGATAGAAATGTTCTGCTCCCTGGCATGCCAGCTAACAGCACCTCTCTGACATCTAAGGATCTGTTAGTATCTGGAAATCAGCTCCCTAGGAATTAGGTCGTTACTTAAGACAGAAGACTAAACCGTAAAGGTGACTAAGCTATTCTTCTACAGTATAGAAGCTATTCTAAGAACGATAGACAACTATTTCTTATTTTAGTAACTTTATTGATGACTATGGGATTTATGGCTGATACACAATGGTTCTCTTGCTAGCTGAGAAAATAATTCTTCAGCAAAGGTGCAAGTAGGGGTTCTGTTTCAAAATTAATTTACCTTTCATCATTATTTACTGTGCATTTTGTAACATGGAACAAGATGTTTAATTAGCCTAGCACATGATCAATACACATACTTCCACATACAACGTCTGGAATGTCATCCTAGAGGAAGGTGAAAGATATTGTGTTAGGAACTACTCTCAGTTATATCACTGCTTTCATCTGCCAAGTACAAATGCTTCTTTTTCTATTCATAATCTTATGTTTTTAGAGTTTCTTCTGGTTTGCTTTGGGTTTCTCTGGTTTTCATGCATTTCAATTTATTCCATGCTATCACTTAGATCATTACATTGAGATCAGGATTTATTCCCTGCAAAATTATGAAGAGAAGTAGGTATAAGAAAAAAATATAGGACAAGCAGTTGCAATTACTAGTTCAACTGTATTTTCTGTAATATATTTTGGACTTTTTTTCCCCTTTATTCCGTTCTTTCAGTAATTAAATTACTAGAGATACAAAGCTCATGAATGTTAGGAATGAGTTAGGTGGTCAGAAAAGAAAAAAAGTCTGTAGTGTAACTAGGAGAAAGAAGGGCAATTAAGACAACATCAAAAGCCCTGGGCCCATACTTGAATCTAAAAACATGCATTGCATATTTTTATATGTTTGCAGGTTTGGGGTTTTTGTTATTATACACTGTCTATATAGCAGAGTTCATACACTTCATTACAATATACATAAGGTTCATAAGTACATAAGGTACTTAGAGTAAAATGGTTTTGGGTTATTCATCTAGTTTTAGCTAAAGAAAATTAAGTCTATTCCAGTCCAGCAAAACAGCTCAACTGATAATTACAAATGAATTTATTTATATCAAGTGTCTTGGGTCACAAGAGAAACTGACACTAATCACCAACTTGCTGCCCCAACTATTTCACTTACAGTAGTAATAAGCTAGCACTACTTTTAACAGAATAAAAGCCTGATGTAAACAAACTGTCCATCAATATTTAATTAAAATATAATGAGGAATAAGAAACGCAGTTCTGGGTACTGTTTAAGGTTGTGTGGCACGATTTAAACGTTGCATCATGTGTCGCATCTGTTTATTGGCAAGGCAGCGTATGTGACACCTGAACACAGAGTTACTGAGGTAACACCATCCATTTTAATATTCAGCCCTTATTTTATGCATATTGAGGAAAGAATAATTTTACCCTTTGCATTCCTGCACAGATTAACCATCAACACAAGTGTCTCACAAAAAGCCTGCAGAAGTCTCTGAAAGTCTTTTCTTTACCATGGGCTTTTGATCATGTTATGTACCATTGCTCCAAAACAGAAACATTTTGGATTTTTTTTATATCTCTTCTCAAAACACACGTGCTTATTGTCTATTTCACAAGCAAATTACTAGTTTGTTGGTTTTGCTTAAAAAGCACACCAAAATTTGTCGAGAAAGTGGAGAAAATTGGAGTGCAAGCACTTCATTTTTAATTCACGCAGCTGCTTAATGTCAAAAAGCCACTGAAATCGATGTCATCATATGGAAATGTACTTGATTTTATTATTTATAACTCGGGTTAGTTATTTATGGAGTTATAATGGAAAAATTCATACATTTGACCTAAAATTCATCACAAAGCAAAAATTTATCTATTTTCATCTCTTGCAGGCTTTATACCTCTAAATTAAGATATCTATTGCATTACCAGTTTTCCCAGTATTCCTCTCACTCACACCCAAACAGAAGAGTTACAAGTGTAAGGTCATCCTTTGTTTACATTCTTTCTGTAATATAGTAAGATGACATTGTCATGGTTTAACCCCAGCCAGTAATTAAGTACCACGCAGCCACTTGCTCACTCTGAGTGGGGAGAAGAATCAGAAAGGAACGTAAAACTTGAGGGTTGAGATAAGAACAGTTTAATAATTGAGAAAAAATAAACCCAAAAGAACAACAATAATAACAATAACAGTTATAATTGAAAAGGAGGGAGAAAAGGAGAGGAATGAAATCCAAAGGGAAAGGAAAAAAGAAAACAAGTGATGCACAATACGGCTGCTCACCACCCACTGAGTGATGCCCAGCCAGTCCCTGAGCACTGATCAGCAGCTCCAAACACCACCACCTCCCCCCACACACCTCAGTTTATATACACCAAGCATGACATCCCATGGTATGGAATACCTCTTTGGCTAGTTCAGGTCAACTGTCCTGGCTGAGTCCCCTTCCAATTTCTTGTGCCCCATCAGCCTTCCCACCAGCAGGGCCTGAGAAACCAAAAAGTCCCCGACTTAGTACAAACATCACCCAGCAACAACCAAAACCATCAGTACACTACCAACATTGTTCTTACATCATAGCCAAAACATAGCACTGCACTAGCACCAAGAGGAAAATCAATTCCACCCCGGCTGAAACCAGGACAGACATGAACCTGGCTACAAAAACATGAAGCAATAATATTGCTTTATTATTCTAAATATTCATGAGAGGTAACTGTGGTGATAAAAGGTATTGAAGTGACCAGGAGTATAAAGTTGTTTATAAATTGTTTCAAATAATACCTAGCTTAGGACCTAGACGTACAAAAGAATGCAAAACCTTTTTCACTGGAAAACAAAACCAAGACAATTCTGCTTTTCAAGAATTCACCTCAAAAGTGAATATGGTCACATTCAAGTCAACCCTGCAAGCCAGCTCAATTCCAGATGGTATGGAAAAACAGAAGATACAGTCAAGGACAGATAGCTGGATGTTTAACCTGGCAGTACAGGGCTGCAACGGGTGACTCGCTGGCAAGCATCAAGTATCAGCTTGGAGACTGTGGCACTAATTCTCTGTGAGATTAGGTGAGAGGCTAAAGTTGATCTGATTAAACTGATGCAACGTGTGTGCCAACAAGCACTAGCCTGCAACCTGGATGATTTCCTTGACAGATCTTGACAATAAAAAAGGACTGTTTCATTTCACCCACACTCAGCCTCAGATAGCTCATCTAAACTGTTTTACCTTGACAATCTGCGAATGAAATCCTGCTCAGCTCTAAGGTCACTGGAGCCATCAGGTTGGTGCCACTGCCTTTGACCAGAAGACTGCAGCTGAGGGATGGGACTGCTGGTTCCTACTCTCCACTAAGCAACAAATTCAGAGTGCCTTGATGTATCTTATAACCTGTACCTTGGGCTCCATACTTCTGCTGGGCTCCAAAACATACTCCTACTTCCTTGGCAGACCCACTTAAAGCACTGATTTTCATTTATTTAACCAAGGTAAACTGCTGAAACCACTAACTAGTGCACTCTAACGTAACTGCAGGTCACCTCAGGCAGTTCTTCCATACACCAGGTGAGTGAGCTAACCACTGGATAAAAGGACCATAGAGGAACACACTCTTCCCTTTCAGGTTTCATCATCTAGAAGGCTCTCAGAAAAGCTTCCATTTAAATTATTTTTTAATTCAGATGGAATCTGAAGTACTTTTGGCTGAACAAAGCTGTATTTCTAGGAAATAACTATTAATATAAATAGAAGCACTGTTCCAGAGCCACATAAAATGTCCTGCTTCTGGCCTAGAGAATTCAGACAAGAAGAATTTTTAAAAAGTCTTGTTAGAGGTCAGCTGAGCCAAGACATCCTAATAAAAACATTTCTTCTTAAGGTACACTCTCTGCTGTCTCTTAAACAACGAAGTGCTGAAAATGCCATCAGTAAAGCAACTGTAGGAATAACATATGGAGACTCTTAAGAAATTGTATCCAACCACACAAGCTCAGTTCTGAGAGTTTACGTGGGTACACATTAACTGAATCCATTTGCACAGATAACTCTCTTAAGCTTACCAACTGCCATTTCAATAGCAGTGAAGATTACTGCAAAGCATCTCCTTTCTTTACAGAGGGTATTTTCTCCTATTTTTACAGCCACTTACAGAAAGCCAATACAACATGTCACAGCACTACAATGACAAGAGATCCATAATACTTCCAGCTTTCTGTGCTTCATTAATCACCCCCTAAACCAGGACCAATTGAATGCATCTCATAGTTAGATAAATGTACTGCTTACTTCAGAGGTAACTCTAGAAATATGCTACCATCATCTTTCTTGGATTTTTATCTCTTAGCTTTCATTTTGATCCCATCTACTGTCAGCTATGAGATATAGTACTCTTCCCTTCCTGAAGACCCATTTTGCAACACACAAAGTGACCTGCTTGGTTCTGGGCACTCAATTCACAGTGATTTCAAAATTCTCCTTTTGGCTGAGCAAAGACTGGAGAAAGAAGAGGCAAGCTAACATTTACAGCAGTTCCTGATGTGGCCATATGGACCAGAATCCTGTTCTTAACACTTGTCATGATGGTTACAGCTGAACAGTGACAACAGCAGAATTTATGTAGTCTTTGTTTTCCCTATCACTTGACAGCGAGGTGAACTGAGAAGGTACATGCAACACACCGGGTCAGGGTTATTGCTTGTCTGTCATGTGCATTCTCTAGTTGGATTGTCTCCTTAGTGGTTTCTTCCACAGAAAAATGCATACAACTCAAGCCCTTGTTTCTGTACTTTACATTCCACACTCTGCAAATTTTAAGGCTAAAATATATGCTGATTATACTTTGAAAACTAAAGTTCAAGCCCCAAAAGAATGACAAAAGTAAAGAGCATTTCAACAGTCAGTATTAACTCTGACATACACATCATGTGTTACTTTTGTATTTTTTCCACCTTTTTCTGTTTCTCCTCCTCTCCCTCCAACCCTGAACTGTTTATGTGAGCGAAAGAACAATTCAGATACAATTTATCTCAAACGTCTAATGAACTAGACATTTTTCAAACGTTTGGAGTCTGAATAACATAATTTTTAATGTTCTGCATTTGGATTTCATACAAAAGTGGAAGCAGAAATGATGATTTTTCAGATACATTTTTGATACATATCACCAATGTGTTCATGCTACAAGCAATACAATGATAGATGCTGTCCATATCAAAGCCAAGATGCTTAAAGTTTCACAAGGGAATATGTTCTGGCAACAGTTTTGGTTCAACTGCCAGCCTAAAAACCATCATTGATCTTTGGAAGAAAAAATTCATCTGTATGCATTTTCATGTACATAAAACTTTCACCTCATGACTATATCAAGATAACTGCATAAGTGAACAGATACATACACATCAGACATATCAGACTTTTGCAAAATGCAGAATCTTACTACACAAAAAGATCAGTACTCAGGTTGGCTTCGCAGCCTCAAAAATAGATGCCAAAAAAAATGACAATTTGGACAAGCTTTGGTTGTAGCTACAAGACCAATCCAAACAAAAATGATAAAATTTTTCACGTCTGCCCCATAGCATGCTCAAAGCCAATGCAGTATCTGAACAGACACTATGATTAATATTGAGCAGGAAATTGATCATGAAGAGGAGTGATTTTAAAATGTTATCTTTCCACTTTACACCTTGATATAAAGCCAGCTGAATTCAATAGGATTCAGGAGCCTAATAGATGGGGTTTGGATTAGACCTTTAGTACTTCTGGCTGCCCAAATGCACTTATTCACAGAGAAATTGTTCCAACCTGCAAAATGCGTTGGAAAAGAAATTATTTCACCTTTTAACTTGATCCGTACAAGTAAATAAATAAACAAATCAGCTGGTTTACATTACTTGTAAAACTACCCCATGTCATAATTTCTATTATTTCTGTGATAAAAATCTTTCTTACTCAGAGATACTGTGCTCCTGTGGTGAGAAACTATGACATCATACTTTTCATGCCTGAAATTCCCCTTTCGACAGGAATATGGGGGCATATAGGGACAAAAGACTATTCTCTGTAACAGAAACACATATGGCAGCTTGCAGACCCTCATAGGATGAAGGTACATCTGAATCAAAGTCATTGTTTTAAGACTGTCAAGATGCAGACAATCAAAGATTTAATCAAAGGAGAAACATGCAAATGAAACAGAATTTTAACTTTCAGGCACATAGGATCTTGCTTTTTCTGCCACTTGCCATACATTGATGGTGCAGTAAAAGCAAACCAAATACTTATTAAAAATACCAGGGATAGGAAAAGAGCCTGTTAATGCTATCAGAAGTTTGAATTAGAAACTTTATTTACTGAATGAGGCTTCATCAATTACAACATTGCTAATTCTAATCCAGTTCATCTGTCCAATGTGCTTTTTACCATCAAGCTATTAAATTATTATTCTTGTCTTACTCTCATTGTTAATGTCTCATCCTCTTTCAAATCTTTTTCCTTACTTGGCTTGGAAGTGTGCTCTACTCCTCTTAATCCAGCTCCTATTATCCCTACCTCTGTCCATCTGTCTGTGTCTCTGCTTCCTTCCACTGTTAGGCAGAGCTTTTAAAATTTCAAAATGTGTTTCTCTGCTTCTTATTACTTACCAGCTCAGCAGTCTAAAGTGATACATAGTGAAGCCATTCAACCAAAATTGCCCTTAGTGTTTCTAAGCCTTCTTATCTCTGTTCAGTCCTCATCTATTTCACATCTTTTTGTGACTACTGACTGTACGTATTTTCCTAGTATTCTACATAAGCTGCTAGAGCAATGTCCCAGCATGGCTCTTCATTTACTTTGCTGCCTGACATTTCTGTGGATGCTTTTCCCTCCTACTCGTCACATCCTAGGGGACCCAAACAAAAGGTCTCCTTACTGCCTGCCAGCAGCAGTTTCAGTGAGACCATCAACTCCTTCTAGAGTCAGCTACGGGAAAAGAACATGATTTCCTTTCCCTAGTGCTATCCCTCCTCACCCAGTCCTATACTGTCCTCTGTATAGCACAGCTTCCCAGCATGGCAAAAGCAGAGCACGTTCAGGAGTTACACACCAAGTGGAAGAAAACCCTGGGACATGGTGGCCCACACAGCACCCTGTCCCAGGCCCTCACAGATAGTACAATAACCCCACATACACTGGTCAAACCAGCCTGGAGCACCCACACTTCTCTTTCAAACCAGCACCATCAACACCCGTGGGCCTGGCCACATCCTCCCCCACCCCTCAACACAAGGACAGACTTCTCAAAACCTTATGTCACATTTAGGATGGACCATTCAAGCCCTTTGCCCTCTGCTGTACATGCCCACCTGCACTGCTATAGCAGAAGAGAGACAGCCCTTGTGCTAGTTACGCAAGACTCAGTAAGACATCTGTTCTCACTGCCAATGCGAATGTTGAGTGCAAAAGTTTGGCCTTGACAGTAAATATGTTTCTCTTGGCAGAATTAATGAAGTATTTAACTAATCTTTCTGTCCTGACTTCCCACCCTGGGGCGGTGCCGCATCTTCCACCTCTGGCCACCACTGGCATGCTGGCCCAGGGACAGGCTGGCCAGCCTCTGCTGCCTCTGGCCATGCTGATCATCTCTGCTCACTTCGAACCAGATCTATGTGCTATATCTGAAAAAAAAAAGCATCTAGATCAAAGGGAAATCAAGAAAGTAACAGGATCTGGCATGGCCCTGGCACCTCTAGGAAAGTAAGGAGCTATCTGCTTTTTGCAGACTTTTGGATTGGGCTAGCAGTAGGAACTACTGCTTGGCACCATCCCTGCTGTAGCTAAAGTCCTCTCCGTCAGAGTCCAGTCTTTAATCTTCTTAGCCCTCTACCCATTAGCAATCTCTTTATGTCCTATGTTGTTTTATGTCATCTCAGAGGCAAGATTAACCACTTACTTTACTCTTCATGATGCCACTAGACTTGCAGGCTCTTTCACCATAAATACTAAAAAATTCCCTCTCATCATTCAATTATTTCTCTCCCCACCCCATCCAATTATTCTCCTAAACATCCTTTATACAGGGTTTTCTCTTATTTCCATGTCTCAGTTTCTTTCTCTTTGTTCACATTCTTTACCCTACTTCTGCCAGGAGGCACACATAAAAAAAGGAAAATAGAGCAATAAGCATACACTTCCTTTCTGATCTGTTTCCTTATTTACATTAGTAACAATCCCAATATAATGAATGATTCATGGCATTAAGAACCACTGAGTATAAAGCCAGTTTACTTTAGATCTAAAATTGACTGATAGATAGCAAAGAACAGTTGAAGGACTAACCCGCAGGAAGAAAAACTGTTTTTGGAAGAATATGTTTCTCCAAAACTTAATTTACTCCATGAAAATTTTCATTGATTTGGACAAAAAAAGCTCCATGGTTGTAAGGTATCTTGTTCTGTAAAAACATGAAGCATTTTCTTGGGGCCAAAACACTTTAAAATACTAACCAATAAATACTTACAGACTTGTACCCACTGGACTTCCCAAAGTATTTTAGGCTTGCATGCTACTTTAAATGCAACTTACTGTGGCCATTAAACCTGATGAAAAACCCATTTTGATTGGGGAAAAGAAAAAAAAGATATAGCACTATGTAAGACAATCAAAACAACATCTTGTAATGTAAAACACAGACAAAGAGATTTTCGTCTGTTGTTATTCTTGCTATCTTTGAGAAAGTAACACCACGTTGAGAGCCGCCATATTAGAGCACAGATTTTTTTTACTATCATTATTTTAGCACCTGGGTTAGAAATTAATGCTTAATTTGTTGCTATTTCTTGCAATACCATTTAGAAAACTGTTCAACCATTGCTTCAGAAATAGCTTATCACCCCCAGACTATCAAGCATTTTCACTTTGAGGTTAGGATGTTATGATCACAAAATGCAGTGGTAATTTTGATTACCAGCATATGAATACAATTCTCTTTTCTCACTAAAATCTGTCACTTCTTCCTATAGCACAGTGCTGAAACAGGAGGCATTTAGTTGTCAAGGAAGAAAATCTTGTTAAAGTGTATGCTTAAGCAAATTCACAGCTTTCACTGTAAAAGAAAATTGTTACCAACATTTGTCTTCTGTACTTAGCACCGTCACTAGCCATGGTTATACATGCAGCTCAGAATAACATGCAAAGGAAAGCTGAGAAAAATCTATAATCTATTCTTCAAGCAATAATCTTAACATGATTTCAGCTGTTGCCTCTTTGCCTCATAATCACTCCAGACCCATGTTTGGGAGCAACTGATTATTGCCCTCAACACAGACCAGATGAAACTAGGAAATCTGTTGGTTTATATATCACTTTCAATCTACATGCTAGTTTTTGCCTTATATGTGGGCTCAGGACACTACAAGAACTTAAGGAATGTCCCAGCAGTTCAGGCCAATGGTTCATCAAGCCCAGCGCTGTCTCTGCAACAGAGCAGTAAGAGATGCTTTTCGGGAATACTACAGGCTGGCTATCTACAGTCTATTCCCTCCCTCAGCATTCAGACTTCGTGAATTAGGAACGATGGACAGTACTAAATTCCCCTGTGCTTTTACTTTCTATCTATGGAGCTGTTGTTTAGAAATTCATGCAACTCTCTTGAACCTGCAGATACTATCCATCTCCTCAGTTTCCTGTAGTAGTAAATTTCAGTAGTTCACAACCCGTAGTGTGAAATACTTTTAAGTGCTTGAAATTTAACGACTACTGTTTTCATCTAGTGTCTCTCAATTCTTGCATTTTGGATTTGATGAATGACAGCTTCAACAACCCGTATGTGTTACCTTCATGATTTTGCAGTCTTCAGTCACCTCACCTCTCCACCTTTTCTCCAAACTGAATAAACTCAGATCTTTTAAGTCCCTCCTCAGTCTGCTTCATCCACTTTATCATTGTACTTGCCTTTCCCTCTATACCTTCTGCAATGGTACTACATCCTCCTTCAGGTCAGGAGGCCAAAACTGCACACTGCTCAAGATACGAGTGCATGAAGATCTTACACAACAGCAAAATAATGCACTCCATTTTGTCTTTACAATCCTTCCTGATGATGGCCGAGGCTTTTGATTTTTTTTTTTAGCTTTTCTTGGCTTCTGCTTCAAACTGAGCTAATGGATTTCAAAGAACTGTCAAGGCAGCCATGACAAGTCCAAAAGCTCTTTCCTGAGTTGCAACTGCCAGCTATGAGTACATTAAATATTATTTTCAGAGTGTCCTGACCTAGTTAGTAAAGCTTTAAGAATAAGCCCCTGCCTTTCCAAATCTGCTTTGCAAATAAAATCTTGGGCTGTGCAGATTTAAAGCATACTTGTTTATTTGAGCTTAACTTCTCTTTACAAACAGAATAGATCACAGCCTTGCTCTCCAGCCCTCTAGTTTCCACAGTCTGGTGGGTGGATTCACACAATCTTTCTGCAGGAAACCTCTCCCCCCTCTTTTTAACCTGGCTTCTTGAAGAAGCAAGTCTCATGCAGTTACACGTGTCTCCATGTGATAATTTGCCATTCCATTCCCCAGTTATCTTTGAACCTACTAGCCAACTTTAAATACATTAAACAGAAGGATAGAAATGTCCAAGGACATTATATCCTTGAGTTTCATGGAAATAGGAAACTGGAAATAAAAAGAAACCCCAGTCAATGCCTCCACTAAAGGAAAAGCTATAACATGCAGTCGTCTTTAACACAAAACGGGCACAGAAAGAGATTTTCAGGGCCTTGGTTGCAGAAGTTCAATTTGGAGCTTGTACTTCAGTAGACATCAGAGAATGTAATCATAAGATACAAATCCATCAGAGACCAATCTTCATTGCTTCTAACACTTGTAGAAGCACATATTGATTCACCTCGGGTAATGACTAACAGGAAACCACTTCAATTGTTTCATGGCAGGAGAGGAGCCTGGGCCAGATGCAGCCTCAGCTGGAGCTGCCAACGGCCCCTCTGTTCTGGCTTAAAGATATGCTTGGATAAAATTTTCTAATTAGTAGTGTGACTAGTGCGCCACAGACCAGTACAGCAGAAGAAAACAAAGAAAAGCATAAAATAACAACTTTTTACTGTACCAAAATCCATAGTTGTCAAGCACAATTGCAACAACTTGCAGAACAGAGGCTGGCAGGCACTTTTGGTGGACAGGATTAAGAGTAGGGAGAAACAGGGGGATTGCTCCATGCTCTCCATCAAGCGAGCTTCCGCTGGGAACTTTGGCAACAAGGAGTTTAGAGCTCATCTCCGGAAACAGCAAAAGCCTGTTGATGGCTGAGGTACCAGTCTTTGGCCCATGGTGAATGATTTGGTTGTGCCAGAGGATCTCGAGGAGAGACAGCATCATCCCTTTCCCACTCTGTCCCAGTCTCTCAGCAGAGGCTGAATGTTGCTGCTGCTCCAGGAAGCAAAATGCCCCTATGCGCCTGGTTCACGTGGTTCCCCGCTGAGCGCCATCCTCCCACAGAGATACTGCATGTCAGGGCCATGAGGATACCAACAGGACCAACAAGGGCCTTGGTTCACTGTTGGCCATGTCTGGGTCTCCCAACAGAGCCCACTAGCAACACCCAGCTCTGCCCATAGTGGTCAGACCCCATGGGTTTGTACTTCATCAGCAAGGTTCTGCCAGTGCTGGGGCAGTCTTGGCTCCAGCTGGGTGGCCCCAGCTGCCCTGTCAGCATGCTCAGCTGTCAGGCAGGAGTGCTGCCGTGCTGCCTGTGCAGGCAGCAGTAACCAAGCCTTGCTTCCAACCAGCCTACCCAAGGCCATGTCCCACTCGGAGCACTGCCTGCCAACACATTATGTGGTGTGGTTATACACCTGTGTTTGCTACAGGCTTAAACAGAAGCCTAGTGACGTTGCTCTGATGGCAAGAACTATGGTTCTCAAGTGAGAAGAGGCAATCTCTTGCCTTCTCTCTTCTACTAAATTTCTACTGAAAGCTACCGTCAGCTTCTCAGCAGGCTTCCTTCCTTCAATGTTCGTTACAACTTCCACAAGCATTCATAAATAGTTCTAATTTGCTCTGCTGAATATAGCTAATAGTCCACTCCCCCAGGAACTGAGAAGAGATCTCAAGTTGAAATAAACCCTTGGAAAGCCACACCCTGTCAGCTGAGGAGCAAAAGTCTGTAAGAAACACCAGTGCAAAGTCAGGTAGCAGAGATGTTGCTTCAAAAATCGTTTGAGAGTGGACCACAACTGGTGATGTGATAAGTAATAATGAAAAACCAATGTGATAGAAGTTATTTCTGAGCAAGGATTCCTCTTTCAATTCTGGAATTCATGTCCCATTCAAAATATGTTTTCCTAGTATAGCCAGAACCCAAAATTTTCAAAAACTGAAAAAGTGAACAAAGGACGAAAACCCCACAGGATATTTACCCCCACACACACATTTGCATAGCACCTGCTAGGTATTATTTATACAGTTTCTGATAAATATAAGTTCATTGTTTGTTTAAATTGTTGGAGGGAGGGGTTAGTGAGACAGTTACCAACTTATCATAGGAATTTTGCTATTGCACAGGAAAAAACCCAGACAAAACAAGTTATCTTTATTGCTAAAGTCAAATACAGTTCTAAAAAACAAGCCTGCTTATACTCACTCCTTTGATATGCTGAGACAACATGAACAACATGTGCCACAATTTTTCCTTTGGAAGAGCCATTCTTTGCTATTGGTTGTAAGTATGAAGGTTTTTTTTTTGTTTGGGTTTTTGGTTTTTTTCTTTCTTTCTGATCAAAACAAATTCTGCTCCTAACAACCTGACACACCGTAAAGTTTAGTAACCTACATTTTCAAGCAAAATTAAATATTCAACTCAGTGAAGGAATTCATTGTTCTGTACACTTTCCATCAAAGCATTTTGTTCACTGAGGCCTATATTTTCAAATTCAAAGTATTCCCTTGACAATTTCAATAAGGCTATTAAATTAGAGCTTTATGTATGTAAGCAGCAGCCTCATATGAGAAGTGACCTGCACCAGGTGATGTAGTGCAAGTGGGAAAGCAGAGAAGTTATCAAGCTGGAACAGCTTTCCTTTTCTTTTTGGCAAACTAATAACTGGGAAGATCTCCGTTAGTGCCACTGTACTAACACAACACCAACAGGATCCAATATATCAAGCTAAATGATACACAGACATTTAACTTCAGCCTTTAGGAAAATGAGCTAAAATACCATAGTTTCCATAACTATCATTTCCAGTATTACATAAATCCCTGATGGAGAACAGCCTGAACCTTCAGTGCACATATGTCCTGTGACAAGAGAGTTGTTGCACATAACAGACCAAGTAGCCTGCTATTATCCTGCATCACTACTTAGCAGGAATCTCTTTCACTCAAAAACACAAAAAAGGAAGAAAAGGTTATCATGGCTTCAGCAATAAGCAGCACAGAAAATGGAGGCTGAAGGTTGGCTGCTTGCTTGGCCATTTTTAACATAATCTAATTCCTTGGAACTGTTCAGAGAGCAATCCCCAAGAAAAATAAATAAAATAAAAAAAATATGCAGAACTAACAGGGCAGCAGCATCCCATGGTGGTAGCAGTGGTCCGTGTGCTGGGGGAAGTAGGGGCGAGAAGACAAAGGGACCTGGAAAGTGAAAGGCCAAAGATTAAATTAGCTTTGTACAACAGCCTAAATCATCTCAGGGTGTCATTCACTTGACTTGTGCACAGCCTGAAAGAGCAGAGCCAAAAGAAATAAATATGGCTCCTGTCATCTTTAATGGCCTGTTAACAATACTGGTTTTGTGAATTTGGCCTCTTTATTGTTGATGATTTTAGCAGTAGCATTCTACCAGTGAGCTCACAGCGCAGTCCAAAGTTAACTCCTTCTAACACCTCTTAGGTTGGAAAGATCCAACAGGAATGTAAACAGCTGCCATTGTCTTCAGCTCCCCTTCCCCTACCATTTCTTATGGTGCAGTCAAAAGTTTCAAGACATGATGGAAGCACACCAAAAAGAAAAAAAATAATTCCCCAGCAGATAGGCTGATTATGTTTCTGTTGAAGATTATAACATGAGTATACGAAGCTGCTGTAGAAAACTCTTTGTGCTGAAGAGCTCAAGGATTTTGCTATACAGTACATCCAGGATCCGCAGCAGAGGAATTAACCAAAGCTGAGAATAATGCTGTGACTCGCACGGTTCATAAACCCCTAATCATAAAGGATGCACAGCAAGACATTGTGAATCAATGAGGCAGCACAGGAAAACATTTGCAGTTGAATTTTATAGACACACTTTGTCTCTTTTTCCCTAAAACAACATGACTGTACCCAGAATTCCAAATGAGGCTTTACCAGCAACAATATTTTACTAGTAATTAGTGCTAGTGGAAATGTTTTTGGTTTAGGTTTATTTTGTTGGTTGGTTGGTTGGTTTTGGTTTGTTTTTTCGCTTCTGCTCAGGACATCTTTCCTGCTAATGATCTCCAGATTTTTATATCATTCTCATTTTCAAAAAATTAATATTGTGTTGGGAAGAAGCAGGCTAAAATGTATCTTTACTGATAGAAGCAGCACAGATGTAAAGTTCTAAAAATGTAATTCTTACTCATGCTTTTGAATGTTCATTAAAAGCAACAACCCCATTAAAATTTATGAGGTTTCTTGGGTGAATTCATCAAATACAGAAGAGCAAGTCAGGGACACGGAGGGTACTTTTCACTGTAAAGAGATTACAAAAAGCTATCAGTATACTTTCCCTGAAGTCATGTCAACTTAAGTGTCCCTTGGAAACACCTGAGGGTAAGAAAAACAAAAGCAATGGCATAGGCAGGGTATTGCAATCTCACGACTCCATACTTCACTTCCTACAACCTTACACAGGATATAATAATGGAACGTAAGTTATTTTGAAATACAAAACATAAGAAATGGAGTAGGCCAGAAAATAATCTGGTATGGTTGTCCTGATGCCTGCAAGATCTCACAACTGGATCTCAGCTCAAGTGCTTGATGTCCTATGAGAATATTCCAGAATTGTCATGAATCCAAACCATGGAGCTAAACAGAGATTACTATCACCACTGTCTAATGTCAAACAGACTAGAATAGTTCTTTTCAGTGGGGGGGGGGGGGGGGGGGGGCTGAGGGGGCAAGGCAAAATGAGCACAATATGTAACATTTTACTTATTCTGTTACAAGGAAGATTCTTACAGAGAAGAAAAACAGAACTGTTACCAACTGGTGGTGGGGAGGGAGGAATAGCATTTCTGAGAATCATGAGTTTTGTGTTTTTTTGTATATTTTCATTTCTCAAAGCTCTGCTTTTCTTTATCTTATTTATCTTGCCATTTCCTAATACATCAGCAGAAATGGTAATGCATCAGCAGAAATGGGTTTTATTCTGTTACAGAATACAGAATATGAAAAGAGATAATCTAGAAGTGATGAATCAAGGTGGCGGGAAAAAAGCAGAAAGATTTTGCAGAAAGAAAAAAATTCCTAAAACAAAAGGGGCAATCTGAGAAAATGTCTTTGAGATCATGAACTGACATTTTTTATCGGGTTACATAAAATAGCATTGCAGTAAGTTACAACAGTTATAAGAGCAACAACTGCACCTAAGTTAAAGATAAGAGTATCATAGGTTGTGAATCGCCAGCCACAGTGAATAGAACTGCATTTAAACTTTTAAGTTTCACTGTGTGCTGTTACTGCTTTTGTGAAATTCTAGGCAATTCTTAAAGAAAAATTTGTAGGCTTTCAGCAAGTATGCTTCAAGCATTGACTTCCCTCTGATGGTCTATGTGGCAGTGTGCTTCTAGTTCTTATCCTTGAGGCTTGATTGTAAGTTTTAATAAGACTAATAGAGTGGATCTTTTTCAATTTCTGGTTTAAATGAAGGTCATTAATTTTTTACAAAAATCTCAGATAATAAGAAAAGCTGATCAATGCTGACCCTTAATATTCTCATGCACTGCCATAATAGTTGACTTTTCTGCCTTAGTCAATGAAGTCAGAAGCACTATTTTCTTTGCCTTCCATAATTATATGCATTGTTATGAGTATACACAGTCCATAACTATTGTTTAAAAATGCTCAGTACATACCTATTTACCTATGGCTGTGCATTGCTTACAGCCACAGCAACACAACTTGGAAAACTTCATGTTAGGAGCACAGTCAAGATCTTTCATTCATATGAGCACTTTTCTGCAGTGCCTTGAGAAACAAATAACCTTCTCCCAGCTATCTTTCTCTTACACAGGAGTATTTTGCTTCAGGTCTCGAAGTGTATCTTTTCGTTTGCCACTCTTACAGCTAAGCTGCCTAATGAATTCCTTCATTCCAAAAACAAAAACGCAGCAAGCTCTCCTTAATCTGCAAAGCAGCCACAAAGAAAACATATATAAATCTCTCTTTAATGGATCTTAATTTGTACTTTCAATTTCATTAGACCTTACATGCTATGACATTAAAACCGCACTTTCCGAAAATATAATGCCTTACTTTCTAATTCCACAGATGAATGTACTAACCCCAAGGCCAAACTGATGGAGGCAAATAGAAAAAAATAACAAAACCAAAACCCAACAAAACACACCACACATAAATGTTGCATGCATACATGCTTACTTACTATGCACACATTTTCAGATTTAAACTTACCTTTCGTAAGTCTCAACTAGTGATTCGACCATTTCCACAAAGACTGACAAGAACACAATAAATAGCTTTGCTGTCTCAGAACAGAGCAGCTGAGAAGGACAGAGTGGGTTTCAAAACCTGCTGGATGTTGATGCCCAGCTTACAAAGCTACAATAGGACCATACAGGGGTTGTATTATATAAGGAAGTTTTTAAAAACCAATTCTGCACTTTTCAATATGGGGCAGGTTAACGAAGCATTTGAGGGGGGTGGTGGTGGTGGTAGATTTCTTCACATGCAACCTGGTTTAACAAAAAGTAAAAGGAAAACAAAGAAAAGAGGAAAGAGGTACCCACATCCAACCAAAAAGTACAGACATATCTTCTTTAAAAAAGAAGACTGAAAGAATGAAGCAGATTGGGTTTTGTTTTATGAAGGAAAGTTAATACAGTATCTTATCAAACAAAAATCTTCCTGGATAATTCTGGAAAATTTGTACAGTAGCACTGCTATTTTTCTAATAAGGTACTTCCAGTTTTACTAGCTGGTCAAACTACATTAAAGTACAACACAGATGGACAGTATTATTTTAACTCTATCTAAACACAGCTGTAAAGATTTTTCAGCCAAGGCACTTTGATACTTACAATGAATTTAATTCCTGCAGATCCTTTTAGAGTATCATGCAATAAAGAATGGTTTCCAGTTTTTATAACCCATGACACCTGTGCTTCAAACCATCTGCTACTTTTTATGAACTAATCACTATTTATACAAAGTGTCATTTATGGTCCCTACCTTTAAGAAATAGGAAAGTCAGTGTAGACTTTGGGGTTTAGCTTTTGCTGGCAGAAGTTTCTGAAGAAAAATAAAACTGCTTAGCAAGAACACGAGATTTAGACTAATTTTTATCCATTACTTTGAGGCTGGTTTTCTCATTGCAAGGAGAATTAGACTGTTTAAAATATTAGACTCACAGGCACAAGTGAGAAAGAAAATGATGGCACTTGAATTAGGAAACAGAAGGAGCAGACACCTTTATCATGACAAGGGAGCATTGCTGAAAATGCGTAAGTCAATGTAAAAACGGCAGAGAATACAAAAATGATCTCTGGAAAATCTTGGTTAGATGTGGTTAAAGTGAGTCACAGGAATAAGCTGGTCATTTAGTACAGTTCACATCTTGAAATAAACTACAAAGCACTTTGCTGCTGTATATGCTTGCAGAGCAGAGAAACAACCAAAATCACCAGCTTCTCCAAAGAACTATTTGAAACATGACTTAAATTTTGTTTCTCCTGCCTCCCTCTTGTCTTTGCATCACATCTTCTTTCCCTGCCCATTGCAGATTCCCACCCAGCTTATCACCCTGTTTCCCATGGAAGAGTTCCCCAGTAGCATTTGGCAGCTCTGGTTTGCGTGTTTCAGCAGAACATTAAAGCAAACAGCTGCTCAGGCTCCGCTGGGGCCAGAGGGAGAGAGGGTGGGGGGTCTACTCTGCCACCACAGGCGCTCCCAGATGCTTTTTCAGTACAGCTGAGCATTTGGCTTATACTCCCTGTGAAAGGTCCAAGCTGCTGCTTAGCTCTAGAAGGGTGGGGACAGGGCTGCTTGCTATTAAAATGTAAAACAAGTAGCTGATACAGCTGTATCCAGGCTGAGGGTGATAGGAAACTCTAGCCACTGACCTGTAGTAGCACACTTCAGATTTCTCTCTCTCTCCCCCTTTGAATCACTGTTGCAAATATAAATTTCTTGATGCACTCTTTCTAGAGCTACAGCAGCTATGGGGTTTATGTTTTTGTTGGGAGAAAAAAAATCCATCTGGGAACCATGTAATGTTTCTGACTATATTTTTCAATAGAAGCGAAAAGGAGCTGCTGAAGAAAGTTTTGAGTTGTGAAAGGAAAGCTGGGCTACACCTGAGAAAATGAAATGGTAAGGTTTGGGACAGCATATTGAAAGAGGAGGACTCAGGAATATTAAAAACTATCTGGAAAACATTTCTTAAAAAACAGAAGTGAAAACTGTGTATAGTGTTAATTCTTAACAGTTTAAAAGGACAAAAATGTTCATATGACCCAAAGATATGCATATATGCAAGTAACCAAACTATATAAACTGGGAAAACTGATTTTACAAGTGGCACTGACTCTTCAAATCATCCTCAAGAGCATTTTCAAGTCATCAGGTCTAGTCCTCTGCTTTTTTCCTGATGCCATCTCATATAAACCCATTTGTAATATCAATCTCCATTTACAACACTTTTTAATCAGCATGAACATATTTTTTATGCCCAACTTGTACATCAGAGAACACGATATCATGATTCAAATGCATCCAGTGTTATGTGCATGAGCAGACAAAAGTACATAGAAATGTGCAGCAAGGATTGAACAGACATGTGCCTTTGTTTAGAAAAAAAAAGTCTTTTAGAGTCACAAAGTGGGGTTCTGATAGATGAACTTTGACAAACCTAGCAAAAATGATTTAATGTATCACCACCCCTAACCATCCACATCATCCTTCTATAGAGGTTATCACATGGAAATGCATGACCCGGTTGCTCCAGTTCACAGTGCAGTGGATCAGCTTAAACCACTGATGAGGGTATGGTTTGTCTGAAGACATCGGACCATGAACTGAACCTGTTGATGTTGTGCCCGCACATCTTACCAAATCTGCAGAGTGGCAAGTTTTGGGATGATGAACTAGATGCAGCAACACCTTTATTCACGCAGTGAATGTGCGCAAGACCCCTCAGCCAGATGGGTGCACTCCTCAGATGAGCTGGCAACACTTACCTTGTCCAGTTGTTTAACAAGCCATATCTTCTGTTCATCCCTTTATCTCAATTGGCTCACCTGACTGGTTTGTATCCTCTGCAAAAGGCTAAGCACAAGTCAGACGTCACAAGGCCTTCGCTGGCTGATATGAGAGTGTTTAAAAGAAAGGCAAGTAATTTATATTCAGGGGAAAAAAAATAGCCATTGTAAATAGTTCAGAACTAGATTTTTCTCAGAAGGAAATGAGAAAAAGATTTACTGCTGAAACCTCTGTATCCAGTCTCCTATCATCACAGAGTTAGAGCCCCTCAATTTTACATAATTTCAAAGTGCAGGTTACATCTGAAGGAAGAATATTCCAGTCTAATCAAAGCCCCTGTTACTAATTTCTCCCCAATTTCCTATAAACAACATCAAAAAACCTAGAAGAAAATCAGTAGCTAACAGATATGAGTTCCCATTGTTTTCAAATTCAACTGCCAAATATGGAATTTGTTTTAGAAAAAAAAAAAAAACTATGAGGAAATTTAGAAAATAAATTTGGTGTTGGATTTGCATTTTTCATATCCACATTCATGCATGGGATTACTTTTGAAAACAGACTTAATGAAATACATTAACTTCAGAAGAAATCAAAACTTTTTTTCATTTTAAATCATTTATTGAACTAAAAAAAAATAATCAGTTGGAAAATTTAAATTAAGTTGTAAAAGATCTTAGCTAGCTCCATGGCATTTCATTCTACCTTGACATAACTTGTCTGACATACATAATGAGGGCTTTTAATTGATTCTTTCCAAGAGCTAAAAAAAAAAAAATTACAATTAGAAAAGAAAACCACCTAGAATTTGTGTTAAAATACTCAATATCATTCTGCTGTCAGTCATGCTGTCCTAGCTAACAGTTACTAATCTCCTTAGTTTTTATCAGTTGCTCTATGATGCTGAATTATCAAAAGCTGTAAGTAGTATCCTAAGTGACTGCTACTAGTGCATTCAAGATAATAACAGCTCACTTATAATGCACAAAATCTTGTAGTAAATCATGCTACTACTACACAGAAATTACTAATAAAATCTACTATGCAGATTTATATATGCTACATAGAACTCATTGAATTTATCAGGCAATACTAAATACAAATTTTATCCCATTCTCCTAAGAGACAGTAGATATGAGAAACTACGGCTTTGAGAAGGTGAACTACTCTGCGTGGAAAGTGCAGGTATAAAGACAAGTTAAAAATGCAGTAATGAAATGGCTACAACCATACATTCGAAGTCAAGCAGATTTTGCATATGGAATTAGTATCAGAGTATAATCCAACATGTCTTGTAATTCCCATGTCTCCCTGTACTTCTCAGGGCATGAGCACTCAGAAAAGACAACACTGGAAGTGGTGACATCTTCAGTGTGTGTTTGGTTGTACCAATATCTCTCAGCTGCAGTTTTTCCAGCCACCTCCTCTTTGCTTCCCTTTTCCCTTCTTTCATGTTCTTTTACACATGCATTTGTGTACCCAGTGCTTTGAAATCTGGAAGGTCTGCATCTGCTCCCAGGCCAGGACCTATCTGTCATTAAAATAAAGCTGTAAACAAAAAGACGTTAAAAAAAAGGAGGGTGGGGGAATAACTGGAAATACCCAAATTTTCTTCTGTCTTCCTGTTCCTAGCATCACAAGAAAGTAATTGCTTCCCTGAAGTATATGTAAAAGTCTGGAAAAGAACAGCAGTGATCTTCAACGATACATCATAGATCTGGGAAGAAGTCAAATAACCACCAAGAGGAATAAAACACGTTGTTCAACACACTGAACAAAAACACAGCTAGTGCTTCAGACAGAACAATAAGTTCACCTTAGGTGCTTGTGCAGGAAGGAAACTCCTTTTGCACTCAGTATATCCATGTAGCCTATTCACTTGGATCAATGAATCCTTCTGCTTCTGGCTCAGACCTTTCCCCAGCCCTTCCTTGAAAGGCTGCTAGCATTCACAGACCAACTGATATCTTCATATTCCTCAGGAAGACAGGTTCAAGATCTAGCTAACCTAGCTCAGAAAAAGTCTGCATCACCCCTGTGTTCCTCGTTTGCTTCCTGCCCAGTCTTCTTCAATTAAGAATTGTAGGGAAGTGCATGGGTGCAGGTGATGGGCTGTTCCCTGCAGCCCTGATTCCGATCCATCCTGTCATTTTTCAGCTGTAAATCTGGCCAGAAACATACTGTCTGCAAGAAAAGTACAGCCAGAGGAAAGGGAAGGCATGCAGGCTGCACAGGGGAGCCAGTACCCAGCAGGAATGACCTAACATCTCTCAGGTGAGGTGTGCTTTGCTTGCGCATCCCGAACTTCCAGACATCTATCTGCTTCCACAGCTGTCCTCTACTCATCAAGTAGATACTGGAAATCCTTTAGGTTAAGCGTCTAGCACCTCATTTTCACCGATGCCTTCATTACGTGTTGCTCATAGAAGTTTTAATCTGTGGGTATTGTTTAGGCAAGGTTTATTTTTCTCTTCCAGTATTTCTGTATTTGTGTATGTGTCATCTAATGTAAGGGTTGCAGTGGTAATTGCTACCCTTCTGTGGAAATGCTCAGTAATCGCTGCAGCAGACCTTTGCATAACATCCAGAAAGCAGCTTAGAGTTGGCTCCAGCCAGCTTTCATTTACATATCCAAACGTGGTTTTGTAAAGCTAAACTAAATGTGTTTATCAGACAAGTCATACACTCAAAACTACTATGTCCTAGCCTCTTTTCCACAAAAAGGCTTGTCCTTACAAGGGAGCTGGAATTTACTACTACGCTGACAGCTACTGTCAAGCAGAAGCCCTTCTGTCCAGGAAACACACAATAATCCCATTCCCAAACCAAACAAAATTGGCCTAGGGTAAGCTACTGTCCAGGCTGCATAACCACTTATAATTCCTAGGAAGAAAAGAAAACAAAAACCACAAAAAAACACAAACAGAAAACTAGAAGAATAAAACCCCAACAATTATTTCCCCTAGGGTGAAATTTGTCTAGTATCTTGTGCCCATCTATCATCTCATTAGCTGTTTTGGTGATTACAGCTATAACACACAGCAAAAATGAGGCCAGACAGCAAGGCAGAAAAAATAGCTGATGGCATACCATTGTAAATAATTTAATTTAATTAATCATTTAAAAAAATAAGATGATTGAAGTCTTCTGAACAGAGCAAGCAGTATTAAGGATCAAACTCTGCATCACAATTAGACAGTACTTCCTTGTGCCAAATAATATCCAGAGGAACTAGTTACAAAAATTATTTAATCAATAGCTGACAATAATAATGCCCACCAGATTGACTAATGTGAATAGCCATATATGCAAATGCATGCCTTTGTTTTTTCAGAGAAATAAAACTTCTGAAATGGAAAGAAAAAAAAATCAGTATGAAACTGGCAATAAATGAGGTATAGCTCCTTCTAGGCAAAAAAAATTATAAAAGCAGCACAAAAGTGGAACCTTAATTAAAAGCTTCAAAAGCAAATAATAGCCAAATAATACAAAAATTAATATATAAATTAAAAAATGAGTTGAGAATGTGAAGTGTGACAACATCACAAGGGAGAAAAAAGATAAAAGAATAACAGTGAAAACAGAATTGAAAGAGAAACTGTACTAGGCTCTATGAAATTGAGATGAAAAAAGACAATTTAAAGATCATTTCTAGTTTACTATTGCCTTTAATTAACACAGGCAGAAGGAATATTTCCTTAATTAAATGTATAACACAACCTCTGCAAAAAAAAAACCAAAAAAGTGAGAAAATTATAAAGCTATTCATAGATGAAAAAAGTTAGGAATACATTTCAGAAAGACACTGGAACTGAAATGCTTAAAACCAAATCTGCTTATTGTAGAATTGTATTTGAAGGTCAAATAAAAATTTAAACATGTAGGTGCATACTATGGGACTAAGACAAAACTGAAAGTAACTAGACCCCAGACGGCAACCCACTTCTGCTTTCTCTACTTTTTCCACTCAGTTGCCACCTAATCTTGAAGGCATCTAAACACTACATGCATTTCAGCTTCTAATCTGAAGCCCTGGAACAGTAACTGCATGCCCAGAAGCGTCTCAGGTCTGTACAGCAACCTTGTTAATACCAGCTCCCTTGCTGGTACACCATTCATGCCATAGCTTGAATGGGATTCAGAAACTGGGAGTCTCCCTACTTCAGTTTGCTAAAGGACTAGCATGGTTTCCATCTCTGAGTATGCTAACAAAATCACAACTCTGCAAATGCAACTCTAGCTCTCTGCCGAGAACTTTTATGTTGAATTTTGTGTTAAGCAGGCCTTGGATAAAATATAGAAGTTGACCTGGAAACAAGGACAGGATGACCGTACATTCTCAGCTGAACACCAAGCATGGTATTAATCTCCTAAAGCAGGTGTCTGGGTTCCCGCTGGAGTCAAAATGGGGCTAACCAACACCGCCAGAGTGGTCCAGACAGCAATAAACTCATCCCACAGCAGGCATGGGTCAAATGCATCGCTGCTGACTTGCTGACTCCATCGTTGACTGGTGGAGTTTTGACACCAGCCTAAAATTAACACTTACTTGCTGGCACCTAAAGTGCCACCTGAAGTCCTGTTATAGCTTAATTGCTCCTGCATTCACTCACTTAGGTCCAGAGACGGCCACCTTTCTTGGTGTCACTGTCAAAGATACACCTGGAGGGAAGAAGTTCCATACCCAAGCCATGCATGACAACAAGCGCAGGTCAATATAAAAATAAGAAATAAAGGTATCACCCTTTTCACCTGAGAAATGAAGCAAGCGTCAAAGTTTTCCCCATCCTGAAAAAGTGTTCCCACTACTTAGCTAAGAAAAAATGCATCGGCTGCTTTCAGACTCTCTCCCAAACGAAGTCTGCCTTCCACCGGCTGTTTATTAGACAGGGGACATATACCTCACAGGGCACCAGGGCTGCAAACACCAAGCACATCTTTAAGAGGAGAGGCCAAGTCTCAGACAAGAGAACGCCTCTACAAACACACCTCTTCCCACTGTTTTCTGTGCCTGGCTGTAGGTGGGGTATAAAAATATTTAGGGCTGCATTCCCATGTACGTACCTAAACACTTAGTGGACCTGGGCCTAGTCACCTAACTGCCTTGCAGAACCCAGCTGTCAGCCTTTGCTGGTATTTTTACCTTTCTCTTCTCTCTATTGCAACTGCACCCATATAATAAGATTAACTTTTCATCTTTCCAGCTCTTTCTTGCAACTTTTACATAAAGATTTAACTAACTAAAAGTCAAGAGCAGTAAGGTCAGCTCATGGCAGGTGGGTAACTCTAGTTATGCATCAGTTCATCGTTCCCTTCCAGCTAATATTAATATGGTTGGATGTGCTTCCCCTTTACTAAAATACTGCTGTTTTAAAACTTATTGAAAGATATCATTTTAATAAATGGTGAAGAAAATCATATGCCAAGTTGCAATACGTAACACTAATAAAAGCTAAAGCCATTTCAGGAATGAAGGCAAAACCGCGTTCCTCAGCATCCTGTTCTTGGACTCACTTGAGACGTGCACTGTACTAGTCCAGTATGAACAAATCTAGAGGTCATGTTGTTAGGAAAGTGGCATCTGTACCTGAATCAGCTCTCATTTTGATCTGCAAAAGGAAATCCCAAGAGAAGTATGCCTAAATTTTGCTCCAAAGGAAGATTAGCAAGGAGTACGGACAGTAGGGTTCAGCAACAACAGCTCTGCAAGTAACTGTTTCCAACTACTGCATAGTCTTCCCACAAAAACCATCAGGTGGTCCCATGGCTATTTCTAAGCTAAGCAAGATCATGATGTTGGGGGTTTCGTTGATCCCATGTCTGTACAGAGCAGTCATAGCTTAAACAGAGAGAAAACTTGCCTTTTTGGAGAAACTATACAGGATATTTTGAATGCAGATGATAGAGTTAACAGATAGATAAGGCTCTTATGTATTTATCTATTTTATATATCTTTACATGATATATATTATATGAATATTTACATATTTTTCTCTTGTTTTTTTAATAGAAGGTAAAAGCAGCTCTTCTGTGCTGGTTAGGGACCCTTCAAGAACAAACGTTGCCAGAAGCTCCAGAATGAGCAAGCCATGCAGCTATGATTGGAGCATAGCAACAATATGTGCTGGCTGTATTACAGGAGAAACATATTGTCTAGGTGGAGTAGTACTGGAAGCCATCCAGATCAGTAGACATCAGTGATCTGTCACCAACCAGCTGTAGAAAGATGTTGCAGGAAAGGTGGGAGGGGGAAGATCATTGCTTAAAAATGAGAAGCCAGAGAGTCCACTGCAACCACAAACTGGCATTTTAAAACTGCTGACTGAAAAGACACCTCAGAAAGAATTGCCAGACCATTAGCAAAAGTCCCTATATTTTTATAGAACAATTTAACAACATGCTGGAAGAAAACAGAGACAGGAACTGACATAGAATTTACAGTGTAAAGCTTTGAGAGTTAAGAGATGTCAAGGAATGGTCTGTCTGAGGTGAGCTAGAAGGAGGGCATGGTACTCACCTAGTGAACTTCAGCACGCTTGGGTACTAGCATGAGATAATTTAGTCCTCAGACAATTACCACATCTGGAGATTCACAGACAAAGGGTGCTCTGTGAGGAAAGTCCTAACCTTTACCCATACCTGTTATGAAGAAAGGTAAAAAATACTCTTTACCAAGCAATCAGTGTGCTACAGAAAGTAACAGTCCCTTTCAGAGAGTTCATGGCACAGAATGGCAACACATTTTGCAACTCAGATATGAAGCTTCTGTTCCACCCTTTGCTATTAATGAACAAATTCAGCAGCCTTTTACAGAGACTATTGCTACCTTTGCAACTGTATGCATTGCCCTTAAAAATCCTAGTGAAAGAGAAAAATAGCAGACAGCAAAAGAAAAGACATAAAGCTTTTTTGACCTTTCTCAACCCAACTTTGTTATAGAAATGTAATGATCCATATCTCCAAACCAGAATATTTCAGATGATTAAAAAACCCAGCCCAGTTCTATATCCTGAGATTACAAACACGAAATATCACGTGTGCAATATTTGCCTTGCAGCAAGGAGGATGAATTGGGGCAGGGGCTACTGAGACTTAAAGGGATGTCATTATGGGCTGTTCTCATACCAGAAAAATATAGCAAATTGCTTGGCTTGCTAAATCAGATTCTAGTCCTGTCTCCTATAAACAAAGTTTTTTCATAACTTTTCATAACTTTCAAATGCATCAGTTTTTCAGTGACTGTTAAAATGTAGCTATTTATACAGAACTTTAAGGTACCTACAGTAAGTTCCTTCCTCGTCATTGCAGGTGGTCAGCCTATATCCTGGACCAGAAGTAGCAAATGACATCAGCACTGGGAGAGAGAAACATAGAGAAAGAAGAGTCTTATGGGAGAAATAAGGGATTGTTTGTTAGAGAACAAACACACAAAAAAGCCCAACACCATCAGCAATCAGCATTAGTCCAAGAATGCACTACTTAACATTTTTAGAATCTGTTACTGGACTGCAATATAGAAAGACAGCCTAAGTTAGACACAATAATATTAATTAAATACATCACAAGTTTTTAGGTAATGCTGTTCCTTTGTACTATGCATTTATTATCTAAGACCATGCTCCACTACACAGTTTTGTACAAGCACATGGTGAAGACTCCTCCAATGCACACATTTACTGGGACAGGATGAATATGTAAAGGAATGTTAACTTTGATTTTCATAGGAGTAAAATCACACTCTAAATCTATCTTTTCTGAGCATTAATAAACTCTATAACTACACAGAACTGCACTATAAAAAATGATGACCCAGAATCTTTTTAGATTTGAAACACTTCATTGTGAACTGCAATTACTGATCAGCTTTATGAACAATGTAATGTCACACTCAGTGGCCCTCACAAACTCAGCTGGATAAGTAATAGTTGTTCATATTTTCATGCTGGGCTAAAACAAATGCAAAATATCACATGGCAAGACAACAGAAGCTGACCATAGCTTACAGCCTTAAGTTATTAATTTATTGGAAATCCCAAGGAAGACTGCCCAGGACATCAAAACAGCTTGTAAAACACTACCATGTGCTCCCAAAGCGAATAAATTCAAGTTTGGCCACTTTTTTCCAAATTCTGTATGGTACTTGAAGAAGTCACTTTCCCTCATTTAGGCAAATATCTTTGTATAAAGTTCAAAGAAACACAGAAAGCAACGGGTGAAATTAAACCATAGATAAATAAAGGCATGAACTGCAAAGGATTTTGATTTTTGGTGATGGAAAAACATTTAACAAATACTCTTGTAAATTAATGGATAATCCTAAAAATAAAGATATCCCTATGTGATCACACTGTAACAGCTTCAGTATCTTTTGTTTCCTGTGTTTAAAACTAGCTATATCTGAGCAAACCAAATGGCTATACAGCTTTATCCATACTGTGCAATTTAAAAAATTATCAAAGAGCTTTATTTTATGCCAGGAATGAGAACATTAAGTTAAGAACAGAAGTCACAAAGGTTTATGAATAAAATCAACCATGAGTGAAGAGATGTAAAGACAATTATCCTTCTGCTTTGCAGCTGAACCTTAAAATCATTGTCCCACCACCAAGAAAGGAACAGACTTCTTTTGAAAAACAAGAAATTATCTTCATCTATACCATGATATTATCACACTGAGCAAAGATGCCTGCACTGAAGTAAAAAATGGGTCTATGTGGTGGAAATCACCATTTCCCAACAATTGCAGAGATTCAGGTTCTGCAGTTAGCTTCGTGAATTGACTTGTGCTGTCAGCAGCCAACTGATTCCCTTGCTAGAGCTCCAGGAAGACAGCCTTAGACATAGTTGCATGAATTCAGATCCCAAAAAGCTGCTCTAAAGTGCTGAATCAGACTCCTGGAGCATGGGGTCACTGAGCAGCTGCATACAGAGGATGGCTCAGTCTAGGGCCACCACTAAGAGCTGGAAGTTATTTCTGCTGAGCAGCCAATATCCATTAGGTTGGGCATCAGGAAGGAAGCAAAGGCTAGCTGCAGGCAACTGATAAATCCCCATGCTCTTACCCAATCTCAACTGAAGGGGTGGGGGGTCACTTTGGGTGTAGAGAATATTAAAGAGGGCTGGAGGGCTGCAGGCTACCTCTGTACTCTTGCCATAGCTCCCTGCAGGTTCTGAAGGTCACACAGGAGTGGTAGGAGGGCTGTGCAGCTGATCCATGAGGGAGAACCAGTCGAGAGCAAGCACAGCAGACAGGGTCCCCACTCACCACGGCACAGCCCCCCAGCAAGCAGGCAGAACGGGGCTTGTGAGAGCACCATGCTTCACCTGCAGACCAGCAGTCACCAGACAAGGGTAAGGCAGCAAATCAGGTCTGATGTCAAGCTGGGAAATGCAAGCAACAATTCAGGAATAGCAGAAGACAGAATTCTACACAGACATATCTACAACGCAGCTCAGGCACAGACTGACAGGCCAAGGCTGAGCTGAAATGGGGGTCCTGGACCCATGGGCACAGTGTGCAGATAATGATCCCGATGAGGCTGTTTAGGGCTATTAAGACATATTAGTGCCCTCAGGACCTTGACAGAGATCATATGTGTGTAGAGAAGCAGACAAATAGTAATCTGAAACTCTCTACATTCCACACAACCTTGGTGCTTCTGAATTATGGTTCAGTCCTTCTTTTGCTTGGCTGTAAGATAGTGACCACATTACTTGGACACCCTCTCCCATCAGCTTCTAAAGACTGTCCTGATTTATAGATTCTGCTATTTAGATTCTTGCACAACTTCTGTTCCACCATGCCATATGGCACAGATTTACAATCTGGACTGAGTTCATGGAGAAAAGAGAAAACAAATCTGAGATGGTTCTCAAAATGAAGAGTATAAAACCTAGGTTTCTTCAGAGACACATTTGAACTGCAAGCTATACAATGTTAAGACATTCTGTTAATTGACATGCATATTTTTGCTATGGAAAAATGTAGTGTATCAACAGAACAAAGAGATACAAAGTAGCATTAAGATGATAGCATTAAGATAAAAAAAAAAAAAAAAAAAAAAGTTGTTCAGCAAAACTGCCACTATCCAAATTGAAAAGTTTTCAACAGGGGTGGCATGTCTTGATGTCTTGCCACCATTAAACCACCCATCAAATTACTATTGAAAAAATTCAAAAGTGCTATATTTTATTTACATGCCAGAATCTACAGATTACTTGTATAAAATATTTTTATTCACTGTTCCCTGTGCCCTCCTACCCCCTGACCCAAAAAGTTACAAAGATGTGAATGTCTGTTCAAAGGAAAGATGAGCCTCTGCAGCTTCTGAAGGCCAAAGCAGCAAACAATCGCATCATACTGAACAGCACAGAATGGTAAGCAATTATTATGGTAATGGTGGATACACCTGAAATAAGTGAATTTTGTATGGCAAAAGCATATTTAAAACTGATACATGAATACTCAGCTGGTTTTTCTACCCCATCCAAACTTTACTTAAATGGTTTATAATGTGTGCCACATCCAAATGTGTGCTTTAAATGTGTATTAAGACAATAGCTAAAGGTTCTCAGTCCTAAGACTCTCATCCACCCAAATATTCCCTTTCTTTTAACAGAGTTTTAGTATAAAAGCTAAATTCCGAGATACTTGATATGATTGACAGCTAATTATGAGAGTAATTCAACTGATTTCCAGACCATTAAAGTCTGTGAAGAAGTATTTCAAGAGATGAGCAGAAGTCATACAAACTAACACAAAAATAGTTGCATTGTCATGGCAATTCAGTGTTTTACACAAGTGACAGGGCTTCCATATGCCAGTTCTTTCCTTCTCAGTTTTAACCTTACTTATTGAGTTCTGTTATTTGAAACAGACAGAATCATACCAGGTTTTTAATTGAAGATGTGTTGGGCTAGTTGCTAAGTCAGCAGTGTCAGCCACTAAAAGCACAGAAGATATTAAGATATTTCAGAATGAATCCCAAATCACTCAGGTTTGATCAAACTTGATTAATGTGATAACCTGAATTTTAAGAAAGTTGACGCAGACATAGCCACAGGTCTATGCTGAACCTGAAATTAAGATACTGAGCTCCAAGGAAAGCTCCTTGGCAAAGATGGAATGGGACAGTATACCGTTACCATGTTTTCAAGAGAACAGAATGCTGTGCCTCCTGTGCTGGCCAGGTCAGAGGGGCAAAGCTGTGGCCTAACTGCTTTTTCCCCTTTGTGCTAATTTAAGCCTCTTGCAAATGCAAAGTCTATAATTAAGTCTAAGTTCTGAAAAGAGTGAAATGAAAAAACCCCTTCCTATAGTCATTTTGCCATGATTAAAAATATTGCAGAGACCATGCAAATTTTCATTAAAATATCCGGAACATATCATTGTATAATCAGCCTATAGCACAGGGAAGGCTGGAAGAGGACTTATATGTCCTTTCCATTGCCTCCTGCTCAGCAGACCTGAAAAGAATGTCTCATGTAAGAGGTTTGTGAAAACCAAAGCAAATCTGTCAAGTTCATGGGTATAAACATTTCACAAGCCTTCTGCTCTTTTCTGGTCAGCTTCCCCTCCCCTGTCCTTTCTCAAATCTTTACTCCTTTACAGCTTCAGACTAGCTATTATGGGATACACGGGTCACCCCAGCAGAAGTATCTGTCAGGTCATGTGACACTGCTTACAGCAGCCAGAGGAGTGTTACAGGAGATGCAGATGGGCACAACTGGCTCAGGATTGCAGTGTTGCATGAAGAGTACAAAGCAGAAAATACATCACACAACTCAAAGTTTCTATTCACAATATCTAGAGACTGATTTTGCAGCAGAAAAATTAGATTAGCTTTCCTACAATAACAGAAAATTAGAGCCAAAAAGAATTTCAGTAAATCTCTTAGTCCATTCCTCTGTCATAAAAAATAGAGGAGAATTTGATGGGCCTGTTTTTAAAGATACACAGTGACAGAGGGACACTGAAGCAGTGGAGGAGATTGTCTAGAGAGACTGCGGAGCTATCTGAACATCTAATATGAATTTTCCTTACTGAAATGTGGTCCCATTGCTACCCTCCCCTGTCACAGTAAACAGTTTAGTCCCTTCCTCTTTGCAGCACCTTTCCTATTCTTGAAGGCCACAACTTTTTCAGTTTTCTTTTCACTAAACATCCCTGTTTCTTGAGTCTCATGGTAGACTGTGTTTTGAGACCTCTGATTCTCATTTATTCCTTGGGCTTTTTCCAGTAGAGGTTGAGGTTTACCCAAACATGAGTGCACTACCCCAGTAGAACCCTGACCAGCTTTATTTAGACCAGAAGAGATTAATTCACGTGTCTTGGAGCTGTGCTCCTGTTCACATACCCCAATATGGCATTTACTTCTGCTGCAAAGGACAACACCACCATCTGCTCAGGTTTTAATCTCTTAAAATCTCCAGAATATGTCTACCAAACTGCTACATTATAATTTCTTCTTTCTGTATTCATACAGTTTATTTTTTTTTCCCTGAAAGAAGAAACTTTCACTGTTACTTTTCATCCTTATTTCTCCAGTGTGTTCAGGAAAAATATGAAGAGGAACAAGGGAGAATACATTTTCAGGTACATCAGGAATGTATAAACTTGCATTCAAGTCTGGACTATTAAGCTCTGAAACTTTCTGAGTGATGATTACAGAGGGAAACGAACAGCAGGCCTCTGGTGAGCAAAATACTTGATTTGGTGGAAATGGGAAATTTTTTAATTAGTTGGAAAAGGAATACAGCAGAATGCTAAGTGCCCGAGAAGTTCTGAGTTTGTTAAAATATGGAAACAGGAAGAAAACACCTAGAAAACTCTTACAGATTTGCTTCTAGTCAAGAGGGAAAAACTGGCTGGGAAAGCAATCTGGGTGACAGCAAGCACAAAACAATGAAATTTACAGTGTTTAGCAGGGAAAAAAAGAATAAAGGCAAAACAAAACAGCCGAAATAAAGAAAGCAAACTTCTGTGACTCAGTGAATTATTGACATTAAACATGAAAAGGAAGCACAGGAAAAGTAAAAAACCAAGTCATATCACTATGAATAAGTATGAAAGAATAGCACAAATATATAAGAAAAAAAATATACAGACCAAGACACAAAATATGATGCAACTAACAGAGGATACCAAGGCTAACATGAAAAAAACTTTATTAGTAGTAACAAAAAAAGAATTATGACATGGATCCATTACTGAAGACAGAACACTACTGACATATGACACTGGAAAAAAAAAATTTAGCAAAGCGTAAAGGAAAAAAAGGCATTAACTATGGTAAGCACCAGATTTTAGTTAAGATTATATTAATAGCATACGAGTTCAGCATGAAAGAGAGAAGAAATAGTTCAGATAAATTAAATATTCTTAACCTACCCAATCTAGATTAATTTAATGCAAAAGTACTTAAAAACCTGTCTGAAGGCTGAAGTACAACAATGAAAGGACCTCCAGGGAAAACAGAATAGCAAATGACTAGGAAAAAAACATAGGCCATATCTTTAAAAAGGGTAGAAGTAAAACTCTGGGAACTTTCCATTAAGATCAGTTCTAGAGAGAATTAATATAAAAAGTATTGTAAGTGCAAAGATAGCCAAAAAAAAATAAACAATAGCTAAGAACAGGTTCCTTACTAATAAGGAACACATCAAACCAAGGTAATGTGCATCTTTGGCAGAATCATATGCCCTGTGAATAATGGAAAGACAGTAAAATTTATAAATTATACAGAATTTGGCATGATCTCATGTGGCTTTTTCATAAGGATGCATGGCAACTAAGGTCAAAAGCTACAAAAGTTGCAAAACTAATACCCAGAACTGCTGTGTAGTTACCAGGGCTCCACACTAGTCTACTCAGTACTGCAAGAGATTTTCATTAATCATCTGAATAATGCAACAGAACATCTCTTGTTACTAAACTCAAAGATGTCAGCAAGCTGGGTTGTAGGGATGAATGAACTCAGAAGGATCTTAAGATATCGCTATGTAGTAATGATTTATATCCAGTCATGCAGTGCAATTCCTGGGATGGTAATCCTCAGTATAAGCATCCTTACTATGCTAATCTTAGAAGCATTTAGAGTATTACAACAGTGTAAGTGGAAACTGAAATATTAAAAGTCATGTTAGTTTCTGTTTTATCCAAACCACAGTGGAAAGAGAAAACCACTATAATACAAAAACATGCAAGATTTATATTGCATTTCAGCCTGTTTCCAAAATTGGCGTGTAAAGCACCCATGCTCTGCTGTAATATATTGGTCTAATCAGCAAGAATGAGGGTAAAACAGAAATACAAGGTCACAGTAAGCATTTAGAAATGGATCTAAGTCGGTCTTAATGATTCAGCTTGTTCTCATTCACCTTTGGAAGTCTACTGAGCAGAAAACTACATCTGAGCTATCTGCCTGGAGCAACTTTGTAGTCAATAAGCAGAAGCAGGCACATTAAGGTACAGTTTATCTCATCCTAGGAAACGCACCTGACCATGAGTCACACCCTGCCACTGCATTCTTCTCTCCATGGATGATAAAGCAGACTGCGCAACTAGCTCACCCAGGCATCTTAAGTTAGAGAAGCACAGTCTTGTCCTCAGTATCTAAGCAGATACTCGGAAGCATATGAGTTGTTAGAAGAGCATCAGAGTGGTGCCACAGTTTTTTTTCTAACTAGATTACAACAAAACAAATGAAGACCTCAGGCTGCCCACTTCAGTCTAGATTTCTGTTGCCAGTTAGGCTGAAGCTGATACAAGAAGGTTATGCAGTCATAAACAGGTCTTAGTAACTCTGAGCTCCTATTTTTCCAAAGCAAGCAGCGGATGCCCCGTCTTCTAAGTTTTCTGTGGCTCCACTGATTACAAAGACTCTGAATTCTCTGCTGCTTTTGGATAGAATTCCCCATTTGTTCCCTTTCTGCCACAGCTCTCTATCTCTGTCAGATGTTTCAGAAGGGAACATTCCTGTGGCTCTCTGTAACACGGTTAGGACTGCTCAAACCCTGGCCCAGCAACATTAGCAGGAGATTTTTTTTGCCTTTGATTCCAGTAGCAATAAAATTTCACTTGCACAGGTTTGGGGCACTGATGAACATAGGGTGTGATTTTCAGCATTGTACAGACAACTCAAAAAAGGGAGTCATCTTACATTGTTCCTCTGAAACACACATTTTCAGTAGAGAAATACATACTGCTGGATGATTATTGTCACAAACATGCAAGAATTTATGTTTTATCATTAAAATGAGTAATAAAATCATTCAACAGCTCCTTAGGGTGTTCAGAATAAAACAGCTACCACCTGTTCTTCAGAAAGGTGTCTTCTTGTGTTATGCCCATTTGCTACTGATAATGTTCAAGAACCGCTTTCAAAAGCAGCTTTCAAATGCTGCTTAACAATACATACCCAGAGGTAAGTTGAGCTAGTTCTTCCAAGTGGGAAGTTTGGAGAATATCAGTGGTTGCTATTTACCAACAAAACAATATACCATCACAAAAATACCCCTGACTGGTAGGTGAGACAAGACAGCACTCTAGATTTCAGGGGTAATTATGTACATATCCATGTACATGTCATACAACAGCTACTTCCAATTCTCATTGACCTCCAGACCTCAAAAATCCACAACAGTAATTTCAGGGAGAAAATTAAACATACCATATTATCCTTTCTCCTTTTTCTTTCATGTGCTGAAGAACTGATGTCAACTGTGGCTGTGTAACACACAAAACATTACCCTTTGATATCAAGGATCATTGGCACTTGAGTGAAATACAGTGTTATGAATGAAGAAGCTTCACAACCTCTTTCCTGAGCAATTTCAAATTTCAATTTCATTGAACAAAAAAAAAACAATTTCAAAACAAAAAGTGAGGAAAACTGAGCAATTTTGTAGTGCGTCATGAACTTCATCTTACAGATCATGTATACAACAGCACACTATGCTATATGACAGCAAGTAGGCAGTAGCAGTATTAGTTTCAGCTGAAGAAATAAAGAAGCCTTCACCACTCTTATGATGTGGGATATTTCACTGAATACTTTCACAACTGCCACAAGGTAGTCATTTTTACAATAGACCTAAATTTTCTTGCCCAAAATTCAGTATAGGGCACAGAAAAATACATATTCACATCAGGTCACACTGAAATAAACTAAGAATATACCAGAGTAGGCTTTGAGACAGCTGGGAGAGGGTTTCTGAGAATAAGAAGCTGGGGCTGTGCAATACTGGGGCCATAGCCGCAACTCTGACCAATGTGTATTTCTTCCCTGGCCATAGAGGTTTTGACCTGCCTGAAAGTCTTCACTTTTAGACCTCTTCTGTTTGATTTAATTTCCCCCTTATTTTTCTAACAAAATATCCTATTTTTGAACATTTCAGCCTTAGCTTTTTTTTTTCCCTACCATAACTGACAGTGGCCCATTCTTCTGAGAGGCATGAATTTCTGAAAAGCAAAGAAAAAGCCAAGGTCAATACTTGCTGCACTCAGGGAAAAAAAATCTAGTTATCTCACCAGATACTACTGATGTGCTCTCTGTGTTCGCAGAATACATGAGTAAAGGGGTGATTTTCAGTGGCTGAGCAGGAAATGGTCCCAAAGGATGAAGAAATGGTTCCTTCTCCTCTTTCCTGATGATAAATACAGACAGACATGTTTCCAACATATGATCTCTGGAAAGCATAGGTACCGAATTGACAATTTGCCAGGGGTTTATTGCTCATGCCTTTAGCACAGTGGCAGAAATAACGAGTTCTGCTGCGGATTAGATATTTGGTCTTTAGTACCATGGTGATAACATTGTACAAAAAAACACTCAAGCACAACATATTTATCTGCATGAAGAACTGGTTTATTTTTAAATTCTCACCAATTGTTCTGTTGCTTTCTTACTGTACATTTAATTGTCACCCACAGTTTTCAAATACAAGACTAGAGGAAATTGAAGTAATCCTGAAATTGCTCCAAGCACAAAATTCAGACTTCCCAAAGAATGACTAAGAAAGATAACAACTTTCCCAGGAAGATGAAGGACACATAACAGTTGTTCAGAAGAAAATCAAGCAGAGGACAGAAGAAAAAAATTGCCTATATATTCAGTCAAAAGACTGTTTATCATCATCTGTGTCCTCTTTCAGAGCACAAAATAGAAGATGAAAAATACATTTCTGTACCTAATGGCCAATATCTAAGAGAAGATGCTACTCCATACTTGCCTAATTTTTATCTTTCTCATTAAGCATCCAATATTTGTTCTAAAACAAAATAGCATCTTGAACTAACCAGACCTTTTTCTACCTACTGTGGAAGTTATTATTTTCCTAAATGCGCTTTGCTGCAAGACTGTGTAGGTAAAACAAAAGTAGAAAAAAGTAAATGTATTTAAAATATTGGATGTATTATACCATACCAACACAACCTAAACACATACATTTTCTATTAAAATGATTCAGCATTAATTTGGATCCACCTTTGGCCATATAGATGCATAAGTAATTTTTCCCTTTTCAGCACTTCACGAAGAGCTAGCAGAACTCCATACAAGTAATCTGTATGGTCTAATGTCTGTAGGATAAAACCATTAGTAATTTAGAAGTATGATAAAAGAACATTATTTGACTCTGAAGTTGAGGTACCTTACAGTATCCCTCCCAATTTATACATTCAGTAAGTTTCTTCATCATGAAATGAAGAGTTTTGAGAATAACCAAAGGGCAAAAATCAAAGGTGCCATCGCACAGAGATTCCCTCTCTTAGATACTGTTCCAATTTCCCTTTGTAAAAGACATTTGTACCTCCATAGCAAAGTAACTTCATGGTGGGAGGAGGAGAGAAGCATTTTTCCCTTACTTTAAAGGTCCAGACAGACCTTTAAAAGCTGTATTACTTCATGGAGTTGCTAAACTGGCAAACTTTTTTTACTTCACTCTCTGCTTAGTCAGACAATATAATACAAAGTAAACCTATTAATTAAGTCTTTCAGTAAAAGTGCCTCGGGGCAGTTCTTCAGGAAAGAAAACCAAGAGTTCAATCATAAGTAGGTGCTAAAACTTAACTGTGACCACAGCTTCAAACACCTGGCAGATGTCTAATCTCAAATTTGTTTGAATCTGAAATGCTTAGAAACTTTTTGGGAAAGTATTTCAGCCTTTTTCTCAAAAACAGTGAGTGTATCTTATTAGTTTATCCAGAGATTTTCAGCAAGGCATTAGAGAGAACTTCTAGCACCTGTTACATCAGGTACTACAAAATTTCATCTAGACATAATGCAGATATTCAGATCTGGAAGCAGCCACAGCTCTGGATAGCTCAACTTAAACCTGATGACATCTCAGAGCCAAGTCACTGAACCTGGCTCAGGAACTGGGCTGTGATTAGACAATACTTGGACTTTAGTGCAAAGCCTGCAAGAGGGAGCCTTTGACTCAGTAGTCAAAAAAAAAGCACAATCCTTATTCCTAATTCACTGGTTGTCTTCACCTTTCAGGAAAAAAAGAAAAGAATGAAAAGAGCTCTCTTCTATTCTTTAGGAAAATAAACTGTAAGAAACAAAGAAAGAAACAAAAGATGATCAGGAAAACAAAGTTCCGATATTTTACTATTTAAATCAGTTAACTGTTGCTAACAAAGGCATAGGACACAGTGATTGCAGTTCTTCTGGCCTGGTAAGAAAAGCAACTCTCTTCCAGTACCAGCTGAACACATCCTGTGAAACACTGGGTTTCAGGAGCATTTGTCTGAACACATTTTGCACAGGAAAGAGAAAGTAGACATTTCCAGGACACTACCAACAGCATTACTGACATTTCCTTTCCTTCTTTTAAGCTTTTACTGCTTTAGGTTTCTACTGTCACATCTCCTGCTACTGATGGTAGTGAAATTGTGCACTGCTGGGGAAATAATACAAATCTAAGCATGAAGAAAACTGAAAGCCTCTTTCAGGAGTACAGGAATAAATCTGTTGATTTAAGAAAGATGAATTAGATCTGTTGCTTCATTACAATGGACTGGTCCAACAAAGAAATTGAGAGGAGTAAAAAGAGACTGATTTTAAAATAAAAAACCCTCTGACATCTGTCTAAGCACCTCTTCTGCTGCTCAAACCTTGGGCGCAGGAAGAAACTCTTGACAAAGGTTCCCTGTGGTCTTTCAGGTTCATCATTGCCAGCAGCAATTTTTCCTGCTCTGATCAGAACTTATTGTTCAATTAGTCGCCTAATCAATGAAATGAACACGACCTATGTGAAGCAACACCAGTTGCAAGGCAGGGGCTGCCTGCCCTGCACGCTGCTTCAGGATCAGGTGGAATGCTTGTGCTGTAAAGCGTTAATGTTTCCTCTCCCCTTCGGAAAGCAGGCATGGTGAAAAACACAGGCATGCTCTGGGAGGTGAAGTGAGTCATGTAGTACTTGCTGCTTTCTGCCTTTGTTACAATGAGATAAAGGTCAGCGATATTACAAAGGTTTAATTTACTCCGCAAACTCAAGCGTATTCTATTATCACCCATTTATTTTCATTCTTCTTGGTTACAATATCATTCTTCTTATTAGAGCAGAAATGCTTACCTCTGTCCTGATGTGAAAACAGGAAACCGACTCCCAGAAAATTCTGCAAGAATGAAAAGTCTCACAGGTCATTTTTAATTAAATGTCATTTTACCTCAACAAAAGTTGGCCCTGGGTCTCAGGAAGACATCAGGAAAAAAAAACAGCATAAAATATCGTCAAAACACAGTTGATGATCAAAATATATTGAACTATTAATTAAGTGAAACTCCAATATTTTCAAAGCTTTTTCATGCATGTACTTGTGCATATTTATTGATAATAAGTCAGTACACCCCACCTCCACAGAAGTGACAAGTGAAATAACATGTAATGTACTTCTGTGCACAGTTAACAGTTCAAATAAGAAAATGCTTACTCAGATCTATCTCAAAAAACGGAATGAAGGACCTTCTTTGTGGTAAATGATTGGTGATATCCTCCTTGATAGGCCAGGAGTCACAGGTCACAGATAAATGGTATGTCTGCCTGCATGACTATTTGATTCTACAGGATGAGGCTGAGAGACCATCTACAGTGATCTAGACACCCTCAGGAAAGAAATCTGTGAACAAGTGTTGTTCATTCAACAAAAGAATATAAACTAGAAATTCTTGTGAGTGCTTGGAGAAGAGTGAAATCCAAAGCTCAAGGAACCTGACCAGGATATTGAGGACAGTGAGACAGTGTCCACATAAAAGTGATAGTAGTACTGCAACAAAAACTACGTGGGATATGCCAATTTCCTCTTTTCTATAGAGGACATCTCATCCAAACAAGACCAAAAATGAGAAAAGGGAATGGTGGGCTCATTCCTCTTGATGGTGAAACTTCAGGATGGTATAGAGCTGGGACAAGGCCAAAAACTCCTTACAATGAACCACATCATACCAGTCCCAGGGAATGATACAAATATTGCCAAGGAGCTTTTAGGTCAAATTGACTGGGAGCAGTGCATGGAATAGAAGGGGCTACTCAGATGCCAGAGAAAGCCAGGAGCAAACATGGTATTTTCCCTGACAGTCTGAGATCCCATGCTGTGGAGCAACACAGTGTTACCTCAGTGAGGACCAGTGGAAGACAGACCAGAAGTGGGCCCAGTCAATGTTGGTGGAACAGTCTGGTCAGGCTTGCTCTTAGCAGTAGCAGAAACACAGAGGAAGGGGACTCCCCCAGGCACAGTAACCTGCCTCAGCCTGGCAGCCTGAAACCACAGAGGGTGGGACACCACAAGTCAGACTCCAAATCATACAGTCTCCTGTAGGTCCCAGAAAGGCTGAGAGGTCCCAGAGTCACCATATAGGTTTAGAAATATACCTTCAGGAACACAAACCTACTTACTAATTATGCTTTAATCAACTTCATCCTAGAACTGGGATCCTAGATATGACATGCAAATGCAGCAAGAGGGATGATAGCCTTCACTGGAAGCCTGAATTAACACCCCTGTTCTTACTGCTTATGTGCCTTCCAAGCTGACATGATCTACAAGCAGGTCAAACATTTTTGACATTGATACAACACTGTACCAATCACACATCATAAGGAAAATTCACATACCTGCAATTTACTTTTTGTCTCCAGGCCTTACTCACCTTTTCATAGGAATTACACAGGCTATGTTAATGAGGTTGGGAAACTCCATACTCTGATTTTTTTTCTAAATTATTTCCCTGCTGCACAGCTCCCTGTTTGCTTTGATCCAGCTTGGGAAGGTCATGCAGTCACAGCCACTAAATGAAGAACGCTGTTGGAGTATGACATTCCAGTGGACAGAAAGCCCTCCAAGTCTCCATTCTTGCTAGCTAGCCTGCAAGCACTTTCTTATTATCTTCCAGCTTGATAAATCTGGGGAGAAAAGATCAGTAAAGGCCCCATCTACACAAAAACTTGCAATGGTTTTGAGATAGTTCTGTTTTCATAAAAATGCAGAATAATGTAGGCTTGAGGTACCTAGTCCAAACACTTGCTCAAAGCAGGTCTCATTAGATGAATTTGCTGGGGCTGTGTCCTATCAAGCCTTGAAAACGTCCACAATATTTTACAGTCTTCCAGGAAACCTGTTCCTGTATTTGATCACCCTCATGGTAAAATATTATATCTTTACCTAATTAGAGTTTCCCATGTTTCAACTTTTGACCTTTGCATATCATCTTACCACTGCACATAGCCAAGGGGAAGCTGGCTCCATCTTCTCTGCATCTTCCAATCAGGCGGCTGTAGAAATCAGTAAGATCTCTCCTGAATCTTCCATTTTTTAGGCTAAAGACACCCCGTCCTCTCCTCATATATCATGTGCTCCACTTCCCTGGACATCCTGATGGCCCTTCAATGGACTCATTCCCATATGTTAGTACCTTATATTGGGAAACAAAAACTGGACACCATATTCCAGATGCAGTCTCACAAGTGCCACAGAGGGGAAAAGATCACTTCCCTGGAGCTGCTGGCTGTATTTGTGCTACAACCCAGGAAGTGGTTGGCCTTTGATGCTTTAATTAGTTGGCCTTTTTGTTTTAATTAATTCTATTTCAAATCTATAGTTCACTGAAATTTAAAATGAGCCAGTCAAAACTGCAATAATGCTTTGCACAGGGGTTTTCAGTAGTTTAAATACAATCAGCAGGAGTCGGTTCCATTTCTGCCCATACTTAAAACTGGGCTTTTGTTTATAACCAAGAGCTGTGCTGATTTAACTGGGATGGCTTTCCTCCAACATCAGCTTAAAAACATTTCAGCAATTAAACTGAAGACATCTTCATACCACTGTCAGTAAAGTGACTCCTTACTTCTATTAGGGTAAATGAGAGTTAAGTTCTAAGAGCTGTCAAGTAGAAATTAAATTTACAGTAATAAATGCAGTACGTACTGGTAGTCATCCCCTACCACCCCAGATTCATACAACAAACCCTGTTGTAAAAGTGCTAAGACTTTTCAAACTGGTAGGGCATTGTCATACAACAACTTAAATAATCATATAATTTTTCACAGGAAAAAGTAAAATATCACAACTTTTTGCATCATTCATTTACTTCTTTGAGTTAGAAGATATGAAGATCTCTCAAAGAACAAGACAAATTATCTTCTGAAATTACTTTAATAAAAACAAAGGCATTAAAGTTTTACAAAGAACATTCTAAAATGCCAAAGTATTAATTCAGGGTAATAACTCCTATAAGCATTACTGAATTATACATTTTAAATTACAATTTTCAAAAATAGGAGTGGGTATATTACAAAACTGAAAATAAATTTCACAAAACCTATTCTAAGTATTCTATGCAATGATATGTGTGAATTATTTAACATTTTCATTAACATTGTCTGGAAATGTACAATTTTATCTGACTCATGTCTTGAGATTCTTGTAATGTCAGAGAACCTAGTTCTGCAAGTTTTCCTGCATAGGCATGCCACTAAATGCACACATATGTATTTCTAGAACTCAGAAGATTCAGTACTGAAACTATGAACTAATGCTGAATGTCAGCACCATTTGAGTTGCATTATATGTACAATGCTCCCTTCCGAGCATTATGCATTTATCCTTTTGTATTACATTATAAAAAAATAAAAAACAAAAATAAAACTCAAACCCCACAAACCTCAAACTTTTGTCTAGTTTTCATGCTCTTTAAGAAGCATAAAATTCAGGCTTGCAAAGGGAGACAGAATTCCATCAAATAAAGGCTTTCCTTTAAAAATCCAAGCATCTCTTGTGCCTAGTTGAGCAACAGGAAAGAGTTGCATTCCTTAGTGCAGCACCTGTTTTGAAAGAGGTGTGGCAGACCAAATAATTAAACCTAAAGTATTCAAACACCAATTAACATTTGACTTGAAGTTCAAGTAAACGTTTAAACTAGATATTATGTTATCAGAACCATCCAGACTAACATCCCTAATACATGCAAGTGAGACACAGACAGATCACAACAGTTATTGAAAATTAAAGCTGCTTAATTGTTTGCATTAAGCAGAAAGCAGTCGAGGAACACACTGTTATGGATATTTTATTTCTCCTTTCCGCTTCGTTAGCACAGTCCCTTCAGTGCATGAAAAGTCTCACCAAAATCGGTGGGTAACATTTCCACAGGAATTTCCAGCCTAGATATCTGGAGGGGAACTAGATGCCTCAGTGCTCTCCTAGGCACTGAAAATATCTTAGATCCTTTTGTCACCAGTGAGCTCTGCAGACATCTGAACCTCTATGCATATGCCTCTAACAGTTACAATTCAGGTCAGTTAGCAGTCACTAATGAGTGTTGCTGATTATGCTTATGGATCAATTCAGTTCGCTACTCTTTAAAAACCTTATACTGATTGGAGAAAAAAACAGAACCCAGGTTTTCCTGTACCACATGTGTGTAACCATATAACCATAAGCCCAGTGCATCCATTTCTCTTTCCAACATTAAACTTGTCGGTTGGTGCCACGTCTTCTTGTCAGCAACTCCCGAATAAATGCACTGAATTTGGCCTTTCTAATTAACACATGTGAATAAACCCCAAATTCAGGATGCCATTGCACTAGCTTAAGATGTGCATAACAGTTTTTTTCATACTGTTACCAAAAAAATTTCCGACTGCCAAATACCAGCTACAGTGAGGGAGAGAAAAAAGTGTGCACCTTTGCTACGACTTGGCAGACAGAAACAAGTATTTTGTATGGATTTCCCAAAGGATATATCAAGAACTATCTTCAGCATGTTAAAGATTTTAAGTATTTATAAACTTTATAAATGTTATTACTATTATAGGGAAATAAATATTCTATATCCATTTTGCTGAGGCTGTTATTCTGGAAGTTCTTGTGGTAAGAGGTATTTCTTGCCCAGAATATAAATTCACTTGCACAGTATGTATTTTGCAAAAAGAGAGAGAACATTGGCTTCCAGCCTTTTTAATGAGGGATAAAAAGAACTGGAGATATTTTTTAAGCTTTGCTTTGGCGCTCATATGTTACAGGTGTCCACAGTTATGTGGAGGCACACAGAATATTAACACTCAGGTATTTAACTTTACGTTATGCCTATCTAGACAGGATGTGAAATGTCTAAATGAGGAATCTTGTACTCACACTATGTCACTACACAAAATCTCACCTGGAATCGTCTTGCCCATAAAGCTGTAGTTATAAAAATGGAGAATATGACTGTTTTCCAAATGAAACTCATAATGTTAATATCAACTATTTTATATCCTTAAGTGATTGCTTATGACATGATTTCATATCTTACAGTAGTCTGGTAAAAGTCACAATCTCAAACCAGAAATGCTAGATTTTACAAGGATAAGGGATACAGATATACATCTGTAGAAAAGTATGTGAAACCACAATATAAAATAGTGTTTTCCATAGAAAATACATGTGATCCACTAATTTTACAAAGACACCGAAAGACGTGAAGCACAAACGGCCTACCAACAAAACCTTCAGAGAGGTTACAATGCATTTGCTCAATAAATTAGTGCAGGCTTATACCACAAAAACCAATTGGTGAGAAGCTCACACTCTCCAAATGAGGTGCACTAACATCCTTGATTAGCATAACAGGGATACAGAAAGTTTCAAGCATGATACTGAAGTTACTTTTTAAATTACTACATCAATAAAATTAGCATATCATGTCTTTCAAGTTTGATTATTACAGTGAAAGTATTCCTTTAATATTTATATAAACAGAAGTTTTAAAAAGTATACCTAAATGAAAAAAATTATGTTACTATCCTCACATAGTAGTCCACACACCGACTCAAAACATATTTTTTTAAGTTCGAATCCTGTCATTCATGTTTTGTACTCAAAAGGCACAACAATATTTTTTCTCAAGTAAAACTAAGTAAAGGTGAAACAATGGCAAGACCTAACCCTATGAGAATTGTTCAACTAGCAGAACAGAATAGCAGCAGGAGTAGTGTTACTACCAGAAGTACAATCAGAGACAGGGCTAAGAAACAGTCAATGTAAGCGCATATGTCTCAGCTATTATTCATTCACATACAATTCCAACAAAACATTGTTTTCTGGCCAAGACATTCTAGAATACGTGCAAAACGAAATTTCTTGCTAATAATGTGAAGCATGGGCAGATTCACAAATCTGTTGTTGTCCACTAACTATGCAAATTTGTCTTTTGTAACACCAGAGAAAGCCAGAAAATGATGGAGAAAGAAAGAAAAATAACTGGTGTCAACCATTCGACATATAGCAGAGCAAATGAAAGAAATTAATTTTGTCTTATTGCAGGATGGCAGTATTGTGACTGACATCATTTAGTGGGTTGCTTAGCATTTGGGTCAGCAGACTGAAATTGCAGTGAGAAGACAAGACCAAGCATTGTACAATATTATCACAGTGTTCCTATTTCTGGTGCATTTCTTCATCAGAGAGAAGATGCAACCTCAGGGTTAGACTTTTTGATAGACAATTTAGTATCAATAAATTTATATATCAGATCCAAATCCCCAAAATCTTCTAACTGCTTCCAGAGTTCTGGAAAAGCCAAACCTGAAATTTTGCAGATTATTCCTTGAAATATGAGGATTGGATTCAAGCCAACCGGTTTGGAGTTTGGTTTTTTTTTTTTCTTTTCCTAATTGTTAACATAAACACAAAGAAAAAAGAGACTAAATGAGTGGCAGACACAACCAAGTTCTGAGTAGAGAATTTATAGGGAGCTAGAATCCAGGTTAATTCCAGACAAGAAAGACCACTTGCCACTGTATCAGCTACAAAGAGTCAGATGTCACAAGAGGCGAAGTTCTTTGCCATAAGAAAAGCTCCAACACACATCCTGAGAAGGGGTTATGTCGGAAAACAAAAGAAAAAACAACAAAAAATTAATATTTGAGCTGAAGGTAGCTCCATCATCTTCCACAGGCACAAAAACCCCATCTCAGAGGTGATGGAAAAGGAAACTGGGTTGAGGCTTAGATGCTTGAGGGTAGATGCTAACCATTTCCAAGACAAAAGCAACCCTTTCCCTACCAAGAACAAGAAAGAGGAAAGAGAAACTATTTTCTTCTCAGTAGGACAGAACGTACAGAAAAACTACATTCTGAACTCCAAGAACAGGAATAGCCATTAGCAAAACTTCCAGTGTCTACAAAGGAGGACAGCATTGTTCTATCTTGGGCTCATCAATAACTCCATCCCAAGCTCAGAGGTAAGACCATAGAAAGAAGACATTAAAAAGACAATATTTTTTGGCACAGTCATACCCCACTAACAGGCACAATTCGTTGTGTCATGGTCCTAGGCTGGTGCTGTTTTCACACAGAAGGTTTTTCTGGAAGCTTCTGTTGCTTGTGTTTTGCAGACTTCTCTGAAGTCAGTCTTGGCTAGGAAATATGTCTGAAACACAGTGAAATCACACTTCTTAAAGGACATCAGGTCAGCTGAACAGATGGGCATAAATATAAGAAGTGCCTGCTTCAAGCTTTTTTTTTTTTAATAGGTTTTCATTCAGACACACTATAAGTAAAAGTCAGCGGTGTCTATAACAACAGCAAATAGAGGTAGTAGACAAAGCTAAGTGACCCCTTAAGGACTGAGTGTATAAAATGAACTCCATCGCAAAACCAGACTACTGTTTCAAGTTCAGTAAATAGCATTTCCTACAGATCGTCTCTCACGTTACAGTCTCAACAAGATCTAGGTTAACTATACTTACCCTTATCAGTGCTGTCTTAAGGGGATTCTTGACAGCTACCAGTCTATGGTATGTTCAAAATAAGACAAGTCTGTATCTTCCAACATTTCCTGAAGCAGGAAATGTTCATATTAAAGACATTGGTTTTATTCAAATCTTCATTTTCTCCCACTATTTCCTGTTTGCTGGGACTTGTTACAGCTCCTGGGAAAACTGACTGGGTAGCAAGGTCCTCTCTGACAGCTTCCCAGACACATTTTCCCACACACTCATAGTTCAAAACACACACTGAAAGTTTCATCCATCTCTGACTCAAGTGGACTCAAAGGTCAACATAAAGATTTAAATCAAAATTAATTCTTATTCCAACTTTAATTTTGTAGTCTGGTCAGCAAGAGGATGACTAAAGTAAGGCTGCAATACAATATGTTTTAACTCTCCCACAAATTATAGCCTCTAGACATTTTTCTAAATGTGTATATGTAGTCATAAAAATTGTAAGACATTTTGATACTGCATGACAATGATTAGGAATAAAAAACATGTCATAGAGCCCTGGAAACCAGAGACCTTTGCAAATTATAGCAAAATAAAACTCGTATTCATTTAACTTTTATAATACAGTTTTCTGAGGTACAAATTATATTATTAACTAACCTTGAAACAACTTCGAAATTTTCAGACTTTCTCTGAAACTTTTTTTAAACTTTCCAGTTGCTACTAGTGGAACTTTGATTTTTGAAATCACACTGCCTCATCAGACCTGGCCCCTTTCTGGGGCAACTGAAGAAATGCAGAGAGCAGCCAAGGCACCCATCCAGGGAGAAAGTACTACAGGGAAACTGCCCATCAGGAGTGGAGACAGAAAGGGGGATAAGTACTTCTCTCACTCTTTTAAAAATACAAAAGACTCCTGTGACTCAAGAAACTATAAGCAGAACTCCATTAGAAAATGCCAGAGGAATATATCTGCCTTCTCCTCACTCCTGCAGTTGTGACTGAATATCACAAAGCACAAAGCACATGCAAAATGTCTCTCCTGAGCAGCATCCAGAAGCTGTAGCCCTAGGAATTTTTGCAACACTCTCTAGGCATACACACATTATGTTGTTCAAATTCCTTGATACTGTCCATATTTGAAAAAATAAGTCATTTACCAGTAACTAGAGTTATTCAAAACATTTACACATACATGTTCTGTTTATGTGCAAACTGCAGTTACTAGGATGTAACTTGCATCTTTCCTCCAGGGACTGCCCACATCTACTTCCACAGAAATGTTACTTCAGAAGAACTCCAGGCTCAGTTATCAGGGTCCCGACATCCTTCATTTAGGCAGTAACTGAAGGATCATCCTACCAAGGCATGGCCACAGTGAATATCTCTGCAGTAATGCAAAACTTCAAAGATGGGGATTCAGCTTCAAAGCTGTACTAAGCAGGTGCTGGAATAGAAAACATTTTTTTAGTGAGGTCCAACACATAGCTTGAGCTCTAATGGACTGTATTGTCAAGGTAGGAAATGGTTTGACTATGTGAAAATGGATTTTCCTTTGGACTTGCAGCAATTAGATCGAATAGATCTTCCAATAGCTGAAAGAGCGAGTGTTGTTAAGCATAGGAGTTCTCTTAAAACCAAAGGTATGAGGTGTGGCTTCAGTCTTACAGGAATTGAATTTAGCCAAGAAAATTGTCTTGAGGTGACACTTGGGAACTACTTAGGCAAGAAATTTGCTGAGGTATATAGGAACGCATTAACTCTGAAATAAGGTTTTTAGGGGTGGCAGAAGTATACAGGTAACATCCTCCCCTTTTGCAAGCCAAAATACCAGCTACCAGAATTTACCCTCTCAGATATGCAATGCAGCCATGAACGAACCATCAAGATTCAAAAATCTGGCCTTCAAAAAAGAAAAAAATAGAGAGTCCTCAAATTCCTTTGAGATCCTTCCAGAATGGAAACATATTACCCAAAGTTCACAGGAGTTCAGGAGTACTTGGTGAGAGAACACAAAGATTACACACGCCCTGGAGGGTGATGGTTTAAAAGGAAAGCCAGAGAAACTCTGGCCAAGCAGAAAGATGACTCCTTCAGTGATAGCAAATATTTTCTCTAGAAGATACTCATTCTTGAATTGAGAAAATAAATTCAGAGGAATATGAGACTTTGTATTTTGCCAGTAAACTCCACTTGCCTAGGAACAGCAGGGGTGTGCTACTGATGAGAGATAGTCAACATTCCTGTCATGAGGTAAAGGTGCTTGCAGAAGGATACTTCACCTGAAGTTGAGTGAATAGATCCAGACTGGGGGGAAGGCTCTAAGGTTACTTCTGGACAGGCAAAGGAGGAGGAAAGAAACAGGCTTGGTGACAGAAATACAGGTGAGAAGTACTTTTGACACGGTGTGAATTAAGAATTTGAAACCCTAACCTATTTTCTTGGTATTTATCACAGAAGGGTTCCCTGTCCCAGGTAACTAATTTGGGTGAACTTCCTATTTCACCAAAGAGTGTTCTCCTGCACCTGAAGAAGAGCAGAGATCTTGTTCTACTTTCTTAGCACAAAACATAACAGCATTGTCACCATTAAACATGACAACATCAGAAGTAGATCCAAAATGTTCTACAGGCTCTGAAATCGCAAGTTCCTGTGGGGTTTTCATTCTCCTCAGAACAAGTGTCATCCTTCTGGTTGCTGAAACGGTTCACACAAGCAAGAGGTCTGTGGGGGGTCTGTCACATCAAAGCAGGACTGTAGGAGATGCTGGAAAGGTCACCTGCTTACAGAGGCTGGCTTGAACTATCCAAAGAATGCATTATTGTGAGAGCTGTTCTGTTTGATAGAGATGATGCCTGCCTGAAGAATGGATGGTCCTTAGCCACACTCAGCCTGGAATCTGAAGGCATAGTAACCCTGAAACATCTTAAAATTCCACTCTATCTTGAGGCAAAATGGGGATAGAGGAAGGAGCAACTCATAAACCAACCTGTAGTGCTAGTTTAAGGAAACTAGAGTAAGGCAGAAAGGCCTTCTTTGCCACAAAACCCAGTACTATCTCAGGCAAGTGTAAAACATGTTAGATGGCTGTGTCCAAATTTTGAAGCCCCTCCTTTGAAGTGTTGGGTGTCCAAGAACTGAGTGTATTCTGTAGACAATAAAGAACCTATTCTTTGAACAAAAATCTAGGTGCCATAACAGCTAACCTCAGATGAAACAAAGTGCAGCTATGACAGACAGTATGTTGAAAAAACTCAAAATTAAATAGGTCCTGAACATTGAATGGAATGGTCCTGATTCACTGGGGTTCATAACTTCTCCATATGTCACTTTTATCTGGAGACAGAGAAATTATGTTAAGTTCAGCAAGTGTCAGATCAGTCTTGTCTTGAATGGCTGTCAGCAAAAAGCTAGTGACCTTCTTAAATTTACAGATTCCACAGTTCTGTCTCCTTTAGCCAAGGATGGATTACCACCTTTCTTTTCTCTTTAGAGAGAGTGGAGAGCAACACTTCCTACATGAGCTAGTCTGTCATCAAATGAAGAGGAAATTAACAAGTAAACCAGGAGGTGGTGACAGTAGGAGTAAAGGGAGAACTGGGTGACAGCTCTCTGAGAGGCTCTCAGTGATGTTGGCAAGGTAACAAAGGCTCAGGTGGGGATACTGCCAAAAAAGACCTTGAGTGAGGAAATCTCTGACTTCTGCTTTCCTTAACGTGGAACCCGAGGGGAGGCTAGCACTGGAAACTAGGGGTTTTGCAAACAGATGAAGCGACAAAAGTGGACAGGTATCTGGAGACAAAGGCATACTACAACATCAGAGTGCCTTTACCATGTAAAAAATAACACCATAAATCCTTACCTTAAACCTGGTGATTCTAAAGAATAAATCTTCCACCTAGGAATGCATATCCCTCATGCAATTAAGCAAATGTAGCTAGGATGTATCATGTTTAGAAGAGGCAACCCAGTGTTGCACTTAACTGTGAAAGCTGATTGGAACTAGGACCGGACTGATATGACATGTTCCTCAGAACGTAGGAGCAGATGCCACCAATGGGTCTTTTATTCACAGTAAGCAGATGGTCCTGGTAGTTACCTGGGCAAACTAAAAGAAAACAAAAGTTTACATTCTTACCCAAAGCCTCCAGACACCTGTAGCCCATAAATTTAGACTCCTTTATTTTCTCTGAGAAGTGGCTGTGATCATGAGGAAAAGTAGCAGCAGTTGAATATATAGAAATATGACCATCCTTCTGTTTCCTTATTAGTCTTTGTGGTCATGGGAAGCAGGACATGGAAACACGTCACTAATGGGCAAGGAGATTCGGGATGATTTTTACCTAATGTCTTATTAGTCTATTAGAAAGTTTAATCTCACTCTCCAAAAGATAAAGTCTCCTACTACACTCAACTGTAGTCACACTTGAAGGTACTTGATTGTAGTTCAAAGTCAAAACTGACTAGTATCCCTCAGAGGCAGAATACTGATTTCTACTATTGAGGTTGTCCATGCTGCATGATTGTAGAGAGATGCTTTCCATGCTACCTTTCCTGCATTCTTCATACAGTAAAAGATGGCCAACAAATAATGCACAGATCAGTACAACAACTGGAAGCCACGTTTCTGGCTTAATTTAACACAGCTCAGAACACTTTGCAATAATACTTTTCATCCATACCTGATCTTTTAAAAGGAAAATACAAAGATAGCCTGTTACAATCCCCAGCATACTTGCTGTATTGTATCAAGGATTAGACCACTCCACAAAAGTTTACTTAGCTAATATATTAAAATCTGTCCATACAAGTTGGACTTCAAAGATTAGTTTCCTGCCACAGGAGAAAACTATTTGCATGAGGTTTACACTTCTTTTTAGTTGTCATGGACATTCTGTGGGAATTATGAAGTACTTGTGCCATCACATGAAGGTATTAAAAAAATTAAATGCTGGGAAATGACCCACAGATTTAGCTCTCATCTGCCTGCAGTGATGATGGTTGCAGATTTTAAAAAATATTTTCTCTCAAAACAGTAGTATTGCTGAAAACGAAGTTCACCTAAGTGCATGGGGAAAGGAAGAAAATATTGCTTTAGGTTTTAGGGATGGCAGAACTATAAAATAAGTTATATCTGCATGAGATACAGGATGAAAATAATTCACTAACAATCTCCCTCACAATGATAACCAAGCACCAAAATGTCAAACAAAAGGCTGGAAACCTTTATTGAATCAGATGCTTGTCAGTCTTCTGACAAATGTATCAGCTCTGGGTATTTTAGTCAGCAATTTCAGTAACAACCAAATGGCCTTTTGTACACTGAACATGAAGACAGCCTTCAATTGGCATGGAAAATAATAAATCTCAGGCTTTTGAACCTTTAATTCTCACTCATTTTTGGACGTGTTGGAAGAGATAAATGGGAGCTTTACTGATGTCCTTGTTCACATTGATCCAGAATGTAATTTTATTTAGAAATTTTATAAATTGCATGCCTCGTTTAAAAATCTGGAATTAAATGTTGCCTTCCAATGTAGGTCATCAGCACAATTCTCAGAACAACTTCAAGACAGCAGGCTGTATGCACAGCATAACAATGCTCGTAAATAACTACCCAACTGGCAAAGGAGCGCACGCTGTATTGAAACCCACTTTGAGGGGTAGATTGGAAGTGTTCAGACCCTGAATGCTCTGAAGCTGGGTGCCTCATAAAAGTATTGCTTTTGGCAAGGTATCAGTATCATCTGTATCCCTGTGGGTAAAACCCTGCCAATCACAGTCTGCTTTAAAAAAAACCAAAAGTCACCTTTTCTCTCCAAAGAGCCACAAGGGATGGAGGCAAATAAGGGAAAAATTCAAACCAAATTAATAGTCTGTTTGTCAGCAGTGGCTCTGCCAGTTTAGTGAAATTATGTCAAGTTTACTCCAGATTGGCACCACAGCTCTGATGAAAATCTGGGTGTAAGGAACTCAATTGAGCAAAAGATGCCAAAACAGAATCTTATTTTCCAAAGTAAATGTTTTTACCTTTGATAATCCTGATACCCAACATTCTTATGACCAGAGAACAAAAAAGGTGGAGAAAAATGAACCATTTCAGATATCTACACCAATTATAATTAGCCAGGAGAAGCACCCTCATACTGACAGGTCAATTGGCTGCTATTTTCACTACTCAGCACCTAACCTACAACTTCATATTACCAATGTTTCAGAGAGAGGGCAAATGAATCTCCAGCGATCTTGGGAGTGCTGGCATAAGGTTGGCAGTTCTTGGCAAGACTCATTCAAAACCAAAAGTTTCAAAAAAAAAAAGAAAAGAGTGATGACAGCCATGGGGTAAGAAGAAAGTTTTGTCTCTGTGCCTGTTTAACAGTTGGCTGGCAACAGTCCTGTGGCAAACCCAGACATCTCAGGGCCCAGGCAATATCTGGGCTCACCAAGGTGACATATTGCTCAGGTTTGTTTCCAGATGGCCCAGAAAGAATCAACCTGCAAGTCCAAAAGAGGCTTTGGTTCAGGAAATCCTGCTGTCACTGCTGACAGTCAGTGCCCTTATGATAAACTGTCTGAAGAGTCTGATTGAGACCGTTGTTTCTTACATTGCCTAGAAGAACTCTGTATTACATTATCTTCTCCCGGAGCTCTCAGGAAAGCTGGATATACACTTAAGACAATTAGGTATATCTCTAAGAAAGAGAACTTTGGGGTAATGAAAATTTTTCTAGACATTCTGTCCTTTTAAAAAGTATATATCTGTAAAAACAGAAAAATCAGCAGTTGCTGTGAAAGCTGGCTATTGACTAATTTGAGTCCTGTAACTCAATTTGTTCATGTAACACAGCACACTAGAGTACTAGTATTAAATCAGTAACCTAACTGCACATTCTTCTTTTTTTTTACAGAGTTTTGTGTCTCAGATTGCTTTCTTTCTTTTTTTTTGAAAGTAAGTTCTGAAGTTCTGCCACTTATGTGCTGTAAACTGGTATCTGTTATAAACTGCCAGTAGGGCAGAAACTTACTGATTTGCTTTCAGGACTCTAAAGCTGATACAGGAGTGCGCAGAAGTCTGCTGGAAGTCTTGCCGTCAAAATGACTTCCCCCCCAGAATGTCCACCTATTATATTAAGCATAAATAGCATATAATTAGAATTCAATGCCATTGTGAAAGATTTACAAATAAACTCTGCTTTTCTCTTAAGACAGATGAAACATTTTAAAATGTAAATAGCAAAACCTGAGTATCAGGAAATAAAATGTCTTAAAAAAATCCACAAACTGTCCTGAAAAGCAAAAATCATATTTCCTATTACTCTCATGTCCCTTTTCCCTATATACTTGGCCTTTCTGAAACCACAAATGGAACTTTGAGATCTCAGAAGAAAATTTCAAAGGAGATAATCACACAGTTTATTTGAGATCAGCAGATTTCAAGTACAAGTTTAGAGATTTTTTTTTCCTTTACAAACATCAGAACTTCCAGAAACTTATTCACTGACCAAAGCTAAGGCTATTATAAATTTGTAAGTAATAGAAGGCGTCTAAGATTAAGAAGCCTCAATTCCAGCTTAGAATTATCATTCTTTAAATATTATGAAAGAGGTAAGCTAAAAATCAGAATAAGAAAAAAAAAAAAGCTGTGAGAGCAGGAGAGAATTTATTCAGGCTGCTCATCAATCTACAAACACTAATTGATGAAAGCAGTTTTCTGATAGTCATTGCTTTTCAGTGCATGCTTCTAAAAGGCCATTTACTCTTATAGTTACTCATGAATTTCATCAGAGCCTGACTTCAAATGTAATGCTAAATGCCGTAATTCAGATGAAAAAAAAAAAAAAAAAGAAAGGTAAACAGTGGCACAATAAAGATACTGGTTTATATGAATTCAGCACAGCCGTGATTACTTTCAGCAAATGTACAAATTGAGATGCACCAGCAATAATTAACCTCAGAGGATAACTGAGCTAAAAAACCCATTTAAAAAACATAAACTACCTAAGGACTGGAATTTTTGGCTACCTCTTTTGCAGACACTGTGGCAGCAACCTCAAAAGAAACACTGAGTCAAAATAAGCAAGAAGAGTGGAAAAAGATTCTGAGAACAGAGGCAATATGACCTTTTCTGGCCAAGCAGATATCACGTTGCATTAGTCAACAAAGGAAAAATATGGAAAAGGTGAAAGGAAAAGAATCCATTGCAGGTCTGGAAACACTATTCTAGTCTTGGGAAATGACACCTGGTTTACAGACAGCTTTCACAAATGTAGTCCTTATATAAAGTTGTCTGAACATGTCAGTCTATGAGTCAGTACAAATACGAAATATCTGAGCTGATCTTTTTTCCCTGCACTGCAACCTGTCACATCTGTCACTTGAATGTGAATATAATATACATGGTACATACAATTTTTTCCTTTGAATAGTTTACTGATTGTCATTTTCATTTTGATGGCTATGATACTGAGTCAACATCATACATTACAATTATTCTTTCTCCAAACCTAGCTGTTTGATCACAGTTTTTACACTTTGTATTGCACAAGCATGAATGATAGAAACATTTCATGCCTCCATTCTGCAGCAAGATGCAGTGCAGTGTCTCACTATGCTTTGTGCCATAATTTCACAGGTCGGGAGGTTGCTGTTCTGAAATGGTTATCCACATACCCACATCACCTAGAATTGCTATCTGACCTTTTCCTGCCCTTTTCCTTCAAAGCAGTAAGGAAATCCCAGAACATTTCTGACCTGCTGCAAACCTTAACATGCATTCTGTGAATGTAATTCAATACACATGCAAAACATCCTTCTTTTCCCTTCATGCATCTTCAGTTTCTACCATACAATACTTGCAGCTGGATATAAAACACACTCCTCACATTAATGCTTTCAGAAGTAATTGCAAGAGCAAATGCTATTATCAGAGATGTGCAGCGTATCATCTGACATGTTACTGCAGGGCTACCTGCTTTGTGCCAAAGAATTATCTGGTAGCATCCATTCACCTGGAAGTTTTCAGCACAGTTTCTGTTTGTAGTTACTTTTTGACATTGTTTTGATGATTTCTACCTGGGAAAAGACTATTATAGTAGAAGTACCCAAGATTTTCAAGAAATGATAAATAGAAAATTGAACAGAATAAATCACTTTAACACTTTAAAAGCTTCAAGAGGTGATTCAAAATTTTAAGGAAAGGTAATATCAAAACCAAAAAAGACCTGTCATGTCATCCTATACAATCCTACTCTTACAACAAGAAGTACAAAGCACAAAGGTGGTACATGTAATGCAGCTGAAGCAGATGTGCTGAGGAACAGAGCACCTCATTGCTGTGCTGGAGGTTAGCATGAGAAACCAGCAATGATCACACAGATCAGAAATGTAATAATTTTACATTCCAGAGTGCTAATCATAAGCAACCACTGCTGCTGGAATCTGATATTACCATAAATTATTTGATGATTGTTGTTCACCATTAACAATAATTAACAATCACATTACCTCACTCTGACAGACACAATACAAAGGCAACAAAAAGAAATCCTTGCCTCAGATGGTGAAGGGTTTATGATGGGTAACAAACATCAACAAGTCAGGAACCTCAGTGAAATAGGTATGCTTGCAGGTTTGGTGAGCTCTGAAATCAAAAAGCAGCAGCTGCTCCAAAATTTTAGATTTCCATGCCATCAAAACAAGTAAGGATTTTGATGAGGGAGTTAACTACAAATGAAATCTTATGGTTTTGCTAAGGTGTACCTGAGAATATGAAGAGCAACTTGCAGACTATGTCATATATTAGAGTTAAAAGGAAAAACTGATTGTGTCTTGCATATAAACTTGATTCAGGAATATTCTTAGGCAAAACAGTAAGCTTCAGTCAGGGGTTTGACTGAAATTTCATTAGACAGAGATATTCTTTGAAGCAGCTTTACAATACAGTGATACAGATAATCAAATCACATTATGATTACATACTGTTTACTCTGTAGTCTAAATTCAGTACAATTTCTTTAAAGGGGGCAAAATGACAAGCTGTAAAATAAAAAAAAAATGATTAAACACAACTGTTCAAGAGCAAAAATCAGGGTTCAAAAAGGAATTAAAAGAGAGGAGATGGAGCTACAAAGACCTGTCTTGAGCAAATGCTGTTTGTTTACCGTGCATTTAGATAGGAATATCTTTTGTTTAGGCAGAAAGACTGTATTTTTATATTGGCTGCCAAGAAACTTTCTCCATCTGTCCCTAGTGAAAAGACTATGCTCTTACCCCTACTGTTGGACTCCTCTCGTTTTTGACACAACCCCTTCAAACTGAGACTGCCTTTGTTAATCGTTCAGCAGGTCAGTGATTTGCTGTCAATATTCTAATAAGGAGTTCGCTTGCACCAGTCATGCACACATATTTATCCTCAGATCGCAACAAGCATTGTTTCCTGATGAGTAGAAGTACACTTAGAGAATGAAGATCTCAGGAATTGCAAAGTCTATTGATTTTTCCCCTACTCTAATTTAAAAGAGGGCATGCAAAAAAACATAGATTTGAGCTTATTTAACTTGCACTTTCAGATATGAAACAAAGAATAGTCATGTGCACATACTTGCAAGGAAAGATTTGCTTTTTTGACAAATATAATAACAGTAATGTCATAGTTATCCATTTCTAAAGGACTTTCTGGAGGGCCTGAGAACATTCACTGCATTTAAATTAAATGGATGGGAATCCTATGTATCCAAACAAGCTTTTCTCCATTAAAATTATAACACGTAGAGCAAGTGATAAACAAGTGGCAACAAGACCAAAACAAACAATCTTCTACTATTAAAAACAAACAGAAAACTCCAAAAAGCCTTTCAGACCCTCAAACTAAAAATTCTAATAGAAGGAACTAGGAGGAGAGGATTATCTTTCCTATTTTAAGTTTTAATTAATGTGCTTCTCATAAGACAAAGGAAGAAGCTACATTACTTATCACATTGAAGAATATTCTTCTAAAAATAGCTACATCTTGTTCCCTAAAAACTCACAGCCAAACTAATAGGCAGCACAGAGCTTACTGAGTGGACATATACATAGCTGTGTTTGCATATATATGTACACATAACTTTCATGTTCACCTATTCAGAACAAAGTTAAGGGCATAAAGTTATGACTACTCACTCTTAGTCTTTCCTTTGACAGGTCCTACCATCACAGCTTTCAAGCAGTAGAGGACTAGATACTGATGAAACAGAAGATGAAAAAATATCTGGCAGACACTGTTTCATGCAGAAGTCTGATATTTTATCATAATTTCCACACACACTTTACACTGTAGACACTTTAAGAATATTGCTGTTATTGCTATCCTTTCTTCAGGTGCAGTGTGCATCTGCTAAAAGATCTATGCTTTGCACATAAAATCCAGGTGAATCTGCTTATATTTAGTTTTTTGTCAATTTACAATCTTACACTTCAAGTTGGTTGCACTTACCCTTGTAAACACCTGCATTGTGAGAAAGAGGGTATCTACACTGAGCTTAAGGGTCAGACCCTCTACACTGAGCTAGAGAGCTGCTGGGGCCCGGTGACTGCAGCGACGCAACAGGCACAGGCTGCTAATAAATTTCACAGGGAGAGGAAACGTCCTCATAATGAAGTTCAGAGAAGTGTTAGCACCCTAAAGAGCCTGGGTTAGACACCCAAATCAAGGCTACAAGGAAACGTGCTTTTACTTGGAAGTCACGTCTGAAAATTTGCCCCTGGATGTAGTCTTTAAAAATAGAAGGGGGAAAAAAAAAAAAGAAAAGAAAACAAAAAAGTCAAAACAAACCCCCAGATAAGAAATTGCACAGCAAGGATTATTTTTTCCTTAAATCACAGTAAGACAGAGCACCTCCTCTCCTGTGAATTTCACTCCAATATTAGAAACCAGAGTTCAGATTTGCTTGTGCTGAAGGGAAGGGAATATAACTAATCAATATAGTCCAGAAAAAAGACTTGGCTATGAACACAGGGGAAAAGATCACTGTCACTCTTGCCTACTTTGCATACAGAAGTAAATGATTAACTGAGCTGAGAGAGGGGGGAAGAGGTGACCAGCATTCTTTAGCTTTGTGATTAAGCTGCACATTCATGGGTGTGGGAGAGCAGGTTTTTGTTCCCTTTTCAGTGGCTATTTCTATGGGGTTTTTAGTCTAGGTACTGTTAAATGTAAGATGTATTACCCAGTCTAGATACAAGCTGTACCCTGAATATCCTGTGTGAGCACTCTGCTCTGTGTCTTGGCTAATCTTTAGGCGGGAATACACCACCATCCCTGCCTCTGCCAGCCTTCACCACCACCACCGGAGCTGCACAAAAAAAGTTAATGCATGTGAGGTACATTGGAAATGCATCTAGAGACTGGGACTCATGTGTGACCTTCCTTGACAATGCCAGCAGGTGTCACAAACAGGGCAGATACAGTCCTATCTTTGTTTTCTGGCAATATACTAGCATTTACAAAGCACAAAGCCATGCTTTCTTGTGAGTACTGCAAGCTAGCTCTGCAGTAACTAGGTCAGGTGCTAAGGGCAAGACAGCTGTGTTAACATGGGGTCTTGACAGAAGTCTGTCTCATAGGATCCTGAATTTTGTATAGATTTTTTCTATATACTTTATGTAAAAAGGAATATGGTGTTATAGAATAACATTGAAATTTAGAAGGCAAGAAGAAGCCAAAAGGTCAGTCTCCTTTCAGAGGTTGTCTGGAGGATTTTGTAAAATCACAAAAGATGTTACTTAGCATGTGTACATGTGCATGAATTACAGCACCCTTGCAAATACCTAACAAGTCCTTTTCTTACAACATTTAGTCTTCTGAAATTTGGAGCTCCTCTGAGGAACTTGAGGTCTCCTGAAATTTCTGAGAACCACACCAGTGGTAACAGTAATATTAGTGACATTCAGTGAATCCTGAAAAATAATTCAAAGTTACTATTTGCTGATACAGTGCAAAGAGGAACAGGCTGATTTCCAAGGAGCGAGGGACAGACAATGAGCATTTCTAATTTTCAGACACCATCTTTACTTCTTTTCAATGATGACCTGTTAGCGTAGGACTAGTTCTATACTGTCCCAGACCAGCAGGAGACTTCATGGATTTGCATAAGACATGCTTCAGATATCGCCAATAGTCTCAGTTCATGTCTGCAGTGGGGAAGCAGCCACAGTGTGCTTCACTCCACACACCATGGCAGGAGGAACTGCAGCTACAGCAACATTCCACAAGAAACACAATGTTTGGAACTAACAGGGCAAGCAGCAGCCATTTGCTGTATAAAGGCTGAAACGTTCTTTAATCTGAAGAAAAGAAACAAAGCTCATAAAAAGAAGGCTTCCTAAAAAGCTCAAGAGTTGGAGGGAAAAATAGTCTTTTACTAGCTGAAGTTAGAATGCAGGTCGAGTTCTGAGAGGAGGAAAATTTTGTTCTCAGTGAAGCAACCAAGGCAAACTCAGAGAAAATACCTACTCTATCTACTTTGTCCCTTTCAGAGATGATTCATGGATAGCACATGCAAAGAGATGAGCTAGGGATCCCTCCCACAGGTATTCCCAGGGAAAAGTTCTTCAGCAATGCTTGCATATAGATGCATCCCCAGTGTGGGCATATCTATGAGGGAAAAGGACACTTTCCGTTCTCCCCAGAACTGGCAAGGAGAGAGTAGTATGTCTAGCATTGATCACTTTTTTTTTTTTTTTTTTTGCAGTAGATAAAGAGACTTCTTGGAGAAAAGCAAGAATGATCAGACAAAAGACCAAATTAAGCGTGTTCATTTATACATATATATATATATGCATGTATGTTCACATGTGTACGTGTTCATTTTTCTCTATATGCTAGGAGGGAAAAAAATGCAGGGAAGATAACTTCAGTCTTAATATAACTTAGAATCAACTGTTCTCTATGTCCATGGCAGATGACAAAATAAGTAAACTACAGCAAGGAGGAGTTAAGCAGGGTATCAGAAGAACAGTAAGGATATTCAGGTAATAGAATCTGCTGTAGAAACTACAGTACTGGTGACATCCAAGAACAGATTAGGCCATCATCTGTTAACATAAAACATACAGCTGAAATCTACCTGCAGGGGAATAAAATCTTTTGGGGGCAGATTTGGCCTCCTGAAGTCTGTTCTAGTTCTATCTTTTTTGCTGATGATGGAGGAAACAGCGCTGAAGGAAAGCCTTGCTACAAGAAATCTTAGGAATACTTTGGCTTTGCAACTAATTCCTAGCTCAGGAGACTATGTTTTCTTGCAGTGGTATAATTCAAAAGTGAGGTGCTATGGATGAAAAATGCTGGTTTAGCTCCCCTGAGACCTCTTCTTGAGACAATTTTTCAAACATACACAAAACATGCAGCATGAACTGGAAAAATCTGATTGTGTGATAAGCTAGCTTTAAGCAATCCATATGTCTACAAACAGTGACCAAGGCCACCTATGTCTTCTTGGAATTTTGGAAGAGCAAGAAATATAAGATCCTACTCTCCACAGCTCAAGCAGGTAGAGAAAAATCCCAACTGGGTCTACTGGTTAAGCCACAGAAACCTCCCTAATGCCACAATGCATGCTTTACCAAGTAACTGTCCATTCTTAAGAACAAAAGCATCTCCATCTTGAAATACACCCCAGGAAAAATCTCCTTGATGATGTCAGTATTGATGAATCTAATTTAATCACGTTCATTATAATCAGTTTTCACCCCCACTATGAGAAATAAATCACCGTCAGGTTTCTGGGTATAAGTGTCTTCAACTAGGCACAAAGGATAAAGTGTTCTAAGATTAATAGATATAATTTAAAAGGAATTTTAATACTATTTACATTGTAGAGCAAAAAAGTGCAATTTGTTTTTGCAGAAATACATCCCTTTCTATTAGTTGGAGATTTGACTGCCTTAAACATACTGCGACCAAACTATTGTCTTTTCTATTGAAGCCTTCCACAGATCAAGAGATACTTAAAGATATTTTCCAACACCTACTCAAATAAAGTTATTTTATACAACGGAACTGCCTTAGCTGGAAGAAGAGACATCCATCCTGGTCTAAAGCAGATCCTGTCATTTTTCTTGGTGCTTCTCTGAGCTCTGAGAAGTTTTGTTGAACTCCAGCCTTAGGGCATCTCTTTCCTCCTGAAGCAAAGCAACACACCTCAGGGGCCATAAAGATTAGTGCAATGTCTAGTCTATCTGTTCTCCCCCCTGCACAGACAAAGGAAAATGATGCTGATTAACATAGACAGACTTAGACCTACATTGTATAGTGAGTTTGATTTGAAAACAATTTAAATTTTTTCCATCAGACAATACAAGACATTCAATTTTAATTGGGGAATTCTTTGAAGAGTGTGTTCTCACACTTCCTGATTTTTCTTCAGTTTTCATATGTCATATCTTGATTATAAAAATCTCTTCTTGGCCCCATTTCACATCTGATTTCAGTGGTTATCCATTTTCCCAAAGCTGGCTTGTTTTGACTACTTAACTGCAAATTCCTTTGTCTTTTGGCTGTTTTTCTGAGAGCTAGTAAAACATAGTTCTCAAAGGTTATTTAAGCTGACTGCTTTGCTAACTACTCTAGGAAAGTGGGAAATGGATTTCCTCCTGTCTAACATAGCTTGCTCTTTTTTTTTTTTTTTTTTTTTTTTACGTGGAGAGAAATTTCAAGCTCTTAATCTTTTAGCTGAAGAGCCACAATGCTCTTTTTATTAACTGAAGTATTCAGAAGGAATTTGAGGGAAAGGTATGATTAAACAATGAATCAAAACCATTTTTAAGGTGGCTGCAACAGTTTATCTCCAGTCTTACACACAGAATAAGACAGCTTTAAATTTATTCAACTCCTTGCCTCCAAGTTGTATCTGAGATAAGTATCCATAAGGGTAAGTACTACCACAGTCAGCTCAAGTCCGTTTGATGCCTTTGTCCAGTCACAGCTTGTATGATGAAATGCACTATGACCTCAATGATACTTGTTCAGCTAGCACTCGGAGAAGTGGTGAGCAAGATCAGCTGTGACCCGCTGCAGAGTTAGAGCAAAATCTAATTAATTGCTTATTAAAATTGTCTGTGTTGGTTATGCATAAACAACCAGGATTTACATATACATTAATTCTTCAGGTTTAATTTAGGCATACTGATGACACTCACTGGAGTATACAAAAATATGTAGACTATATAAGGTTAAACAGCTAATGGCATAGTTATGTTACACCTCTTGATTAACTTACTGATAACTAAATGAAAGTAAAAATCTGTCACAGAGTATCTGCAACTTCCTAATTTAGAACCTAGTTTTATGGGCTACAGTTCCAGTGGTAGAAGCCATTCCTAATTAATAGTGCCTAAAACATACCAAGAAAATAAAATTGATTTAATAATGAGAATTTCCCTAACTGGTATATATAATTTTAGCCAACAAGTCCAAAAGAGTGAGACAGAAGAGATCAACATTTCACCTGCAAATGCAGAATAACTAGAAAAATTAGTGAAAAAGCAGATGAAAAGATGAATATAAAAAGAAAAATAATGGAGAAACTCAAACAAGATAAAAAAATAAAAAGCAGGTGATGCATCATTTTTATATAGCTTTGGAGGTTTTTACTTGTTAAAATATTAACAAAGTTCATGTTTTGTCACCAATATAAGATTCAGAGTGGAATAATACAGCTTCCACAGCAATCATCAACCCCTTCTTCATTTAGTAGAAAAGAGAATATAAATAATGCAGGAACAAACCATTGAACTTTTCAGTTCCAAACATTAGTGTATCTTAAAAGCAGTCAAAATGTGAAAGGCAGTTATGTGAACATTTATCATTTATACTGTTTTAGTCATTTTACTTTTTATATTCTGGATCCATATAACTAGGTAGGGAATTGTAAAACATAATCCCATGCCCTGTGGCAGTGTGATTATGATTAAGTACATAAATTAGTTTTGCATGTTTAAAAGTTAATTACTTCCATTTACAAATCAATTAATGCATTTCTATTTTGTTTTTCAAAATAAAGGCCTATTCTAGAAAAGAACTGTGATTTTCTTATTTAGTCAATATTCTACAAACTCTTTTTATGCTGATGTATAAAAAATATTTTGTCCATTTTTCTTATTAATATCGTTATATAAAAAGAACCCTAGTACACCTGAAAGTGACGTATTTTACATACAGAAGAGAAAAATGTAACACTACAAGTGAGGCACCATGCCCTACACAGACAGTAGCAGCACTCATTTTCACATAGTGCTTGCTTAGACTATTAATAACACTTTGCATATCACAACTTCTAACAGTTGTCAGCAACTGGCATGCACTGTCAAAAAAAAAATCAATACAAAATAAGACAGCTATCAGAGCAGATGTGCAGCAGTTCAAAATCTCCAATTTCCTCCAGCTATATTTTGGGCGGAGAAGATAGTTAAGAATAAAGCAACATAAGCTTCTAACTTGCTCTGAGCACTAAGCAGGCAATACAATTCCTTTTGAATACTCTGCAGCACAGTACATTCAATATCAGTCAAAGCTGGAGTAGAGCCATCATCTGTGTGTGTACAGATGCTGGTGTCTCCATTTAGGCATGGCAAAGCAGTGACACTTTGAAATTCTCTTGTACTTAAAAGCCACAATCTACACAATTTGTCTCTGTGTGCCTGAAAGTACCATTTTCTGTTAAGTTTGTCCCACAACATGCCTTAATATCAATGAGCAAATAGAAAATTCAGCAATGTGCTAGAAGAATTTGGAGTCTGGTGGAAAAATGAGGTCAAATAACCTATAAGAGCCTTCAAAACCATCACCTTCTATAACAGTTTGTGATTGCCAAGTACTTAAGCCTTTTGCTGTTCTGGATTTTTTCATTTTTCTCACAACAAACATATGATTAAGAATTGCTGTATTGCCTTCTAGGAGTAAAACGAAAACTTTATTGGCTTTCCTATGTGTTAATGTCAAAGCTTGGTACAGCAGAATTTATTGGTGGTGGAGTCGTTCTTGCTCGTGACCCCACTGCCACAGAGCCACGTTACATCCTCAGCATAATTTACAAGCAATTCCCACTCATTTTTCTGTTTTGCCCACTTAAGCTTATGCTACTGTAGGAAACAGCTCAGCAGCATGGCAAGCACCGTAACATTTTCTGATAAGTATAGCTTCCTTAAATTCCTATAAACCCCTGCAACTTAACTGTAAGGGCTGTGAAATTCTTCTACTGATCACATTTATCCTTCTCTATGATATTTTAAGACAGCTTGGAACAGGAGCATCGTCATGAAACACATGCCTTGGATTGATATGGCTGAGATACCAAAAGTTTCAAAACTCATTTACATGTACTAAACTGGTGCGTGTCTACAGGCAACGCTTCATTTGACAGGCTCGGCAGAGCTGGTTAAACCTGGCCTCTGCACTGGCTCTTCCCAGTCACTCCCAGTTTCTGTTATCCTCCGAGTGATGCATGCTGTTGTATAAAAGCAAAGGGCTACAAAGATGGCACACAAAATACCTCAAAACATGCGACTTAGTTTTTTTCTAAAGTAGGTTGCACTGTTTCATTGAGAGAGAAAGCCCTCGCAATCCAATCTGTTTCTCTCTGCATGGGATATAGTTGTTATGGTTTTTACCCTACCCATGTAACACAGAAGCTACTGTGCTATTAATAGCACCATTAATTTCTTCCTTAGGTTTCATTAATAAGCCTAAAGATTCAAAGAATTGAAGAATGTGATCTATGCAGATAAAGATCTATTGCCAGTATTTTCTGGTCTGGATTTTTGTTGCAGTGGAGCACATAGCTGCTACATCTTCTCTAAGACCATGATTTGGTTAAACACCGGAGTGTCACTGATGATTCAATCAAATGAAAAGGCTACCCATCGCTTCTTAGGATAAAGCAAAAGGCAGAAGGTCCCCTAGCCCCTCTAGTCACTTGCATATATGTAGAATGGGTACATACCTGATTCCAGCACATTGTTTAATAGCATGTGTCCACAGAGTGAGCAATCAACATATTTCAGTGATAACATCATTTATTCCCTACTGGGGGAAAAAACCCAAACCAAAACAAAAAAATTCCAAGAGAGACCATGTATCGGACGCCAGATAAAAATATCCATCCAAGCCAGGCTGGTGCATGCCAGTGGAAGAGGCTATCACAGTCTGTTTTCAGCTCCTGTATTACACAGGCCATGGGGTCTGGCTGTGCCACTTTATAACTTTTGCAACAGTAAGTCTCAACTGAAAGACTTTCTATGGTAATAAAAAGCTCTACTCTCAACTGCTAATTGCCCCATCAGCCACATACATAGTTAATTGGTTGTTCCTCTTCTGGATTAAAGAAAGCATCTCCTACAGACCTGCAGTTCCACAGCGTTTGCGCTCCCCATGGATCCCAAGCTCCTCCTACTGAAGTGGCTGCTCATCCTCCTGTAGAGGACCCTGAGCCATCTGCACTGAGCAACATACATTACAAAGGGGACCCTCAGAATCAGCCACCTCAGAGGCTGCCTGAGGACAGATGACCATGCATCACTTTGTCAGAGGGCAGGTGTGGCTTTGTGTGTGGCTGCAGGGAAAACATTGTGTCAAGTGACTGCTGCTTCAGCAGGTGATCCTTTTGCATGCCAGAAAAACAGGACTCTCCACCTCCTCTCATTGTCTGTGGTGCAGGGACAAGATTCACGATTTTATGGTGTATGCCATTACAACAGCACCAGCCTGTAACTGTTGTGCTTCAGGAGCTGAAGGTGCTGTGCGGCAGGGTCTCTGTGTGGAAGGACAGGAGGATGGTACCACCATGGCAGGTATGTGCACCACTTACTTGATCACCAGTGCTGACCTAGGCACTCATACAGGACAGCAGCCAGGAAATTAGTTTCTGACATAGGTATTTTGCTACCAGGGTTCACTTCCTCCAGGGAACTGCCCTTAAAGGGCACAGGATCCCTCCCAGTCAGCCAGGTAATGCGTGTTGCTTACCCAGAATGCTCACCCCAATGCACTGCGCCTACCAGAAGCATTCTGCATTTCTGTAAGATGTGCAGAAAAAGCAGTAAACTCAACCAAGGTGAAGTCAGGCATGTTGGCACCTAGAGGCCCTTGCTAATGCATATGAGAAAAGTATTCCTGGATGTGTTATCACAAACAGGGGTCTTGTGAAGGATCTCAGGTCGAGAATCCCCAACCAGCTCTTCCAGACTCCCTCATACATCATGGTCTCAGGGTACTGAGATCTAAAGCAGTACCAGGCTTGGTGACGTGACTCTACCCAAAAATCTCTTTAAGCTCTCCGGAACAGAAACTGTGCTGCCTCAAAGTTCATTGGTGTCCTGGGTCTTCCCAGAGTACACCATATTTTTCTGTAGTTTTCTCCAGTGTTGCTCACATCTTTTGCATCTTGCAGTAGCCATAAGATTACTGACTGCCTGATAGAGCCATTGGATCACTCTGCCAAACAAGAAATTTCCAACTCCGATAACACAGATTAGCAAGTAGCAGCATCTCCTCAAGACCCCAAGTGGCACCTCACCAGAACTTGAGTAGGTAGACTTTGCCACAGTAGAAGAGGAGAGGTGGGGAGAAAAAAGAATTTTAAAAGGGTGAAGAAGGATAAAAGGGGTTCAACAAAAGACCGTGGTAACAGAAGGTTAAAATAGCAGAAAAATGATAGAGGGTTACACACCAGGAAAAGTGTAGATGGGTGAGGAAGGAGAAGCAGTCGAAACAAAGCACTGAGAGTTGGCAAAGGATAGATGTGTATGATGTTTAGTCCCAGATACAGCATGAGAACCTCTTCAACATGCTGCAGGGGTTCTCAGGGGTTGAAAAACCTCCTGCTGTGTGTTAGGTACTTCATGGTGAGGTGGCAAGTTTGTTGGTTCAGACTCTTATGGCTTTTCCAAAGGGCCTCCAGTATCTGAGGAGTTATTCTGGATTAATTTACTCTGAAAGATACCTAGGTCACATGCACCGCGACCACCCTGAAAAACCGAGCTCACTGTGCTGTAAATGGGCAGTCAGGAGGGTCGCTCAGAAATGCATTACTGCTCGAAAAAAGACTGCTGCTGGACACACAGCCCCAGAGATCAGGATCAATATTCAGCTGTTGTTTACTTAAAATGCTGACACCTAAACACGGAGGGAAAGCAACATAAATGTTCGGAGGGGTAGATGATGATGCACTCCCTATACAATTAACTCAAATTTGATAATTTCATAGCAGTAAGGTCCCTAATTGCAATTAAGGAAGCGCTACAGTCTTCTAATCATGACTGGATACAGGAAGATCTCTCCATTATACATTATTTAAGTGGACTTAATCACAACAATCCTAAATTAGGTAAATACAGATCTCATCTCTGGAAACACTTGGAGTCTATTTGGAAGGTTTAAATTACCTCAGTAGTGAGACTGAATATCAGTGACGTATGCCAAATAAAAAACTCTACACTCACTGAACTGAGATCAGTTAAAGCAGAACTATAAGCACGAGTTACATATTGGCATCAAGTCACTCAAAACTTTAATCTGAAAAATTCTTACATAGAAATAAGAGAAATGCAGGAAACTTCCTTAAGGGGAAGAGTTTAAGTTTGTTTGAAGGAGTGTAGGCACTGATATATTCATTATCTAACAATTTCCAGATCTGGAAGTCTTGTCCTCAAAATATCTTCACATACCTACGTACAAGTCCTGTAACAGCAAAGACCAATTGCAAAACATAAACATGGTCATAACCAAGAGTGAAATCCCATGCTCCTGACTTATCTGAGAACATTAGCTTGCCAGTCTAATGAGTTTGCCTGGATTCAAAACACCAGTGAAGGGAATTATTTAACATTATACAAATAATTATTACACTTCACTGTTTAGATTGTGATTGCAAGAAAATTATGAAGGTTCATAGTCAAGGTATTTCTGTTTGAGAGCAACAATTCCAGTGAGCTCTCTAGATCACACAGAGCAATAAAGAATGTACCTGAGTGAGGAAATCCTGATGGTACAGTGACACTGTTACAGAGGCTGACTGCCAGAAAAACTGACCTGTCTTTCCTGATGCCCAAAACTGAAGAGAAACTCCAAGATACACCAGGCATGAGTCTTCCACACCCTTGCATAGTCAGAAATGTACAAACCCCCCAAAAATATGGTAGCATTTTTCACAATAGTTAACAGCGGTTATATATCTCTGTTGCATAAAGTGCAAATAGCTGCATGAAATACAATTTCCATTCTGACTTCAGCCAAAAGTTTCACAGCACACACTGTGCATAAACCACACATTCCTACTCCTTTACAGCTGGCAGTGAAATGATTATTTGCAATAGCCACCATGACAGGACTACTCACTCATCAGGCAGAGTTCTTGTCAGACAGTTATGAGGAAGCCCTTTCTTAAACAACAGCAACAGGAAACTAAAAGAGAGGAGAGCTGACAACCCACCTGTTTCCATAAGTTATCCATAACCTCCACAGAATCTGGAACCAGCAAGTCCAAAAATAAGCCTCTGAGAAAGCCACCTGAGTGGAGATCCTACAATCTATCTGCTTTCCCAGAGGATCATTCCTGCATGCAGAATTCCCATGGAGATGTGTGTATCTTGCATTTAAGCCACATCACATCAAACTCATGGAGGTGAATCCAGCACAATAAAGGTATAAGGCAAAGAAAAACAATTTAAACTGAAAGGCAAATCTAATATCATGGCAATTAGTAGGAATAAAGACAGCTGAAGAAGCGATATATTAACATATCAAAATTCTCTGTTGAAATAAAATTATACAGTTCAATCCAGGTCAATGGAATAGCATTTCTTCATATCAGGAGAAGCCCCGTGGATTTTTGTTTCCTTTTTTTCAGAAGAATGAGAGAAGAACACTTGTCCTTTTGCAAACATCATTACAGCACGCTAGATGTATAGTAGGTATACAAATAGAAAATTGTGTTTTGTTAAAGACAATGAAGTTACTAAGGCCAAATACTTTTAACTAATTCATTTGCACACACATACAGACAAAACCACAACTACTTTTAGCCTTCCAAGGTGCTTTTCAGTAGAAGGTCAGCAATAACATTCTTTCACAACTAACTGTAAAGTCTGTCCCTTAGTTTCACTGGTTTGGGGTCTGGCAATGTCAAGCCCCTACTCATTCTCATTCTTTGTCTGTTCACATATCCCGGTGGGGTACATAGGAGAGGTGTATTGCTTCTTACAGCTCTGCCAGGTCACTGAAGACTGATATGCCAACTCTGAATTCTGGTGGGTAGGTAGGGGTTACAAAGGAAAAATAAAAGAAAATTTTGGAACTAGGTTACTCTCTCATAGTTTGGAAAATAAGTAAACTTTATGACGGAATAAAAAAAATGCGTCTCAGAAGAGTAAGCAAGCAGGAAAATCAGCCTTTATTATTAGAATTTTCATCAAAATCAACATAATTCTACAAAGCACAAGACTTTCTGACCATCAAAAATCTGTATTTCTACATTAAAAAACTGAAATGCAGTATTCAGCCTGTAGCCACTCTGAAATACCACATAGCTCTTAGGAGCAGTTAGGGTCTATCAAAGGGTAAAAGACATCTGGAAATGTTGGGATAGTCCACAAGACAAGTTTTGAGCCCACCGCCAAACAGGAGAAATATTGACAAACCAGGAGACAAGCACAGGGCACTAAAACAGTCAGGGGGTAGAGCAGATGATGTAAGGCAAAGGGCTGAGGGAGCTGAGTTTATCCAGACTGGAGAAGAGAAGGCTTCAGACTGACCTAGTCAGGGCTGGGCAGGGGAGGTAATAGAGAAGACAGAGCCAAACTCTTTTAAAAAGTACACAGCAGAAGATCAAAATGTTATGGCCACAGGTTGCAGTAAGGGAAATCCTGACTAGATACAAGGAAAAAGAAAACTTACAATGAGAGTGGTTAAGAGCCTGAACAGGTTGCTCAGAGAAGCTGTGAAATTTCCATTACTGGAAGTTTTCAAGACTGCTCTGTATAAAACCCAGATTGATCTAACTATGAAATTACCTGGCTTTGAGCAGGGGGGCGGCTTAGATGACCTCCAGGGTTCCCTTCCAGACCTAAACTGATTCTGCGGTTCTAAGTGATTCAAGAATCGCTGATTCAAGAATCGTGATACCAGTACATGACTGTAAATCAGCATATGGTATAGATGAATGCATTCTGCTCCCTACTTTAAATCTAAACCCATTACCATACATGTTAGATAGAAGTAATTCATCATGATTTCAGTATCGCTTCCTTTAAGGGTAACAGTGTAACCCATGACAAATACATATTGCTGTGTAAAAAGAAACCTGTACCCTGTTATACTCACACAACTTTTCATTAAAAAAATAAAAAGAGTTTAAGTTTCAAGCTTCTGAAACCACAAGAAAAGAAAAAAGTATTCTGTCTTTGAAAACCTTCTTATCCCTTCAGCATTTACCTATGAATAGTCCTTCCTGTCTAGCTGAAGTCCAGGCTACAAGCCCTTTGTGTATAACCTGCTCTACTGCAGAGCAACTTTGATGCATCAGTGGACCCCAGAGTAAGGAGCACAGGTGAAAACCTTTGCAAATAGGCCAGAGCATAAATACAAAGAGTCTGCAGAGCACCTGCAAAAGTTCTTGGTCCCCAAAGGGACAACAAAAGGTCCCAAAAGGGCCTGCCACATCCCGTTGCATAGCAAACAAGCAGAACAAAGCCACGTAGGGAATCTGACAAAGAACCATGAGCACTTGCAGCTCAGCACTACAAATGTCATTCAAGGTTGCACAGACCTCAGCAGTGTGTATGGTTTATGCTGTGGCTTCCTGAAGAGTGCCTTACTTACCAACCTCTTGGATATTTTGAGATGGCTGTCCATCAGCTTCTCCTGGCAAAGTGGTTCTGCTTTATGTAAGTATTTAAGGAGACAGTAAATAGGAATGACTTTCTAAAATATTAGCCAAAATACTCCCTTGCAAAAGAGAACTTTGCTTCTAGTTGAATTCCCAGGAAATATTTACACATACTAAACCACTGTTAATAGAAGTTGAAAGCATCTTACAGTCTTGTCTCTCTGGAAATGGTTTAATTTTTTTGATGGAAGGCAAAACATGAGTTTTAAAGCCTCTTCCGATAGAAGACCTGAGTCTGTGTTTTCATATTCTGGATCAATATTTTGAGACTTGCACTCTTGATTAGAAGAATGTTGCTGTTATTGCCTCCCATTCCTAGTAGTACACATCCGTTCCTAAATTTTTTCTTGGAACCACTGCGTAAATCCAGCTATCACATAAGGTTTCATGTACACAACAGGTGCAAATGCACGTTAAAGCTTCTCCTATAAAAACTTATTTTCCTTTCCAGCACAATACTAAAAGCATTGCCTTTTTCTTCAGCTATTAACTGTTTCTTTCACTTTCTTGAACTCTACCACATGTGGAAAGATAAATTATGTATTGATGTTTCCTCTGTTTAATAGCCTCATGAACAAAGAGGCAGTGATGTTGAAGATGGTGCTTCTGGGAGAGAAGGGACATCACCAGTAGAGCATTTTGAATCATGGCTCTCTTCTGGGTGTTTTTCTTGAAGTTAACAGACTTATCACCACAGAAGCACACTGCCAGAAAGTGCATTCTGCTGATTGCTCCTCAGATTGGAGTAAAGGAGAGCCATATGCATCTATCAGTATAGTTTTCCTGCCAACAGTACAGCACAGCTAATGGTCCTTTTCTGTCTCTGTCCCCCTCCCTTTGCTCCTTCATATATTTTATGAGACCATACCATCCTCAGTGTTGATGCTTTGTAGCTACTCCTGTACCTGGTATCATTAATGTGCCCATAAAAACTATTCCCCCAGTAGAACTGCCCCAAGTAATGCATCACTGGCAATTTCAGCCTTGGGTGAGCAATCGCTTTACCATAATTCACTGTGCTGTGCACAATCATACCTACAATAGGTTACTGCTTTATTGAACACTTCAAATCCCTCAGCTATAAATGGCAGAATTTTCAGCATTCAGCAGTCAAACAATATTCTGTTTCTCTCCTCTTCAAGCATTATGTTGTGAAGGCGAATTAATTTTAGCTAAGTTAACAAATACCATAAGGATAGTTCCCTCAAGGTATTTTGTTATTTCTTATTTGTTTTCTTATTTGAAGTCCTCAGCCAGAACAGAGACCAACTATGCTGGAGGTGGTACAAATAAAGGCAAATTGTTTATTAAGATGTGCTACCGCAAAAGAGAGACCACAGAGTTTTAGGCTTTGCTTCAAAAACATACTAACAATGTCAATCATCATTTGGTCCACAAACTAAATAACACCTATTGCAGTGGGACCACCGCATTTCTTATCAACATTTAAACACTAAAAATGTATTTTATGTTGAAACATATAAAACCCCAAACATTTCACAAGGCACTATTTCAACTATCTGGATTTTTGATCAGAAACTAGCAGCAAGCCAAAGATGATCTTAATAGAAAAAGTAACAAAATTTTGCTAAAACCCATGTAGATACTTGGGTTTTGAGAAAATAGCATAGAACATCAGAATTTTATCTTGCTGAAAACATTCTACATATGATGTTTGGACAATTTTTTAGTGAATTGTATGCCTATATATAAAAAAAAAAAACACCAATATTTTTGTCCAAAATAAAATTCCTCCTATCCAAGAATAACCCCCCAAAAAAACCTTTCTAGAAGCAGAGTTAAAATTAGGTAACCTCAGGGGTTTTTTTCTACCCCTGTTTAGTATTTGGCAGGGGGTGGGGGTAAAAATGTCTGAATTTTTCAAAATATTTCATGTAGATCACTTCCAAAAATTCACATGAAAAGGCCCACAGAAAGACTCACAGTTCTAGTTGAGGAGGGCAAGCACTCACATTTTGGTCAGGAGCTCCATTTTTAACGTATTCAGCGTGGCTGGGATATATGTCGATTCTTTCCTCTCCTCCCTCTGAAAAGAACCGTGCTTACATGTCTCCTTCCTCCAGAAGAAGACTCAAAGCAATGGGCATAGTCTTTCCCACTCACCATATCTGATGGCTGTTTAAGGGGTCAGTGAAAAAGGGACCTCCAGCAGCACCTGGGGTACTACAATGCAGAGAGCATCACACCCAGAATGTCCTAGCCCAGGAGTTACAGAGCACTCTGGAGATGTGGATACCAATCTAGCTGGGCAGAGGACCAGACTGATACCCAGTGTTTCAGATGAAGGTTAATGCCCTTATCTGCAGGCTACCGGCCTCTCGACCTCCTGTCTCTGGCATGAAGTCTTATATTATCCCTGCTTTTATTACAAGTACACAAAATAGTCTAAGGTTGCAAAAAAATCCTTTAATCACTAAAACTTTTTCCTTATTTTTCATTCATATTTTATTTATTTGTTAATTTATTTTTCCATTTTGATTAACCACACGGGGTCCTAACCCCTGCTTTAGGAGCTGACTTGGGCAAAACAAAAGACTGACACACACAATTCTAGCTATAGACAACAAGGGAAGAGATTGCAGTCCATTTCTTACAACCCTGCTCCTCAGCCTCATTCATCTCTTCGTGAAAGCTCAGTCTCTGTCTCACAGAACAGTTTAAGACTCTTCAGCAGTTTACAAACTGGGCAGCCACCATCTATTGAGCCCACCCCAAGCAAGAGCATCTCACAGCAAGGCTTCATAAGTATTAACTGTAACCTCACTCTACTTGCTTGTTCCTCCAAAGAGACTGTTCAAGGATGATTTCCTTATCACTTAAAAAAACTTGTCTATGGTTTGTTGGGTGATTATGCAACGGGCACTGGTGGACTTTGAGCACATGAAATATTGTGTCTGTCCTTAAAAAATATGTAGGTACCTTGTGTCCCGAGATAAAATAGAGCCTCAGCTCTATCCCATACACATAACAGAGTCAGCTACCTTTATGCATAAAGGTATTTTTATGCATAAAGCAACTTCAAAAGCCAGGCCAGATATATTATATTTGTGGAGCAAAGGCTATTGGTGGTAAAGAAATAGTCTAAGTGTAAAGCCAAGACATAATGTAGAAAAAAACGGTTGTGATCAGTGGCGAAACACCATCAGCAGAACAAAAGAGGGGTAACCCAGCTTCCTTCCAGTTCCTGCCTTAAGGCTGGCTTCTGTGTTTTGGTCATTGGCTTTCAATGGAAGGTGAAGTAACTAGGATCTCTCTTCAAACACAAGTGTTAAGGACTTCTAATTTCTATTCATTCATGAGCTGTTCCCTTCTTCCTGCTTCAATTTTGTGCATTTTTTCCAAATCAGATTGTAAGCCAAATGACACATCCTCTTGTCCCTGTAGAGAATAGAGGTTTTAAGGTCACCTATGGCATATTAGGATCCTCTCCCTGTCTGCAAAATATGAAGAACCTCTCTTGTTACAGAAAGTAAAGATGAACCAGAGTCCCCAAATGCAGATTTTGCTCTAAACTCTGGATCTGGGGTAACATGTGGGAAAGGAAAATTCAAGAGTCCTTATTCTAATTGTTCTTTTCTACCCTACATGTCCACTCTGCGCATATCTAAGAGTCTAAATTGCTGTGACAAGTGGTTTTACATGTAATGCTCAAAGCACAGGTCTGGCTCTCATTTAACCAATATCACATTTATAAAAGTATTGAGGTACTGAACTCTATTTTAACAGTCATTAATGTGACAGCTGATAACTGTGTCATGATGCTTTTTGTCTAACTGTGCAAAAAAAGGGCAAGGCTAAGTGTTATGAGTACCTCAAAAATGTGGAATATATAGGGAAACACATAGACTAACAAATCCCTGAACTATGAGAATTAGCTATCAAAAACATCAGTGAAGTATTTGATTGTATTTTGCTCTTGTACTTGGAGATAAAAGGGAAAATGTTATTTTACCTGTACCAACAAATGTAACACTGTAAAGAACAATGTTCACTGCTCAGTTCAGAGCAATGTTCTGTACTATTTTTCAGGTTGAAAAGTACTTTGCTCCACAAATAGCTCTATTTGAGTGAATGCTAAGGTACTGTATCCAGTGCATAAAAGCAATATAGCTAAGCTTCATGGAATTAACCATTAGGAAAACTATAACACTTAAGAAAGCACCTGCATACATGTTTTTTTTTTTCACTGTATATTGAATAATTACTTCCTGTTAACTGTGCAAAGAAAGAAATACAACAGAACAAACATAGAATTGGTTAGGTAAGTGTGATGGTTTAACCAGGACAGTTATACAAGTGTGGACCCTATCAAAATTCATGTGAACTACAGCTAGAAGTCTGAACTCAAATCTATTCACACTTTGTTCCTCTCAATTCCTAGAGATCCCATATCCAGATCAGTAATTCAGGTTAAGTATCAGTGAAAACTGATCAACATTTATTACAATACATTTTAAAATTATGGGATTCCAAGAGATTCATTTCACCCATCGCCATACAAAAAAATAATTTCACAGAGTTTCTTGCTGACCAGTTACTTGTCTTTCATGTGCAACATGATTCCACCTATCAGGGAACACAGAGGGAGAAGTTGTAACACCAACACAAAATGTACAATCCTACAGCATGAATGCCTAGTTTACATTAATCTTCAGTTAAGGCGTATAGTTGTGTCGCCTGCTTAGCCGTGTTTCTCTGCTCCCCAGCCCTGCCCTACCTCCTCAGCACTGTTGGGTTTTGTTTGGGGTTTTTTGAAAAGCCAAGAAAATTAAAACAGACTTACTTAATGCAACATTAAGGGCAAACATTTACAACCCACAGAGAAAATAAAAAGCTAAGGTTCCCAGAGCAATATTGATTTTTGCCACACTGAACACACTTTACGTACAACTGTATATGCATGTAGTGCTACTAACAATGTTACATAATATAAATCACTCAGCATATCCAAATATTGTTACTATGGGAAATTTTATATCTTAATTTTCCTGACTTTTTGTATCTATATTGTTTAACTGTTGCATTAGGAGGATTTAAATTTTCACATTTCACATTTGCTTTATGTTATAGTTTTACAATGTACTTTATCCTACTTCAATACACTTCAATATTGAGACCGCTGAATATGGAGAACTGGGTATTTTGGGATGTTTTTGCTAGATAAAGTAAACTTTAGGAGATTTCACAAGTTCTCAGTGATAGTTAACTGGAAACTGGGAGTGAATTATCAATAAAAATTTGGGGCATTTCTGTCTAAATTTGTAGACACCATTCAGAAACTCTTCTAAAATATAAAAAAAGTTCAGAATGTGTGTTCTAAATTCTAGCAATAAAAGTATCTCAGAGGTAAAAGTTTGGACATACTAGGAATTCAAATTTCCATTTTCATATAGATTAGTGTAAAAAGAGAATGCAAAATTCTACTAGTTCATGCAAAATAAGCATGCAAAATTCTTTTTAAGGAAGAGCTACTATACAGAATCTGCAGCAAAAATACCCATATTCAACTAGTTACAAAATGCTCTGAAAAACAACAGAAACCTGAAAAATGCCAAACCAAATGCCAGGCCATTCATATATCTAGGAAGCTAAAACCATATCACTGTGGTGTTCCCAATAACAAAGCACAAATTCACAAAAAATGCATTGTCTTAAGAACAGAAAGAAAAAGGAACTATCACCTGTAGAAATCCAATGATTAAGTCCATAACGTTTATGAATACCCCCACAAGTGACTAGGCTATCCTGCTGATAGTTTTTCAAGGCTGTCACTATGAATGGCTTCTGTTTAAGCAGTTAATAAATGTTTTTCTGAGATGCAAAAGCCAAACCTGTAGTGGACTAGGCTCTCATACAATGCAAAATAAGTTAATATCACTTAGATACCTTCACAGCTGATTAAGCTGACCCATTTTACTGCTCATCACAATGCCTGTTCTTTGTCTCAGTTGCTGACACAGGAACTGTGTATCCACAATACAAAGTTTGATGAAATCAAGCACAACAGCATTACAACAGCACTTTCCCTTCCTGACACCACTTGCAGTTTTCTAGAGACATCCAAAAACATGGGCAGGTCTATCTCCCCACACTTCAAAGACACGATCCCAGGAGGGCTCTAGGGTGTCTGTTAGCTGAAGTAATTGCACTGGCAGTGCAAGTGTGGAGGCCAGCAGGTCACCACAGCTGGGCTGCTGAAATGCTACTCACTGCGGCTGTGATGCAAGCCGGCTCACCACCTCTACATTAGTCTTAGTTTTCAGAAGGGAAGCAGAGGTAGTCATACTCCACAACAGAAAAAACACAAACTTTTCTGCAAGTGTATTTTTTTCCCCTCTCTCTTCATAAACATTGTCCTGCTTCCCTTGCCCACTCGTTCCACGTTGATGTTTGGCCAAAGTAAATGGCTTGCTGTAACAACTGTGCTGCTTACTTGCCTACTCACTATTCAACAAGAATAGCAATGTATTATGACCTGCAAATGCAAAATGGAATTGTGATTTTACAAAATATTCCAATGATCAAAAATGCAGCTAAGCCTCAGCCTGTTGGTTCAGTGTCCATAGCAGAGGTCAACACTGTTCCTTCCCTTCAAAGGCCTCCATCTATCTTGCATGCCTCTGTATTTCTCTTTTCCCTGCTCACCAGTAAAAATTCATAATGAATTTAAAGTTTCAGACAATAACAGTCATATAAAGAATGGGGAACGAAACACAGGCCCATCTTATTTTCCTCTCAAGCATAAGAAAAATCCCCTGCCTCACAAAGGTGACAGGCTGAGCAGTCATCTGGCAACTCTTCTGGAGTCCAAAGTAATGACTGTCTTAAGCTCATTTTCTTCCTTACTCCAAAACTTCAGCCAAGGCTGCCAGGTCTTCCCAACACTTGCTAAACTAGCAGTCGCTTTAGAAACAATAGATATTTTCTACAGGATAAAGCTGAAATTATACTGCGTGTCTTTTCATTTTAGCAGTATCCTACATTTCTCTCAGGTCTGAGGTAGATTTTTTTTGTCTCACAATATTGGTGACACTTTGATAAATAGTAAGAAAGATACTCTGTTCTTCATTTTTGATTCTCTGATTTATGAGCCACTCCGTCATCTAGAAAGCTAAACATCTGAAAGCCACCTGCTCACAGAGAGCACTGCTAGGGATTCCCTTAGAGCTAATACTAATCCTGCTTCAGGGGATGGATCTTTCTAATCCCAAACCCTAAAAAAATGACCATGGAAGTATATCGTGTATCCCTAAATTAAGGGAACATAAAAGGGTCCGACCTATGCATGAAATACATGCAGGACAAATGACACTAAAGTTAATATTTTAATTAAAACTATGGTATTTTACTTTCTCCCAAAACTCAGGTTTTACTCTTTTCCCTGATAAATCCTGTTGGTGTGTCTTCTCTTCATCTATTTTGCCTGATGAGGACCTTTGAATTAAAGGAATACAAAATGAGCATCTTTCCAGCACTAGACCGCGTTACTTTAAGTTTGGCAGTGTGTTCTTTACCAGAACTCCAGCACTGAAAGCTATTTCAGTTTCTGTAAGAACAGAAAACTATAGCTGGCATGACCTGTGACAACTGCAGAGGAAGCTCGATCCACATCTATTTTACACCATGTCTGAACTAGTAAAGTACCATTAGCTTCAGTGGATTTACTCCCAGTGTGTGGCCGTATAAGCAAGAGAAACAAGCACACAGTGATAGGGTGCTCTAGTTCAGCAAAAGGAATCCTTGATCAGAGCTAAACACAGCTCAGTCAATGAAAAAGGAAACAATAATATTTACATATGCTTTTTCCCAGTAGTTATGAAACATAAATCCAATAAAAATATCATTTATCAACCATTTACTGCAAAATAAATTACACATGTTATAAAAAATATAGCTGAGTTTTAATTTAAATTATTAATGATTATGGATCAGACCAACAATATCTTAATTAAATCAGTCTGCACATACTGTTTGACTCAAGAGTTTAATAAAATATACTGGGTCTGGCTGGGATGAAGTTAATTTTCTTCATAGCATCCCATATGGTGGTGTGTTTTGGATTTGTGAATTTGTGTCTGAAAACTAAAACATTAGAGTTCATAACATACCAGTGTTTCGGTTATTGCTGAGCACTGCTTGTACAGCACCAAGGTTTGGGTTTGGGGGAGGGGGGGGAGTGGGGTGTGCGTCCTTCCTTTTTCCCACTCTGACCCTCCCATGCAAGTAGGCTGGGAGTGAAAAAGAAGCTGGGAGGGGGCACAGCCAGAACAGCTGACCGAAACTTACCAGAGGGGTGCTCCATACCGTATGACCACATGCTCAGCAATAAAAGCTCAAGGAGAGAAGGCAGAAGGGGAAAAAATTAAGGCTACAGCATTTGCCTTCCCCAGTAACTGTTACGCACAATGGAGCCCTGCTTTCTGGGAATCGGCTAAATATCTGCCTGCTGATGGGAAGTAGCAAGTGAACTCCTTGTTTTGCTTGTGCTTGCAGGTCTGCCTCACCTGTTAAACTGTTTTTATCTTGAGTTATCTCACTTTTGCCTTCTGATTCTCTCTGCCACCCTGCTGGGGTTAGCAAGTGAGTGACTGGGTGGGGGCTTTGCTTCCAGATGGGGTCAACCCATCACATAAGAGAAAATAAATACAATAAATAGACCTCATCTCATATACAGAGTACAGGCAGACATACGTGATTCTAGATCCCAGCTTTTAGACTAGGAAGAGTTGTCTACAGTGATCAAGTTATCTGAGAGTGGAAAATAGCAGAGAACCTGTCCAGCCAAGCAGGAAGTGAAAAACAGACTCTCAGTGTCATTCATCAAATCCATCAAGTCTGATAAAGGCTTAAGGAGACAATATCTACTCCCAGGCAACTTTAACCATTAAGAAAATTAATTAGTGACAGACAGAAAACTAGAACTAAGTGCAGAGAATGGTAGAAACATCCAAAGCAGGGAGACAGTTTTCCCTGAATATTAACATACTGATAAGGAAAAGGAGAAAACTCAGAGGAAATAGTTTAAGAAGAAAATGTAAACAATTCTCAATTAAAGAATTGATGCAAATGCCTTCACTTTTGGACTGGCAGAAACCTTTGTTAAAGAAAAGCTGTGGCCACTGCTGGAGGGCCTTAGGAAGGAGACTTTGTTCCATGAGCACCTAATCGATTAATACAGTAGCCACACAGAGTATTTGTTACTTCTCCTGACAAGTTTTGCTCTCTAGTGCACTTAACACTCTGGGACCAGAATCTTCCAGCAGAAATCAGACTGGCACCTCAGAAACTTCTTACTCTCAGTTTATTTTATTGTTATAAAACAAACAAACAAACAAAAAAACCCAAAACAAAAATCACCAAATGCTGAGTGCACAGAAACTTGCATTTACACATAGGCTGAGGTTCTTACGCATGGCTGATGCACATGTATCATACATTCAAGCACATCTTTATTCAGATGTAAGCTACAAAAAGGATAGCACAGTAAAAGCAGAGAGCCCACTTCACAGTAACAAGTAAACACAGTAAAAAGAAACATTTATAATTATTTCTTCTGCCCCAGTGATAAGGAAGTTATCAGGCTACTGAATTTCATCATTTCAATATCTAAATTGATAAGGGGTGCGAAGGAGCCCAGAAGGCATGTCATGCACAGGGGAAGAGCAAGAACAGTCTTGAAAAATGTTGCATTGTTTGCTTGGAGTGGCACATGATAATGAACAAAAACAGAAAAAGCACTAGAGACAATTTTGCAATCCTCATATTGAAGTCTGGCACTGATCCATTGCACTGCGTACAGTGAAGAAAGATAATACAAATGTGCATAATTGAGTGTCTAGTGAAAAATTAATATTACTACCTAAGAGTTGCCCACTTATCTCCAGTAATGAATTCAGGCTTTTCATCACCTGCATTTGAAAGAGAAAATGAAGGTAAGAGTAGGGTTTGGGGATTTTTTTGCCTATAGCTTATCTTATTATGCATCTGAGTGTGATTGAGCCTGTGAATGTACAGTCACCAAGCAGAACAGAAATGCTGAGCACCCACAAATAGTGCTGAGGACCCACAAATACTGCTGAAATCAATAGGAACTGCAGGGATATTGTGACTTTGAGAAACAGCTCATCTTTCTTACAGAGCTTGCTTACGGGTAGAAAGGCTTGCTCTGAAGCCGTATAAGATTTCAGTACTGGTGGGGCTTGTTCTGTTTTGTTTTATTTCCAGAGGACAAAATCAGGCCAGACAGGCCAAGTCCCGGGGCAGTGTGAGAAGAAAAGAAAATCTCTGTCTCAGGAAGATAAGTAGAGTTCAGATGGATCCTTGAACCCATTTGTGCCCACGGGTAACTGACCCACAACCAGAAGAGTTATTCTATGTGCAATACATTACTGAACACTGCAAATTATCAGGCCCAGCTGAGGTTCCCAATGAGAAAAATCCTTCTGTTGGCTGTTTGCACGTGTCAACCTAGCTAAGATGAATGTAGAGCTTTTGGCATTCAAGGACAATACAATGAAGATATCCTACCCAGAGCATTTTAAAGCTTGTCCTTATTCTATCTCCTGTTAAGCACTGCCATCAGAAGGCATGGGTGGTGCATAGTGGTCATAGCACAAGGGTCACAAGCACTTTCAAAGTCAAAAGGCCAGGACGTGCAGCCTATCTGCCTTCATCATTACTACTAGAGGTTAACACGTCTCAGTATTAGCTAGATGAGTGCAAAAAAGAAAACATAACTGGCTTGTTTAAGGAAAGGTCCTTGTTTTAGAGTGCAAGAATTGTAGTTAGCACTGCAAAACATGTGGCATCATCAAAGAAGATGGAGTCAAGAGGGAGGTCAAATATCTGAAGACATTACTTTGACTGTTTTCAGCAAGTTCTGGGTTTGGATTCCATCCCTTTCCTGGCACGGGGCTTAACTGAGAAACAGGAACACAAAATGCAGTAGTTCTAGACAAGACAAACAGCTAGTATGTGCCTCAGGCAGTGGAAAGTGGCTGTCAAAAAAACCCGAAAGGTCACCTTCAGCAGCATCCTCAAGATGCTCTGTTGAGAGAGAAGATGCAAATCTGGCAATAAACTCAAACTGTTCTGAAGAGAAAGGCAACAATGGGATAGACAATTAAGACCATCACCTGCAAAAAATGTCTAATGAGGAAATTAAGAGTAACTAAAATGTCACAATACTCAATCTGCCTTATGTGTATTGTGTACAATGGAAGGTAGAAAATAAACATTCTCCATGTACTGCAAAACTTCCAAGAGTTGTCCAGGAAGCCTACAAGACAACAGATAAGAAGCGCCATTTTAAGGTCAAGAAAAATATCCAGCTCATACAAAAAGTTTCAGATTTTTAATTCTGAAAAGATTTTTTTCCCCACCATTTATTTTAAATCAGTATTTTCTGATGTGGGAAACCATAATCTTACACATTACAATGTATTAGGCAGCGTGCAGAGGACAGTGCATTTCAAATTTTTGCTGCTTTGAATTTTAATGCATTAGAGCTTGAATATTATCAAAAATCTCCTTTTTTGTTTCTTAAGACATCTAGTTTCCCCTCTGCACTTCCCCTATGCATTCCTGCTATTTCTCCAGAACATTTTAGGAAAAAAAATAAAGGTGTCGATATAGAAATGAGCATTGCATCATTTCTTAAATTAAAAATCCAGATAGTTAAACCTAGCGGCTCATTACCACTCTTCTGTCATAGTGTCCTTGTCACACTGGTCCTTTGTCCCTGATTAACTTTAGCAATGTCCCCTATTTTCCTGCATCAGAATTTATAGATATGATTAATATGCAGAACAAATGCATTTAGAAGTGCACACCACCAGAGTATTCTGGAGTAATGTACTAAGATACTATGTGAAACATCTGATCAATTACTGTTTAATACTGAATATTTAAATTTACCCTCATTTCATGAGTGAAGACAGCTTTTTCAGAAAAGCTGGTATTGGTTTCTTTTAGAGGAAAATAAAAGTGGATCCCCAGAAGACCCTACTGAAAAGATGACTTGTATTAGGGAGCAGCAAAATCCAGCGGCTCCCCCTGGGGTGGGGATTCCAGCAAGGCCCATCAGCCAGGGCCCACCCCACCGCCCTGGCCAGGAGGGTACTGGGGGACCCCCAGCCCCAGGCACTGGGCCCTGGGATGGGGACGAGCCAAGGACAGGCTGGGATATGAGCTGGGCCCATGCCTGGGCAGGGCAGGGCAGGGACAGTCAAGGCTGGTGCATCTCTAGGGCCTTCACAACTTGTTCAACAGCACCAGCAAGAGCTGTACACAGGAGCACATGGCAGTTTTGGGTTTAAGTCTTCCAAGACAGTCACCTAATAAAATTGTACCTGCTACTTTTAAACCCTGCAACATCTAGCTAAAGTTCTTCGCATTTATTTGTTTTCCAGTATAAGCAGTGCATTGGTTCACAACAGCTTCACTGAAAGGCAATGTCTCATTGGAGAACAGGAGTAGAAAAACAGCTGTAAGGCTCAACAAGGAATATACAGGCTGCTGAATGAGGCAGGTGATTTAGCAACAGCAGACACAAATAAGGCCAAGGTATTCAATCTCATCTTTGTCCCAGTCTTCTCTGAGCTCTGCCATGACTCTGTGATTAGTGAAAGGGGCCATGGAGATCTACCAACACTGCATAATGACTCAATTAGGGGTTACTCGAGATAATTCAACTCACATAGGTCCATGGGATCCAACAGGCTGTATTCAGGAGTCAGAGAGAGCTGACATCCTTGCAAGGCTGCTCCCTATTACCTTTGAAAGCTCATGGAGATCCGAGTGGTCCCTCGTGACTAGTGACAGGCAAATGTATCCATCTTCAGAAAAAGCCAAAAGGTAAACCGAGGGAACTCCAAGTCTCACTTCAATTGCTCGAAAAAAATCACAGAGCGTGTCTTTTTCAAGCATGTCTCTGGGCACATGAAGTAGATAAGGTGACTGGGAACAGTCAGCACAGATTTACTAAGCGTAGATTGTCCTCTAGGATAAAGCTACTAGATTTATGGATGAAGGAACAGTGGATGTCATTTACCTTCAAGTTTAGAAACGTGCCTGACTCACAATATTGTTGTATGCAAGTTATGATGATAAGATCTGGATTAGTGGGCAATTAGAAGGGAAAAAACTGCTTGGATGATCAGTGTCAGAAGACAGTAGGATAGCCCATCATACTGTATCTGGAGGCTAATAACAAGTGGAGAACCAACAGAGGTCTATCCTGGGACCTGTCCTTTCTAAAATTTTTACCAATGACTTGTAGGAAAGTAGTTGCATGCACTTCCATCAGGTTTTCAGACGACATCAAATTAGGAGCTTAAAAGCAGGACTTCTGTTAAAAGGGACCTAGACAGACTGGATGAATGGGCCAGCAGGAACTTTATGCATTTCAACAAGGACAAATTCAAAGTCTTGCACCTAAGAAGGAATAAGCCATTGCAACAGTGCAGGCAGGGGAGTGACTGGCTGGGGAACAGCTCTGCTGAAAAGGACCTCAGTTAAACAGCCAGCAGTATGTCCTAGAAGCAAAAAAAAAAGAGTCATGCTATCCCAGGGTGTATTATCAGAAACTATTATCATAGCTAGTAGATGAAAGCACTTGGTAGAGCACATCTCAAACACTGCATCCAGTTTTGGCCCCTCAATACAAGACAGACATTAGTAAACTGGAGCAACTTCAGCAGAGTTCAGAGAATAGCTAACAAGATGGTCAGAGGTCCGGAGCATTTTTCCTATTAGTAGAGGCTGAGCTAATTTAGCTCGTTCAGCCTGGACTCAAGAAGGCTTCAGAGGAACCTAGCTGCAGCCTTTGAATATCTGCATGGAGGTCACAGAGATGATGGAGCAGATTTTTCATAGTGATGTATGATGGGAAGAAGAGAAACAGCAAGCTTGAGTTGAAATAAGAGATTGAGACTGGGTAAAGGGATTTTTTTTTTTTCACCACGAGGACAGAGAAGTATTGGAATAGGTTACTCAGAAGTGTTGCATCGTCTCTTTCCTTGGAGATTTTAAAGACAGTAGATAAAGCCCCGAGTAACATGGTTTGACCTCATAGTTGACTTTACTTTGAACATGAGGTTGGACTAAAGACCTGCCTAGGTCCCTTCCAGATTGAACTATCCTATGATGCTATGATTATATTGTCTGTCTAGTACAGGTCTTGAAATCTCTCTATGTCAAGGCTTCTTGCAAGTACTGTCATGAGTCCTACAATTCTTTTCCAAAATATGCTACATCATATATCCCCTTGACCAGTCAAAACTGGCAATCACAGCTGAACCACAGAACCACAAAAGTGTTGAGGTTGGAAGTGACCTGTCAGGATGTCTAGTCCAATCCTTCTGCTCAAGCTGGGTCAGCTAGAATTGGTTGCCCACAAAAAGCAACATATGCAGAGAAATTTTTCGCTCACTCTGCTATTAAATAAAAGTTTTCTCCTCTCTGGAAACCCTTGTGTAAAAAGAAAACCCATGGCATCCAGTGACTTCCTCACCTGCAAATACCAATACAGAAACTAATCCATCTTCTCGTAACAAAAATATACTAAGCACTCCTAGCACAAACCTGGTCAAGTCCCAGGACTGTGCAGGTCTGATAGAAGATGAGTAAAGCAAAGACAGATATATCCTACAAAACCAAAATGGACCTGGTCTTTCCAAGTTCTGATTTAAGTGTCCAAGCAAACTTTTGAGGGCTTACTTTTAATCTATTTAAGCCTCTGCAAGGTATGTGGTTGAACCTGAGAACTAAATCCTTCCTAGAGCAACCAGAAATAGTGCTATGGTCTGCTAAGTTGGAATTCTCAAATGCTGTATAGCAGAGTAGATCAGGACTTCACTGAAATTGAGATGTTGCCTAAGACTTGATACTCATTTGTGCAGTTATCTTCATATATTCTGAATGATAGTTTCTGCCCACCTTAATATAGGCATAGAAGAAAGGAAGAAAGCAATTAATTAAACAATATGGAAGCACAGCTAAGGCGTTTCCATGAAGTTATTTGGGAAGGTGAATTTTAAATATTCTGAAGAACAAAATTATAACTTGCTACATATTGAGACAGTATATTTCTCCTTCAAAAGGGTTCATACTTTCTCACATCAAGTGCCCAATGATATCCTTAGGAATGGATTAACTTTTAATTTCATGATCCCTAGTCAATATTTCATCCAAAATAGGCACAGTTATCATTGTTTTTTATTAAAGACCTGGAGATCTACACATTTGCTTCCATAACTCAGGGGCTATAATTATAATTTAGATGTCAGCGAATTCTCCTGGATCTAGCATGTAATATTATGTTTCCTAAGTGAATTACAATTAGCTTTATTATACTTCTAGGACTCTTCGAAGGTAGATAAGTTCCCTAAGGTGTCACTATATTCCTGGAAAAATCTTACCTTAGCCAAACAAAGACTAATCTCTAGCATTTATGGAGTTATCTCTCTTCTTCATTATAATAGAAGTTAACTGTGCCAATAAAGCAGTTTATCTCTGCTCCTCTCCTCTGGGCTGCCAGTAGAACATGGTATTTATATGCCTTTGTCTCAAAGAGGATATATCTGTTCTCCAACAACTCACATTAAGATAAAAGGGAATTGATTTCCAAGAACATGAAGGACAGAAAATTAATCAGAAATAGTCAGCAGGGATTTACCAGGTGCAAGTCATGCTTGACCAGCCTTATTGCCTTCTATGATGAAATGAAGGGACCAGGGAAGAGCAGTGGGTATGATACACTTTGGCTTTTATAAGGCTTTTGGCACAATCTCCCACAATACTGATTTGGAAGCTGAGAAACTATGACCTGACTGGACTTACATATGTTGAAAATTGGCTGGACACTGGGCTCACCATAATCAATGGCTCAAAGTCCAGTTGGCAGTCAGTAACACAAACTGAATCACAGAGTTGTTTCTGTGCCTGACATCATTCCCTATCTTCATCAGCAACCTGGGTCACAAGGAAGAATGCACTTACCAGAAAATGTGAGGACAGTACTAAACAGAGGGGAAATAGATACACTGAGTGCTAGAGTTTTGATTCACAGCACTCTTGAGAAACTTGTGAACCAGGCCAAAAGGGATTTCCTGAAGCTCAATAAGGAGAATTGCAAAGTTCCACCTGGAGAACGATAACCTTATGCACAAGTACAGCTGGAAATTGGCTGCCTGAACCACAGCCCTGATGAAAGGACCAGGGGCCATGATGGATGTCAACGTGACTATGAGCCATGGTGCAGTCCCCCTGTGAAGGTGACAAGACAATACTGGGTTGCACTAAGAAAAGCGTAGCCATACGGTCAGGGGAGTTACTGCATTTAAGAGGCTGTATCCGGAAAGCTGTGTTTGATTTGGGGCTCTGCAGTTCATGAAGGATGCTGAGAAGTTGAGGAATGTCCAGTAGAAGGCTATAAAGAAGGTCAGCACTTGACCCACTAGAAGAAACTGAGAGAACTGGGCTTGTCTAGCCTGGCAAAGAGGGTGATCTAATAACAGTCTACAGCTACATGAAAGGTAGCTACGATGACAGTGGAGACCTCTTATCAGAAATAGCCGATGGCAAAACAAGGGGCAACAGGGAATAGTTGCACTTAGGAAGACTGATGGACATGAGGAAAACTTTCTTCACTAGATAGTTTAGCGCTGGAATATATTATTCACATAGGTGGAACCTCCATCCTTAGAAGTTTTCAAGACTGGCTAGGCAAAACTACAGCTGACTTGATCTGGAGTTGGTAACAGTCCTGTTTCAAGTAGAACAAGGGACTAGATGGCCTCCAGGGGTCACTTTCAAACAAAATTTTAACGATTCTGTGAAAATATGTGAAATAAATCACACTGGTCAGTGTAACTTGCTTTTTATGGTAATGCCTAGAAGGGTTACAAAATATGGCCTTTGTTCATGAAGCACCTTGAAGAAATGTAACCACATTTGAGAAAGGACTAATCCAAAATGGCAGGTTCTCCCTTTACATTACCTACATGAAGAAACAATGCTAATGGTTTAGGACAACACTTCACCTATTTAGGAACTGCATGCATTCACTGAATTACAAATCAATGCCAAAAGGCAATTTTTCATAGGCAGAATGTGGCCTAGACTTTCCTCAGAAAACAGCACAAAATGTCGTTCCCTTTCTATACGCTTAGATGTATTAAACACTTTTTGTTTTTATAAATGTGGCACCTTCAACACAAGAGTGCCAAAAGTGTCTGTTTATTTGTCTGCAAGTATTTGCTTAGAGAAAATAATCATGAACATTATCCCTCCACTTTTTGGCAGCTCTCCCATACAAGTATTTTTTATTTCTCTTAAATGAGAATAAAAATAGACTACCCCAGAAAAAAAGACTTAAAGAATTAATAAATTACAAATTTTAAAAGTCAATTTAAATCTGTAAGAACATAACGAGATACTGAATTTTGCTCATGTTTTTTCAGTACAAGTACGGCACAGTGTTGCATTCCCACTGCAATGTAATAAACACGTACCACAAAATTTGGCTTCTCCTTCCTGACTACGAAGGAAACTCCTGGATATGATGCCTGCCTGGACAAGCTGTCTGTTAAAAAGCCTGCTTCCTACCATGCACATTAGTTAATATCTGTATATTCCAGTATTATGCCAAATGCATAAGTGGTTTTGCCCACTACTGGTTAGTGAATTCAAATAACAGAAAAATAGAAATTTATTTGTAAACTGCATTAATTGGTGGGATCCACCTTATCTCTTCAGCAAAACAGTTTTATTTTTTAATCACTGCAGTAAGATTGAACCAACTCATCTTTAACAAAGCCAATGAGCTACTTAGTACTGCTACTGCAGCCGTTTGGTCTTACTGATTTCAGTGGTGTATCTAGCTATATATTGAGAGTATAAAGGGATAAAAAAGCCAATTTGTAGCAGAATTATAAAATATAATATTAGTTTAGGGAAAAATCCTGGGAAGAGAATACTCAGAATTGGTAAAACGATACTGAATTCACTGCATATGTCTATAGTAATAAATCAAAGAAAGGCAGGGCAAGGGCTCAAATACCAGCCTACACTCATCTATAACATTTAACTGCTAACATGTATACTCCATCAACAGCTGGCAATTAGTACTCTCTCAGACACTGGGAGATTTAAGTACAGTCTGTAGGATAAAACAGGTCAAGGACTGTGTGTTGTGAGTGCATAAATACACTATGGTCCATTTTATTTGCTACCGTGGGCACAACCCACATGTCTACAAGAAAGTTGCTAAGGACAAACAGTAGCACTGCACTCTCCCATGTCCCAAAATAAGAATGAGTACCAAAACCACAGATAGTATCAGGCAGCAACACTGCAACCAGTCTGTCCTTACTCCAGAATTACTTCTCCAGTGCTCTTTACTCTTCAGCATACATTCACTATGACACTTTGTTGCTCCTTCAAGGAGCAATGGGTACATCTTGCATTCACTATTGTAACCACAGCCCATGTAGACGTTCTTGATGAATTCAAAATGCAGAGCTTGGATACTGCTAACAATGCAGCCACAGCAAGAAAGAGCCAACCTCAGGCCAGTGGGTAGAGTTTTTAAACCGTTTCCATTGTGGCTTTTCTGCTGCAGCTCTAATGCTGACAGTACTTGAGCTAAGCAGCTTTTAGCTAGCTCAACTTGTTCACCACAACTGCAGCTGTTGTAACACAGACATACCACCAAGTTCAGCCCTCAGAAGCCCTAGGGATCTTCAGAAAGCTTCTCTTAGCTGCTGACTGACCCTGGAGTCCAGGCTGCTTGGAGCTCACAGGTGGACATGCACAGAGCAGCCCACATACTGCTCTTGCCCAACAGAAGCCAGGGTGACGTGCAAGCCCCAGCAGGATTGACAGGGACCCCCAGTGGCATTTCCCCAGGCCCAAACTGTACTGAAACACTGAGCACACCCACAAGTCAGCCCCACAAGTGAACAGACAGGGGCAAGATTCCCCTCTCTCCCACACCAGAGGGTTTTTCTCCAGTAATGCTGGGCAGGGGTGAACTGGTTTAGTTTTAAACGTGTGCATGCAGTCATACAACCTCAGCAGGAAAGGCATGGAGTATCTCCCAAAGTAGAAGATCCAGAACAGGATGGTGTACCTTAAAAAGTCTTACAGTACCCCTATCTAAATCAAATATGCCTGGGCAGGTCCGATTTACAACAGACTAAAGGCAAAACAAAATTGCCCAGGATATTGATATGAACGCTCCTTACTGATAATATTTCCATAACCATAACAGAAAAATACTTCATGCTGTATAGTCCCACCAAACTAGTGAAATTCAGTAAGTGGTACACTCCTCAATTTAACTGCCTCAAAAACATCTAACCTTGCTAAGCATTTTAACCTCTGGTCCTAAACACTCCAAAGGGCTTTCAGGGTGGTGCTCGCGTCAGTAAGCGTTCTCCTGCAGTTCTGATAATAAAGGTTTTACTACTTTCATGTAAGAAGATAACAACCTATTGTGCCTCTAAGTTATGAGAGAACAGCAATAATGCCTGATTTTTTCATTTTCCTTCTAATAAAATAAAAAACTATGAATTCCATGCAAAGTTGGGGAAAAATACCCCACACCTAGGATTACAATTGGCATCACCATGAGTAGCAGAGGCTACTGAAGAGTGTCACCTTACAATATTTAAAAAAAAAAAGAGTAAATAAAAGCTACATTTCACTTAGTGGAGATTGGCACTTGCTTCATTAAAAAAAACCCTCTTATTAAGCTGACATGAAACTGTTTTGTTAAAGCTTAAACAGCTGCCCTAGTAAAACATTAGTTTCTCAATTGGATCAAACTAATTTGACTTACAATAAGTGGGAAGAATGGTTTCATTAACATTATTGAATATACTCTGCACCAGACTGGATTTCTTTCTCAGCATCATGCAGAACTCATTAAAAAAAAAGAACTCAACCTTTTGCTCATAATTACCTTTGGAAGACTAGCACTTGAGACAATTTTCTAATTGCAGAAGAGGAACTGCACAAAGCTACCATTCAAATGTATCTATTAATTTAGCTTTATTTTCTGCTCAGCCTTCCAAAACTAATTATTTAACACTGAGGTTAGGAAATGGGAGAGTAAGCCTCAAGAGGGGTAGGGCAGAAGGTCTCTTAAAAAGGAGCTTTTAAGCCTTGAGGGGGAAGGAAGATTCTAAAAAATAACTAAAAATAACTTCTGTGGAATTGCATAAGGAAAAAAGGCCTCCTATACAAGCCCTGTAAAGGGCATGCATCTCAGCATTGTTTTTGTCTTTACACAGATGTTTTATGACATTGGAGAGCTACATGGCAGGTGAAATTCACTGTTGATAAATGTAAAGTTATGCACACAGAAAAAGAACCGAGATTTGACATACAGAGTGACAGGGTCTGAGCTGACCATAACTAGCCAGAAAACATAACTCAGATTTGCTCTGTGACAGCCAGTAGCAGCCATGAAAGCAATGACAGAGATCACCTCAGATGAAGAGAAGAACAATGTGCAAGGACAGAAGCATAAAAGCAGTGTTTCCTGCTCTGCATTTATTACCTAGAAGGCATACTCTGACCTCATAGCACGCATACAGCAATGTGCATACAGGAAAGTATATGGAGCCACCATTTTAAATTAAATCTTAAAATAGGCTTTGTAACTGTAAGGAAACTACTTTCACACACTTAATTCATCATCATCTAAATGGCCAGCACAAGGTTCATACATCAATATTCCCACTGGATACCCTTAATCTGGATAGTATCTAGAGGAAAGAGCACTAGTTACTAGAGTAACAAAGTCAATTAAAAATTTTCCATTGCAGGAAGCACTACTTACACCAAGTTTAAGACCCACTTTGTCTATGTTTAAAACACAGTCAAAGATTAAACTAAGGAGTCTTAGTAGAACAGAAGGGATCTCAGCAGCAACTCTGAGAGGATCCTCAGCATCTTCCAAGATTCACCTCTAAGTCTGCAGGTTGTGTAGTGAGCGACCTCAGTGTTGTCTTGCATACAAGAATGATTTCCCCTGCTTAAGCTAGCAAATCTCTGCCCTACTGTGTACATCTTCATAAATACCACTCACTGTTGCTACAGCTGCATGATAGATGGGAGGCTGCTATTAAGAAATGTATAAGTGCTCCTAAAAGGCCATTTTCTCTCTTCTAACTTACGTTAATAGCATCTTGATCTATGCATTTATTGACAATCCATTCTTGTTTCACTGCATAACTTCAAGTATTGGTTTCTTGATAATAGAAAGAAACAAGTTAATACGTAACATTGTTCATTACTAGGTGCTGCAGAATCCTGCAAATCTTTCAAAGGTTATTGCTTTCTTTAATGAACATATCTAAATTGGGCTTCAGTACTGGCAGCAGTGTTCAATACGTTTAATAGCTACAGTAATATTACTGTTTACAGTTACCAAACCTGTTTAATCAACCACTTTCATGTAAGTATCAATAAGGCACAGGAAATGCCTCTCCGATTTAAAGCTTCGAGAAGAGTAACTGTGATGGCCATGAATCCTGCAATAGGGAAAACATTGAGCAGTCATAAGAAGTACAGAGACTGATGAAAGTCAGCACTGTGGCTGGATGATAATGCTTGAGAACTCAGACACAATCTCACCAGAACGCTGCACAGGAATCGTGTCACTCAACAAAGCATTGCCCAAAACCCACACAAATTATACCTTGTATCTTAATGGTCCAAAATCAGCACAAGGCAACAGTAACAATATACTACTTAAATTTTAGCAAAGAATTCTGTCTGCCTTAGGCAATCAAACTGGATTTATATTTTTCATTTCATCTTACTAATTCTAGTTTTTCTTTACCACATCTTTCATACAAACCCCAGGCAATCCATTCATAAAATAAGAATACTTGGACTGTCCCGTGGCGAGAACCTCGGATTTGCCTGGTAAAAATAACAACTAGACAGGAAGCCTATGGCTTGATGATACTTTAATTTAGTTTAACATATCTTTCCTTCAATTTCATGGCTGAATGGGCTCCTCCTTCAGACCAACATAACTGACACCAGAAGCAGACTGTTTCCGCCCAGAAACACACTTGGAATCAGCTAAACCAGGCCTAAGCATTTGATACCTTTCTCAGAGTCTTAAGAATTCACACTACAGAAAAGCACAGGAAGATTATTCTACAATACTGAGGAAAGTAAGATTTGTCCTTAAAATAAATATGGAGAAAATGCCATTTAAGAAAAACCTAACTATAAAAAACCACCAAGGTAATGTCTTATGAAAAAACACAGGAATTATACCTAGAAAACCACACTTTTTATAGCTGCAAGTCAACTAATATGAAGTATCTTAAAGTGAGGCTTGAATATAGATGGAAAGAAACAAGATTAAAATTTAAATCATAAAAAATACTATATTTTATGGTGTTACAGCAGAATTACATCTAACAAAATAGTGAATTAGATAGCTTCACAAGCATAATTCATATGAAGATTTGCTCTATGAATCTAACCACAAAAAACCTTACAGTAGACCCTAAGTAAAAGTTTCTATTTTAAATTAAAGATTATCTGTAGCACCCAAGTGATTAAAAATGAATATGATTCAGACTTATTAAAGGAAGAATTCTATGTAGGATTAATACAAGAAACACATTTCAAAAGTTCAAATCCTTCATCAGTGAGCTGGTGCATAGCTATCCCTCAGAGCAGTATGCACATGAACAATATTCTGTATGAACAGAAATGTTAGTAAATCGATATCATTATTTGGGAGAAAAAATACTGGTTTTTCTGTAAATGTGTCTCCCCTTCCACCCTACAAAAGAGTAAAGACACAAAAAACCCCATGTTTGCAATAAATTAAAGCCCCAGATGGACCAAAAAATAATTACGATATTAATCTTCCCACATGTACAGGACCAAAGGATTTCTTAGCTCTGAGGAAGCTAAGAAAAGATCTTTCAGTCTATTAACCTCTTGCAGGGTGAAGAACACTAAATGCCTGAGAGGCAATCAAGACAATTTATTTGGGCAGCACTTTCTGACAATCTTAAAGCACATTTCTACTCAAGGCACAGAAGTATCTATTAAGTAATGGAGTTTCCAAATCTTATTCCTCCTTTTTTTTTTTTTTTTTTATTATTTTTGCAGGTCTCCTAAGAGCTTTCCCCACACTATCTGATATAGTGGGCATTTGTTCACTTCAGCGGGATGCAGATCAGGCTCTTAATCACATGACCATGTAATGTAAATATTCACCATTAAAATGGTGCAACAATACTAAGCCTGATTCTCCTCTTCCTAATTCCTAATTTTGTCAAGTCCAGCAGAGTGCCAGTAAATATTTATAATTCAGCTCCACAAAAAGCTGACCTTTGTAGGAGTCTGCAGAAGTCACTTGTTGCTCACAAATTCAGGGAAGAGCATGGTGGTCACGCTAGTTGTTTCTGTGGTGTTAGGAGTGCTTTGGAATGCAAGAACTGGACAAAAGTAGGCAGACACTCATGGTGAGTGGATGGTCCTGCTGGTATGAAACAACCCAAACTGTCATCAAATACTAAACACTGTGGAAAATTATTAGGAAGAATGGAGTGCGTAGTGGAGGTGAGGGCAGGTACACCTCTCCTGGAGGTCAGAATGGCTTTCTGGAGGTGGATATGACTGGTTGAGTTTATGAGCCATCCTGATGGAGGGCCAGAAGAAAAAGTCAGTCTGGCACAAGGCTCAGGAAGAAGTTGCTTTAGCTCCATTTTCATTTGACAAATCCCTTGTTACTGCAGGGGCCTAGGCTACAAGAGGGCAGCATCATTTGTCTCTTCTGCTCCCTCCTTATGGCACGCTGTAGGTATCATCTCTTGTGTTACAGGCATTCAGCTCCCTGGGAGACTGGCAAAGTGTATAGGTGTGAAGTGGAAGAGTCCTGGGGCAGATGCTTTGTGGGCACTAGTAGAGGAAAAGCTTTGCTGTAAGCTTCCTGCAGTTCTAGGGACAGCGGTGTTGCTGGGTCCCAGGTCCTCTTCTCATCTTCTGTGTGCCAATATAGTTCAGAACAGAGAACTAGTTTGTTTTACCTAAACCTCTGAATGCTACTTTTTCTTAGCCTCACAAAGGAATACAAACTGTCATCTTGGATGCTGGAACACCTCTCTGATGTAAAAGTATTAGGGCAGATCCAATGAAACCCAAAAGAAATAAATCTGCAAGTCCCATTGCCAGGCTCTTCAAGCCATTCAGTCTGTAGCAGTAATATGTTATATGTCACCCAGGACATCCAGGTAAAGTGGATGGTGAAAACCACGCTGAGACCACACTGAAAGGAATCCTTTTCTTTTGAGTATTTTTGCCTTCACTTATCCCTAAGAAAAATCCTTTTGAATGCTGAGCTGGGACCAGAGAATGATGTTGAAGAGTAAGGTCAGTAAATCCAAACTTCTTAAAGGAGAAAGAGAAAACAGAGGTAGCATCAAATTACTCTTGGATAACAACATACTTGACATCTATGGAAGTTTCCATGTACTTGGAAAGCAGGGAACACAAGCAGAATTTGTAAAACACCGAGGCATCTTGCTGTTGCTACCTGGCCCATGGCAATGGTAGCTGTAAAGAAAAGCAATCCCAAGGCTGAGACACAGTCAGAAGACTCAATAGGGAGGTACTGTAGAGGTCAAGCAGACAGAACAGTGTCTACTTGTCGCCATTTCTGTACTGGTAATAACATCAAAATACTACCGGCTCCCTGCTAACCCCTTTATTTTACCACGCAACCTCCAAATCAGGCCTTTTTTCCATATGCAAGTAATATAAATGCTTTCTGATAGAACCATGCCATAAGTCCTTTCTATACTCCAATTTGCACACCTACCTGGCACCTACCCCAAACTTCTCAGGGGTTTTTGACCCCAGGCTTCAAGCCGTTAGTTCTGACTGAACCTCAGCCTCAAATTTTCTCCAAGTGCTCTTCACTCTGCTCTCACAGGTCATGACGGGCCTTAATAGAACCCCCAATTCCCTGCCTACGTTGTGTGAAAAAGAAGAAGAGAGCAGGGAAATTGCAGTTGCTCCTTGCCAGCTACATGGACTCTCCAGATTGCTCAGTTCTTTCTGTTCTTCTCTTTTGTGCCCAGATGAGAGCACAGCATGGGGGAGGGAGGCAGAACGAGTTCAGCATATTGCTCTGGCAGACTTAATTGGATGCTTCTGCCGCTGAAAGTGAGCAAGTAAGGTAGCAGAAGGCACTTAAAAAAGGAAAAGAAATTGAACTACACAGGCTCAAAAAAATTGAGAGACAACCTGAAAGTCCCAGTCCCAATCAACATCCCAAACACTTAGAAAAACTCAAAACACTGACAAGCTACCCACCTTAACCAGATATCCAGGAAGCAAGGGTGAAACTTAGGTCTTCTCAGGAGCAGCAGTCAGGCTCCTGGCAGGACACAAGAACATAGCCAGAGGCAATAAATACTTCATGAAGGGCTTTCCACAGAGATCTGCTTTCGTCAGTGCACAGAAAGCAGTGCTATTCAGTGGCCGCAGTGCCTCTGGCAGAAAAGGATGAGAAAAGAAATGCCACCAACATTCAAGAAGACAGAAAAAATCCCACCAATTAACAGTGCAGAACTAAGATAACTGGAGAGGAATGCTGTAGAAGCAGTGTCCTGAAAGCTGATTAAGACACCTTCTTCCACTGTGTGCTGAAAAGCAGCTATCTGGCATCTTCAACAACATGCATACAATGGTTGCTGCAGATAGGACTTTCCAATAGTAAGGCACTGCTGGTCAGATGTGGCATTTAAAAAAAAAAAAAAAAAGAGAGAGAAGGGGGGAGGAGCGTGAAGTTCCATCATATCAAATATTTCTGCCTCATTGAGTCTGTGAAGATGACGTGTACATTAAATTTCAATATGGCATCTAAAATCTGTGGGGAAGGAATGATTAAGAAAAGAAGGATCTAAAAAGCACAAAGAAGAAAAAGGTTAAATTTTTGTACAAAAACTGAGCTTGCTAATCCCTGTGCAGAACACAGAGTCTTCGGTAATGATAGCAACAATGAAGTCCAATAAATCAATGCATGAGACAACTGGTGCAGAGTTTACAAAATTTAGACTAAAAACCAAAACACACAGAAATTACTAAACTTCCCCTGCAAAATGTTCACCATTTAATACCTACAAAATATGCTACTGAATTTTTTCTAAGCCATATTTAATCCAATATCTATGTTGTGTAGCATTGAATCTTTAAGAACTTCATTTTGCAATTTCTACAATACTAGTTTCTACTGTTTTAATTAAACATCAGCCTTGTAACAGAACTAATCTCACTTTTCTAAAACAGTGCACATCAATATGCTGTATACATCACTCATTTCAGTCAGTCAGAAAGTTGGGCAGCTGAAATGTGAAGTAAACATTCATTTGAGATAAAACTGGAATTGGTAGATTTACATTTTAGTCACAATGCTGCTCTTCTGTTATCTTCTGCTAAAAAATACTAGTACTCTGCCCATTTTCAAAAGTATATGCTTCATTTGACTTTTAAATTTACCGGTGTTTACTCATGTAATTCAGAAATAAAGAACACTGAATTACACAGGAACACTCAGAATAAATTCAAAATAATTTCTTGGTAGAAACTTGTAGAGGAATACAATTCTAAGAATAGTAAGTGCCTCAATATTTGTGGTGGGTTGACCCTGGCTGGATGCTGGGTGCCCACCAAAGCTGTTCTGTCACTCCCCTCCTCAGCTGGGCAGGGGAGAGTAAAACAAAACATTTGTGGATCAAGATAAGGGCAGACAGAGATCACTCACCAACTACCGTCTTGGGCAAAACAGACTCAGCTTGGGTAAACTGCTGTAATTTATTACCAATCAAACCACAGTAAGTAATGAGAAATAAAACCTGAATCTTAAATCCTGTTAACCCCACCCCTCCCTTCTTCCCAGGCTCAACTTCACCCCCAGCTTCTCCACCTCCTCCCAAGCAGCGCAGGGGGACGGGTAATGGGGGTGGTGGTCAGTTCATCACACGTTGTCTCTGACGCTCCTTCCTCCTCACACTCTTCCCCTGCTCCAGTGTGGGGTCCCTCCCGTGGGAGACAGTCCTCCATGAACTTCTCCAACATGAGACCTTCCCACAGGCTGCAGTTCTTCACAAGCTGCTCCAGCGTGGGTCCCCCGCAGGGGGTTCAGTCCTTTAGGAACAGCCAGCTCTAGCGGGGGTCTCCCATGGGGTCACAAGCCCGGCCAGCAAACTGCTTCAGTGTGGGCTCCTCTCTCTCTCCATAGGTCCTGCCAGGAGCCTGCTCCAGCGTGGGCTTCCCAGTGGGTCACAGCCTTCTTCAGGCACATCCATCTGCTCTGGCGTGGGGCCCCTCATGGGCTGCAGGTGGATATCTGCTCCACCATGGACCTCCATGGGCTGCAGGGGCACAACCTACCTCACCGTGGGCTTCACCACGGGCTGCAGGGGGATCTCGGCTCCGGTGCCTGGAGCCCCTCCTGCCCTCCTTCTGCTCTGACCTGGGTGTCTGCAGGAGTGAGTACTCTCACTCCTCCCTCTTGCTGCAATTGCTGTTGCACAGATATTTTTTTTTTTCCTCTTCTTAAATACATTATCCCAGAGGCTCTACCACCATCGCTGATGGACTCAGCCTTGGCCAGCGGCGGGTCAGTCTTGGAGCTGGTTGGCATTGGCTCTATTGGACATCGGGGAAGCTTCCAGCAGCTTCTCATGGAAGTCACCCCTGCAGCCCCTCACTACCAAAACCTTGCCACACAAACCCAATACAATATTTTAAGTCTAACATGGGCAGCAGCATATTAAGGATCTGAAATTTGAGTTATGACTGCAGGGTGTTAATCTAGGATGAAATTATTAATCACCTGTTGTAAAAATTAGTTCTCAACACCATTCTGAATAAAGTATGACATATTTTTTTCCCCCTATAATACAACTGCTACTGAAGCTTAAGTCATTATGGTGCTCAATATAGTCTGCCATTGCTCTCCTAAAGTCTTAATCACTGTGTACACATACACAAATTGTTCTGAGACTAAAACCCTGGAGCTAAGTGCTGTACCATTCCAATACTCCTTAATAAATAAAATACAGACAACCTACAACAGAAATCTAACTTTTGGGTTGCCAGTAAAATTCATTCCTTTGCTGAAACCACAGTCAGAAAGATCACATTTTCTAACTGAATGGCCCTCTTGTCATTATACGAGTAGTATAAGTACTTCTGGAAAATTAAGTTTGTTCAGGAAGAAACAAAACCACAATATATTAATGACAAGAATGAAAACAGCAAAAGTATTTCACATTATGCTATGAACATTTCAATTTATTAATCTGTCCTGCTAATAGACAAGTGTGCAAATAGTGGCAAAGCGATGAGTGTTTAGGTTTGATTAAAAAACCATTCTGAGTAAACTGAACTTTAAGAATATCTGGGAAACAGCATGAATATTAAAAACACATATATAACTATTTTAGTCACAAAATTCAATTTATCTTTCTACCCGAAAGACCAACAATGTAGCATCTGTTGTAGACAAATTCTTTTTAAAAGCTGTAAATTAGAGTGGTAAGAATTAATCTCTGCCCCAAATAAAGAAGACTTGTACAGAGTTATTTCAAGTAGGACAGAAAAGAACTATGTTTGGTTAACAAGAAAGACATCTCGTATGACAGCTAATGAAAATGAAAGCAGAAATGTAACCATGGATGTTTGTATTTATATTGAAATATTCAAACTGGATTAATAACTATGCCATTTAGCTTTTGAAACTGCAATTTAACTACAGCTGTGATCTCTTTCCAAATCCTAAGTGGAATGCAAAACTTAAAAGTGCTCTTCTGATTGAGTTAGATTTCAATTACACATGCATGATAGTTCTATGATGCAAGTTAGACCCATGCATAGGTGACATAGAGGAATGGAACAAGCTCTGCTTAAATTACAAATTGCAGGCAATTGTTTCTGCATGTTATAGATTCTCCTTTAAAAACAGCCCTTCCTGCTATTAAAAAGTGAAGAGAGGAGCAAGTATCCAGCTAAACAAAAAGATACAAGAAACCAGGGAAGAAGAGAAAAGGGGGGGGGGGGGGAGGGGCAGGAAAAAAAGCAGAAAGAACCACTCTATTAGACTGTTACACTAAACGACTATGCAAGTAATGTCCCTGTTGAGAAGACAAGAGATCCAGGCTAGAACACCTGGGGCCGAGTTAAAAGTATCCATGTCCTGACATGGGATAAATCTCCTAGTAGCTTTGCAAACTTAGCAGCAATGTTAAGGGCTGCAGAACAGTGAGAAGATAAGAATTCCACTCTCCCACATCCCCAGAAACAAAACCAAAAGCCCTTGCTAATGAAAGTGCTAGTGATAAGATAATTGTAAAGAATGTTAGATCCTTCCACTTCCAGTAACACTTTTCTGCTGAAATAAGGTCATGCCATGCATTTGAGTCCACACAGGAATGAAGGCATTTTCACTGTGACACCAAAACTAGGTCTTGTGTTTCCACCCAGCAAACTCAAGAAATTTATAGCGTTGAGTTTCTGCATACTAGGAAGACCGAGACCAAAGAGAAAATCGACACCAGTAGTTCTGTTGCTTCAAATTATTTATCAAGGAACAGTAAAAAACAGTGAAACATTTTTAACTACCCATTTTATTGGTGTAAACACTTGCTTACATATAGCCTGAGAATCTCTTTGTATGAAAAAAATCATCCAGGCTGTGCTAGTTTAAGGGATGAAATACCAAGCCTTTCCACACCTCACGAGGGAGCAGCTGCAACAGGAGTGGGCCAGGTGGCAGCTCAGCAGAAGCTGCTCCAGGAAGGGTAGAGATGCCAGGCTGCCGTCCAGCAGCGCACATATCGGAACAAACCTGCAGCAGCCTTCCCCGCAGCCCCAGGCTGCCAGGCTCTGCTCCTCCCAGACTTCCAGAGCAGAAACCTGGTCCCATTAGCCTCTTCTCTGGAACAGATCCGGACTGAAGACTCCAACAAGCACTGCTAATGTGAAACATTTGAGGCTGTTCTCTGAGAATAAGGTCTAGGAGGAAGGCTCCTGGCAACAGCAGGGCACATCAGACACTGCAGCCCCTTGGTCCCAACCTGATGCCCGGCAGTAGGAAAATTCTTGGTTGCATCAGTATTGACAGCAATTAAATGCAACAGTTCTGGTGTAAAGGGTGTAAAACAACCTACTGCAAGCAGCCACACTCTTTTAATTTTTCCTCATAGGATAGCCGGGAATCTCAGTCGGCTGAAACCGCCCACAGAGCCTGCCAGATGAGCCAGTTTCAGGGGACGGGCTGTGCTTGTTGCTGTTACTTCATCTGGATAAACCAGCAGCCAGGGAGGTCAAGGTTCTGCTCTCAATGACTTTGTAAAGGAGAGTTCAGGCATTATTTTAAGGTCTGTTTATATAGGCTCTACGTGTGGAATTAAGTACAGTGAAAATGCAAAACAAAGCAGGATTTTTTCCAGGCAGATACTTTGCAAACTCAAAGCATACCATGACACTCAGGTAGAGCTGGCTGATGGGATTTTTTTTTTTTTTCCTAACATGTGCTTGAATAAATTCATGTACACATTAGAACAGACTGAAGATGTTTTCTTTAGAGGAATACTTTACTAAACTGCACTTTAACAGAAACACAATCCACCAATTACTGTGGAAATTCTTGCCAAAATGTTTCAGCATTAATTTTAAAAGGCCTGGCAATAAGAAGAAACAATGAAGTCATACCAATTTATAATGTTTGAATTACACTGCAGAATTCCTTGGCTACCAGGGCATTGCTGTACGACTGCATAAATTTAGGCACCACAAAGACAGCAAATACAATGCACTATTCTCTTCACATCCCTTCATTTATTGCATTTCAGTGTTGAAAGTCAAATAAATGAGAGCACTGATCAGGCAAGTGACAACGCTAATCTATGTCTTCATCTGAGTTTTGAACAGAATATGCCTCCTTAATGATTTCAGGCTCTCAACTTGATTGTTACCCAAAAAGCATGTGTGACTATATTAATTGTGATTTGGAACTGTCTATGTGCACCACATAAGTGTCTGTTTTATAATTTGCTCTTAATTAGCTGAGAGAAAGCAGAGTATATTATGCAGCAAAACCTATTTTTTAAAAAAGTTTACAGTCATTTACTAGCATTATATCGAATCGATAATTAAGCCTGGAATAACAGCACAGCATTCCTGGGCTGCAGCAAGGCTATTTACAACTTAGCTTCACCAGAGAGTTTAGAAACCAGCCCAAACACTGTTTAGTAGACAGGTAACTGATCTGCTGTATGTGGTTCCCAACTGTGATCCATCGGACACAGCTCTGTACTAAAACTCAGAACACCTGCGCTCACCTCATGTTTATGTAGAACAAAATCAAAAACGCTTGGCTTCTTCTGAGAGTGAAGATTAGAAGAAGACAGGATAAACAGCAAGAAGGCTGCTACACTTTGCTAGCTTAAACACCCCTTTTCACTTCAATATAAAATATTGCCAAACTCCAAACAGTCTATTTCCACACTGCATCTCTGCTTCAACCTCTTGCAGCATCCACTCTCCCCAGCCTGGCATGCAACTCTAATGTGGTATCACTCAGGTTTTCTGCACCTCCCCCTCATTCAGGATGAAGCCTGACTTCTTCCACACACAAGATGGAAAGATTCCTCTCCTGGGAGCCACCTACTGAAGTAGTCTTCTGTCTGTGGGACGCCTGCACCCTTGGTTACAGGTCTTGGAGAGGTTTGTACGAAATGAGTCCCAGGAGCACAGGAGACAGAAGGATGGTCATATCAATAAGGCAGCTCAAGGTCTTCCTGGAAGACCTGACTGATTTAATCTTTACCTCCTCAGTCCTGGAGCTCTCAGTCTGAAGCAAACTGAACCTCTCACAGCTGATCACCGAATACTCTGTGTATCCATCTGCTGAGATCCAGACATACAGAAATGCTGATGATGCAAAAAGGTACATATGAAGAAACTGGAAAGTCTATTTTCATAACCAAACAAAACATTAATCATTCCAAGTACTCTGGGAATTTAAAAGAGCATACTAAATTATAGACCATGTGACAATTTTAGTTTTAAATTTCTCTGTACCTCATTTTCTTCTCTTTAAAATGAAAACAAGTTATTTCCTCTCAGCATATTCTTTTCAAAGCATTTCTGTGATACTTGTGGAAGTCCATACTACAGTAGGAAACTTAGTTTTAGAAATTGTCTTTCAAGGAGAAAATTTAAATAATTCATTAAATGAGGGATCAGGTGAGGTATTGAGAGATTGTTAAGACTTTTTTGTTTTAATTCTGGCCATTCAAATGTAACTGTCCAGCAGAACCTGCACTCCTGTTTGCTGAACACTGAGGTTTGTACTTCAACACTACCCTAAAGCTGAACTAATAGTCATTTCTATATATCCTAGTTTCTAAGTACTTACACTGCCTCTCTACTGTCCCAAAGCTCAGCAAGCTTTATATCACAGGAAAAAAAAATATATAAAAGGCCATGGAAATGAGAAATATTTTTGGAACATTAAAAACTACTGAGTTCGGTTTCAAATTCAGATTGAACTTTCACAGTAACTCACAATTTATGTGCTTCCGCTCATCCCTTCGCAATTAAAACTTGCACATTTGCCAGTAAAGATTGAGATCAGGAGTTCATTTATCACGTTTGCTTGAGTTACTCATTTCTAAATCATATATCCATTCCAGCTACCTACTGCACAGCAGCGTTGGAAGGATTGATCAAAAACCATGGTTTCTGTTGCTAGTGACAACTATGATGAAAGCTTAAAAGGAGGAAGGAGTGGATTCAGTGCCATGGAAATAACGTGCTGAAATATAGCAAAGTTTTTAAATCTTAAGATGAAAGTACTTTCCAACAAGACAGATGCACTTGCTCTGACAAAACTGAACCTATGGCCTGGCCTGCTAAACACAAATCCTGGGAGTTTAGAAAAGATGAATGGCAAAGTACCGGTTTAAACTGAAACCTGTTAAATATTCCAGTAGCTGAGAGCCAGAAAGTATGTTCAGTTTGTTTACGGTTTTCTAAAGAAATATGTTCTCCATGTTTAGATTAAGCATGAAAACTCACAGAAAGACATGGCAGGGAGCAAGGAGTTAACAGGTAAAGGGAAACAGCAGTGCTGCAGAGGTAGGTATTCCTGCGATCATACTAATAAAATAGTCTGAACCTGCTTGCTTGCTACAGAGAATTCAGTGCTCAGCTGCTAACAACTCTTCCCTCCTATCTGCAAGACTAAAAGACCTGAAATCTAGCTCTTACTCCACTGTAGGTTTTTCTTTTTCCTTTTTTTTTTAACTTTTTTTTTTTTAAGTCACTCATACTTTAAGCCACTGCACAGCACATCTTAAAGAATATAAACCTTTCATCCACTTTGGCAAAAACTCAAACTACAATGACTGGAACACTTAAGCAAAAAGGAGAAATCAAAGAATTACATCTGACTCTCCAAGACAGTCTCCAGGATAAAATGAGGCCCTAGAAGATTAGAAGCATTCATGCAACCCATTTAGGGAAACCTCTCAAGATATTTGTAAATGAATGTCCTGAATGAACAATGGTTTATTTTGTTCTTTTCTTTTTTTTTTTTCTCCCCTGTAGAGGTGCCATGAGAGAATAAAATACACTCACCCGAGGAAGTACACATATGAAGCATGTTTTATTTTATTATATAAATAGACATTTTCTGACCTACACCCTCGGTTTCCTATACTTAGCAAAGCTGCTCATGACTTCACTGAAGTTTCTGCCTGCATAAGTAAGCATGTGGGAATAGCACTTGGAGAGTTACATGGCAGTAATAGCTATGGAAGACGGATGAAAGCCATCCAATTAAAAATTCCTGATGTTTAAGTGAGGCTCATGACATTTTGGTAACCAGCTCACAATCATAGACTGTTTAAAGGAGGCAATACTGAAACTATAATAAGAAAGGTATGTATACATGGAAGCTTTTCTCTGTTTGGTTGTTTGGGTTTTTTTCCTCCAAAAGCTATTTTAGATCCTGCAGCTGGTTAGGAAAATGCATCATTTGATAGTTGTTCTTTGTTACCACTTTCTATCACTCTACGGACACTACTGCATGGCCCTGGCTCAGGAACAAACTGAAAAACCCAAATGCTTATTTATCATGGTTTTTAGGAATTTCCGGTGAAAGGGGGTTTTGTTTGTTAGATAACATATGACATTGTTAGATTATTTAGTTATTGGCTCAATTATACTTTTCCAGTCTTGCACTTTTTTCATCTACTCATAAAGCATTAGTTACCCACCTCCACGCTGAGGACTTAAAACTATGTTTACTATACTGGTGAAAGTTTTGGCATAACATCAGGGTGAGAATACTCAAATATTTATAAGCCAGTAAAAGTCCTGGGGGGAAATACTGGCTGCAACTGTACTGTGGATGCAATCACCAGGTCCTTCATGTCAGGCTGAGACCTGAGTACAATTATCTGGCCCTTTCTTCCTCTCCTCTCCAAGTTGTCAGTGGAGGAAACCAAGCAGCTCAGTCCCAAAGAAGCTGGAAAAGAAGAGGAGCACCCCAAAGTCCCCCTGCTTTGCAGTCCAGACAGCCACTTTTCAATGCTGTGTTTAGACAAGTAACTTAGTTATTTGAGCAATGCGGAAAAAGTATCTTTTGGCAAGAGTGAACTGCATCTACAGCCAGTAGACTTTGCTGGTAAAGCCAGTACAGATTAGACCTAAATATCTCTTTTTATACCAGTCCTCTCTTATCTTTATCCTGCAGTCCCCAGAGGATTCTTATGCTTTATTCAGTTGCCCAACCACCACTTGAAATTTGGACTAAGCAGCCTGATAGAAAAGATGTAGGCTTGTCTTGGATCTCCTTTTTGCAAAGGAAGTCTCTGGGAATTCCTGTAGTCTTAGAGGAGTTTAGTCAGCTTTTAAACACTTCACACAAAACCAGAAGGGAGGAAGGAGGGGAGAAAATTCTTTTCCCATGTAGTTTGATTAATACATCTCAAACCAAACTTCCACCTTAGCAACAATTCACAAATTAACCAAACCATAACAGTTTTTAGCAATGGAGAAATAGGCATTCATCATAGGGAAAGAAAAACTGCAGTTAGAAATTGTAGCTGCAATTCAGACCCCAAGGTGGAACTGAGATGTCCAAGGAAAATTCCTGCAGAGTAAATTGTTCTTTCTCTAAATATTTGATTCGGTAAGCAAATAAAAATTAAATACAACACTCTAAATCCTTTCCCCGTTAGAAGTTTCAAGATTTTGATGTTGGCTTTGAAGGAAAAGGTTCCTCCTAACTTGTTTTTCTTCTTGAAACTGTGTATTTCTGTGTTTCCCAGTCAACAAAAAGTTCTTTCTGGCAGCATGAAAACCACTGGTAGCATGCAACAAGCAAATGAATCACATTCATGTTGGTGTGCTTTGATTAAGGTTTTTGAACTCAGAAAATAATGAGACCTTAATCCTAGAATAACAAAAACCCAACGTTTTTCCTGCTTGAGGAGTGGAGGTTTCAGCCACGGATCAACAAATCCATGCCATTTCCAAATTCCCTATGGAAAAATGAATCATCAGTCCTTTGAATCAGTCAAGCCTTTTAAAGACCATATGGACTGTTTTCTCTCCTGGAATAGCACAAAACACCCTCTTGTTATTTCTACAAGTTCTTCAACTACAGAGAGATGAGCAAACCCCTTCTAACTTAATCGCTGCCACAGTATCTCTGGATATTCAAAAAAATGTCCTTGCAGGTAAATATAAACATGCAAGAAGTCAGTATATGTAAATAATCCTCTTTAAATTATTATGTCCTACATATTCTGAAGAAATTGGTTTCATCAAAGTAAATCTGATGCTTTCTCCTAGATAACTAATATTCCAGGAAAGGCCAAAATGCACTACACCAGCTTGTAATAAATATAAATACTTTTTCCCAGTCCTTTAAGGGAAAAAGTTTACATGTCGTAGAAGTATGCTTATTGTTCTGTTTAAAAAAGATTAAAAAAAAAAAATAATGCCAAATTCCTTAGACATGTTATCCAAATAAAAATGACTTTTCCAAATATGAAAAAAAATATTCCCAGAATGAGTGATTAACATCTCAAAATAGCTTTCCTCATTATTACCATTTGCATTTTAGCATTTTTCAAACATCTCTTCTTATATCTCTGTTTTTACAGACAAACCCAGATAAAGGAAAGGCACTGTTAATGGCAAAATCAACAAGAGGAACATCAGTAGGAGAAGTCAGATGTTCAATCAGACTTGGATCTCAGTGCCTTAGATGTCTGGCTCCCACGGAAATCAAATGTCAGGCAATGAAATTTGTTTAAGAACATGTGATAGGGCTCTTATACAGACCTAGAGTGATATAAGCCTTATACTATACCATAGCATTTTAAAATATTTGATTAAATGAACATTCTTTGCCAGCTTTAGCACAGAAAGAATTAATCTTTATCTTATATCCAATTAACTACACAGTTAAAAAAAAAACCACCCTTTGATCTAGAACTGTTGCCATCTGCGTATATGAATGGAGAACAGGAAATTTCAAACAAAAAAAGGAATGAAGGAAATTTCTAGTGCATTTCCCACTATACAAAAAAACAATGATCAAACACAAATAAACTGCTTGACTGCAAAATGTATGTTTACGTCCAGCCCTACCTTTACAGTGAATTGGAGAACTGGGTCAGTCATTCCTATTTCCCGCCCACGAAGCATGAATCCTTCGCTTTCTCAGATACACGCCGATTTGTTTTCCAGTGTACAGGCTCAGGAAAACTGGTCATATCTGCCTTAATGCATAGGTTATTATTCCACCTTCACCACAGAGTTTTACTTATCTCCCTGTAGCTGGAAGGTAAGGCTAATGCTGCAATAAAAGATGTCCAGATACAAGCTGGGCTTTTTGGGGTTTTATCTCAAGTGGGGAAAAAAAAATAAAAAATTGAAGCAGCTCATAAAGTAAAGATCACGGAGTTTTATATAGACCTTGAGCTTCCCTTTCTATCACATTCTCCACCTTTCACACTAGCACATTAATAAATGCCCTGGGTTGCTCATCAGTGTAACAGTCTCTTTGGATACCTCAAAAGTCTCTTGAGATAACTCAAAGGCAAAGGAATGTTTTACTGATTAAACTAACAATATCCAGGATCTCTACTTTACAGGTATCATTATGCCATGTTATGATTCACATCTGATCAGGTTTTCTGTTCCCTTACTCCATAAAGTAGGATTTCTTTCTAATATTTGTACTCAAGACAATAGGGTGGAATACTTTTTAAGCTGTGAGAATATTTGTGTATCAGTGTCATGGTTTAACCCCAGCCGGCAACCAAGCTCGCTCGCTCCCCCTCACCCAGAGGGATGGGGAGAAGAATGGGAAAGGGATGTAAAACCCAAGGGTTGAGATAAGAACAATTTAATAATTGAAACGAAATAAAAATGAAAGAACAATAATTACAATGATGACAATAACAGTTATAATGGGGGTGGGGACAATAAAATCTAGAGGGAAAGGAAGAAAGGAACACATGGTGCACAACGCAACTGTTCAGCACCTGCCGACCGATGCCCTGAGCAATGATCTGCCCGTCCTGGCCAACCCCCCCAGCCTATGTACTCAGCAAGATGTCATATGACATGGAATATCCCTTTGGCCAGTTGGGGTCACCTGTCCTGGCTGTGTCCCCTCCCAGTTTCCCGTGCCCCTCCAGCCCTCTGCTGGCAGGGCCTGTGGAACTGAAAAGTCCTTGACTTGGTATAAACATCACCCAGCAACTACTAAAACCATCAGTATGCAATCAACATTGTTCTCACATCAGAGCCAAACCACAGCCCTGCACCAGCTACTAAAGATAATTAACTCCATTCCAGCTGAAACTGGGGCAATCAGGTTTTTTTAAAATTCAACACAATTGAGTAATGATCAACAATAACAAGATATTGGCCTATATAAGGTAATGCGACAGCTTTCTGAAAGTAAATCATCAGACATGAAGAATCACCATAAATGCCAACTAGCAGTAGTCCAGTCATATGTCTGTTCCATCATAAGTGGCAGTCTATAAGGGGTGCTCAGCTAAAGGTTTCAGCTTAATGATTGTGCACATCACCTTGCAAACGTAGCACACAACATAGAACAAAACAGTAACTTCCTCAGCCTGCAAATACATCAGGAAGCGAGGGCAGTGCAATATTAGAATAGCCGTGACCTGCTTCAGCACAGAGCTTAATATTAACTGTGTACTCCACTGCTAATTTTACAGCACCAACAGTGCTATTCAGTGCTATTAAATTTATGGCTCATAATTCAGCACTAAGAGCTAATACACCCATTTGTTATGTTAGCCAATAGCAGAACAGGCAAGTGGGTGCACTTAAAACTTTATAGAATAGAAAACTGAGTTCAGAGTCACCTGATGTCACAAAACACCTCTAATGTTCCTTCCCAAGGGAAAAGGAAAAGGGCGTTACACACTCCAAAAGCCCTAAGTGACCTTTAGAATGCAGGATTCCAAACTGGTCCCGGTGATCACACCTACCGTTCCCTATACACAGAAGCCTACAGCTTGTCCCCACACTCACTCCTACAATGTAGTTATGGGCTGTAAATACAAATATCCACGACAAGTTGAAACCCGAACTTTTTAGACAAATAAGCATAAACCTCATAATATCAAGCTATATAACTACCTCTAATACTGGTACTAATCCTATTAGTTATGTGTAATACTTAAAGGTTTGAATCGTAATTTAGTTTTAATTGACACAAGCCCTAAGTTGGAAAAATGTTACTGAAATTAAGAAAAAGCTTTGATTATTTCACTGTATTTATTACAGAAAGCACATTTACCATCTCAGGGCTGTTGGTGGAATTCAATGGCTGAGGCAACAGAGGTTTCTAAAGGAAATCTAAGGTGAAATAGCACAGGTTATAATCACATTCATCACATTCTCCCCACAGGGACAGTATCAAAAGTTCAATATCTGCCCATGGGGCTTAACTGTGATTTGGAAAGTGCTTGTGGGATTTTTTTAGAAATTACAATTTCTTCAGCCTTCAGAACTTTCAGACAGTTTGATACAGGAACTTTCTTTTTATGAAGTTAACTACTGTTGTGAACTACAAGCCAATCAAATCTCCTACTACAAGCTAAAATAACCAGCAGATGCCAGAAAGCACACTCATCACAGCTGCTGGTTTGTATTCTGATACCTGCATGATGGTTTGATGTTTATTCTTCTGATCCATCAGCTGGCACAACATGTCGCACTATACAAAGGGTATGTTCCACATCAAGACTGTCGTGGCAAACATAACTAATAGTATCCCTTCCACAAACTTATTTGGCTTGACACACTACGCATTAAGTTCAATCCAATATAGAGACATACAACAGAAAGACAGCTCAGAGAAGCACCACATTCAAGTAGGCAGAGCAATTATTCAGTATACCATCAGCTTGATATATTTATATGACCTAGTTCAGAGCTGTCTCTTCAGAAATGGAAGACTTATGGGAGATCTGGAAGGCAGTGCAATGTTCAAATAATTTGTTTTTTAAAAAAATAATACAAAAATACAATACCACAAGTCTCCTATGTGTTAATCTAATTGGAAGGCTATGTATGTTGCCTTTGTATTATGCCACCAATTTATTATTGCATAAGAGCTATTAGCGTTACTGAAAGACATTGTTTTTACAGTATACAACATGGTGATACAATGATCCAATCTTTCTCTGCTTCAGTCATAAAATTTAATCTTTTCAAACAAATCTGTTTTTCCGTTACCTGAGCATAAAAACTTCAGGCACGTCTTGTCTTACTCTTCCCTTACATCCACATTCAGGCAACTACTTAGAGAAGAGATGAACACACTTTTGTGAAACTTTAAAAGAAACGTTGGCAGCAGTCTGAAAGCCCATATGATGAAACTCAGAGCACACATAAGGTTTTGTGAAATGTAGAAACTTTCAAGTTATAAAAGCACATTCTCTTCACCTAACATAGTTTATATCGGCAGTGCCAACATGTTATGCTTATCAGAATGTAGTTTGTGGTGTCAGAGGCAATGGCAGCTCCTGATTTGGCTTGCAGGAGTGGGTGTCACAGACATGATTTTGAAATACACAGGAACTCAGAAGCTGAATTCCTACTGGTTTCATAATCTCCCTTGAAGCAAACAAAGATGACCAAGAAATACGAGTTCTACAAATACCTGAGGGAACCATTTAATGGTCTCCACAGACACGTAGTATGTGTAAGAGAAAGAAGACTGGAAAACATTTCAGAGAGATTTTAAAATATAGGTGTTTGGAGAAACCAAGGCATTTTGTAAGACCAAGATTTAGAATCTAAGCAAAGAACACAGAAATAGGTAGGAACAGGAATCACAAGGACACAGAAACATACTGCAAAGAACCAGCAGGATTAAAAAGGGTTCTAGGAAAGGCAGAGCATGAAGAAAGGGACCAGCCCCTTTACTCTCAATCTGAATGCTGGACGCAAGAAAAATGAGGATATTGGAAGGAAGCTAAATCAGGCAAACTAGTTTCCTCCCCAAGTACAAATTTACTTCTCTCCAGCTGAGGAATATTGAGGTTTCTGCAATCAATTTCCTGTGCCACAAACTCATAGCGATTAAAAAAAGTCCAGCAAGAAAGCTGTGGGCTGGGCTGCAGCTGCTGTCAACACTATCAAAATTATCTGGAATTTAATAAAACATCAGTGAAATGGTGGTTAGAAAATCCATCTTAAAAAAAACAACAAAGGAATTAAAAATGGTAAATGCATGAACTATTTAAAGACTGCTATCATCAAAGTTTTCTAGTAACAAATCAAAGTTTATCTTCTGTACATTTCATGGACTAATCTTAAATCAAAGCAAGAGGTTTTGCTTTCACAAATTAATTTTTTTCAGATACCAATGTTTTTATCGAGCTTGAAAGTTTGTCTGGTAAGTTCTTCCCCCTTGACTACTCAAATTAACTTTGAACCTAGTTCCAATGAGAATTTAAAATTTGTAAAATAAGTCAGATTTAAGCCCGAGCTTTGGTTTTTCACAGTTTCAGTTGGTATCAGCGGAAGCTGGGACATTCCCATCCCCTCAAACCTGGTCAAATGCAGCTCTCAGTACAAGGTGAGGGGCACTTACATATTTTCCAAGTCCTTGACAAAGCATATAGTCCAAGGTGGTATGTGATATTAAACAAAGTACAACGCTTAACATATACCAAAATGAACATGGGAAGATGTTTAAGCATAAACAGGCCATTTGATGTTACACTTAAGCCCAGGGTCCCAAAGTGCTCCTCTTTTCAAGCCTGTGTGCAACAGGTTGCGTGTTCCTTTGGCAACACGAAGGTGTTACAGCGTGCAGCAGAAACTTTTGAGCAGATGTAAAAATGACCAAAGAGGTTTCCACAGAGGAGACTGACAGGACTCTCGCCACAAACACATTACAAACCAACTGTTGCCAAAATCAACACCTGCTAATAAAGCTAATTCATGTTGGATATGCTATCCAGGTTTTCTACGGTAGTCAGAAGGACCCGTGAAGGATTCACAGCTACTGTAAAAAATCTCCTTCGATGCTTACGACTACTGAAGAGGACGCTTGACCTTTCGTAACCCTTTGTGTTCTCCGGTTCTGTGCAAGTACTTCTAGAGTTCACAACATCCGAAGAACTACCAACTGTGCTGACAGAGGTCCAAATAAAAAAAATGTGAATGCATAAGAAATACCTGGGATTTTTATAGAACTATTTCTAAGAGAAATTTTTTAAAAAATAAAAATAATAAATTATGCAAGTCGTTATTTGCCCTTCCCATAGATGAAATTTCAGCCTATATAAAAAAATAATCTACGTAAGAACTTCAGTATACTTTTATCCATACTTACATATTTAAATTCAAGATACACAAATAGTAATTGTATTTTTTTAATATTAATAACTTATTACCCTGCTCCCAGACTACAAATGGCCAGACATAGCACTATCTCAGTAATCATCTGAATACTTTTAATGTCTTTTTTGAAGTGCATTCACCTGCCTGAAGTAATCTTTTATCTTCAACTTCTAAAATAAATCGAACACAAATTCAATATTCATACATATTACTGGAAGATTACTAAGTTCAGATAATGACTTCTATTCACTTTTCCAATAACCTCAGTTACCTCTATTTACCAATATTAAACAAAATTAAAATTGTTATTTACCGAGATTAAACGTGCTTTGAGTTTTCTGATGATTGCATGGAAATATAGAACATTAATGCAGATACAACTGTCTTCTGACATCCAGTTTTCTGAAAACAGATGACATCTCTCACTGGCTAAGCTCATGTCTCCAAAAGAGTACTAAAAAATTTGATTTATAGTTATATAAAAGTTTATCCTCAATTTTATTAGGGGGAAAAAAAAAGCTTCTGTATAATTTGCATTATTTAGAAGATATAGTGATAAGCTTCCATCATACCAGGGAAAAAAAAACTTAAAGCTCTTATTTTTCGACTCACAATAATATCATCCATATTTTGTACAATTACTGTCCATTCATTTTTTGAGGACTGAGCATACTTTTTCAAAAACTACAAAGTGTAACTCGACAAACATTCAAAGAAATCTAATGTGGAAGTTGATATTTAAACTTCATTGCTTTTTAAGATGCATCCATCGATTTTTCTGCAGTAAGGAGATCAACAGCTCTCTCCAATTGTGCTTACATGACAACGTAACTCCAGCCAGCAAAATCACCTTGCTGAAATTGCTTTTCAGTAATAGAAATCCTTTGTTTCCCTGTACCAACATCATAACAGAGACTTTTTGTTATGCAACAGATTTGAACACAATTAGTAAATTATTATTTTGTTCAGTGTCAACATAATTTCACTCTTTCATGGGAAATCAACTACGAAAAACGTAGTTAAGCAGGCAAGTAGTTAGGGAATGCTTAAAATCGACTTTTTGCAAGTATATGCGTGCATGACCTCAAATCACTGTTGTTACGGCAAAGGTTTCCTAAACAGTTCATTTTTCAAAAAGGCTGTTTACCATAAAACTAAAGCATGAAGTGATATACTGCATGAAAACTTCTGATTTTAGTAACACCTTCACACTTACGGATTTCCCATTTAAAGAAAAACAATCCAAGAACAGTAACTTCTTGAAAATGTTCCAACTACAGACTTTTATCAACAATTACAGGAAAATTATGACTCTGTAAACAAACCATTAATTTCTTTCTCTTTTCATGATGTGCAAACACTTCAATGAGAAAGTCTTTTTCAGGATGAGCAAATGACACGAGAATAGATATGCTACAAATGGATTTCTATAGAAACCCTTTGTAACAAAAAGCAAGCACTACAGCACACAGGAATTGAGCTGCAAGATTTACTTTCAAATTATAACATTCTTGGTATTATTCCACTCTTGTTTTCTTATCCTTTAGCTTGATGTGACTAGCAAATTTACTGCACTCTGAAATTCTGTCTGCTTTACAATGTCACTTCATTGCTACAAAAACTGTAATATGAAATCTTAAAATACGTTCCATGGCCGCTTTTCTTTCAATTTTTACCTCAAATTCTTTCTTCTTTTTAGCATCTGGGTTTATTAATTTCCAAACACCATCCACCTTCACCGAGTTACATCAGTTTTCAGTGTCATTCAATCACAGAATTTGAATTCCCTTTATGAAAAGGAATCGATGACTGACTTGAAATTTTTCAAGTAAATTACATTAAATATGAAATACCTTAGTCATTGTCTTGTTGTGAATGTAAGATGCAGACTTGTGTAAATAACAAAACAGGCACCCTAGTTCCATCTACTGACAAAGTATTCTCACATAAAATATATCACTCTTTGGTATTAAGAAAGGCTGGTTGGAAATTTGGTAAGATTTTAAATTATTTTGAAGACAAATAAACAAAAGCTTTTCCACTAATTACCACAAATCATTATGTTCTCATTTGCAACACTGTAGCAGTTAAAGCCTTGTCAAGTTTTCAGTTTCTGTCATCCCAAGGCACATTAAAAAAATAAAGTATTTCAAAAAGGAAAGAAAAAAAGCCACATTATTAAAATATAGTGGACTACAATAACTATATTAACATGGTACCGGTACATGTTTTCACTGTGCTACAACAGAATGCTTTACTGAATAATGCATTGGAAGAGACTATAGAACACATCATAGAAAACTGCATATTAAAAAGCTGTTAATTATAGCCCATATTTCAGTTTCTATATCAATTAGTTTACACATGACATAGTACCAGGAAATCAAGACAGCCTTTCCAGTTTACACACGCCACAAAATTGGTAGTCAGAGCTAAGGATTTAGGGCATGATCCAAAGTGCCACTTTACTAGATAGCAACTATCTGTCTCTTATTTAGCTCCAAAAAAATAATAATATTTATGACTACAGAAAAGGAAGCCTTGGTGTTGCCCAAAGCATATACAGACAGAAAATGGACAGGTTTGTCCTCATCGCCAATGGCATCACCAAAACTGGGGGGCTGAGCAGAGCAACAAGAACCGTGCCCAATGCTGGCAGCCACCTTTTCCTGCACCCTTCACTCTTAGTTTGGGTGAAGGAGGAGACAGCAAAGTAGACAGTGGTTCCGCAGTGGGGGAACACTGGGGCAAAATTTCCCTAGGACAGAGAGGCTTGCATGTCACTTCCACACCACAATAATGCATGCACAAAGAGCTGAAAATTTGGAGAACACAGGTGACATGAGAGGTAAGAGATGCTTAAAGGAGTTGCTGCTTGGTCTTTTACTCTGGTGGTAGAGAAATTGCTTTGTCGTTGGTCAGGATCTTAATGCCAAGGCTGTCCTTCAGTACTAGTTACTGAGATGCAGGACTCCCAACTTCCAGCCCCTGCAGCAGGGGTTGCTTAATTATTCATACAGCATAGCACTAGGGGGCACAGACTTCTGATTCCCTCAGGCAGGGAAAGGATTACAATCTAAGCAACTGGAATATTTTCCACTGAAAACCAGAACACTTTATATTTACAAAATATCTCAACTCAGTTAAATCCAATACAAATCCAAATCCTGTTTAGGCCAAAAGTTTGGAAGATTATGTAATATAATAAAAAAGGACTGACACTTACATAAATTAGACCTGATTACTCCCCTTATATCAAAAAGTACTGTCCCAAATATATTACCTGGACAAAAATAGCAATATAATACATGAGTTCTCCTTCTCAGCTTTTGTAAAACTAGCAGTGTCATCCACAGATTTTAGAAACTAAAAGAACACAGCCAGAGCAGAATTATCTATATACAGCATTGTATGGGATGTTGCATAGAGACTTGTGCAATATTTATCAAAGCTCATTTACTTACAGAAAACACAGTTCCAGGGTCAAAGCTATTTGTGAATTAGGTTACAATTCAGTGAATAGCTTTGTTTTGCTGATTGACTGGATACCAAGCAAAAATGAATTCCAAATCAAACACAAAATAAATGCAGTTTATTGTATTACAATACAATAAAGGAAAATACCATGCAATATGATAAAAGGAAACAGTACTAGTTATTATGCACATTACAATAAAAGAGCAATAGGAGTGAAGCATTGGATCATTACTACAAAGCATTACAGAGACTAAAAAAAGGATTCATCAGCAATTACCACATTAACACCATCCAAGCCCACACTTCAGCTGGGAAGGCCCATTGCAGCCAACGTCAGGAGTCTCTCGGCAACTGGGAAAAATCCTGCGCCGTGCATCCACCCATAGGTGAGACTTCTGGCCCAGTTCCAGAGCTTGCCCGCCTTTATACTCAGTAAAAAAAAAAACCAGTTTAAACACTGAGTGTATGCAATCTTTTAAGATTAGGGTAAGTGCAGGTGTGCACTGTCTCATGACTTATAAGGTTCACACACACCAGGGACATTGGCCAGACACCCAAGCATGGTGGAGTTACCGTCATGACAAAGCTGCACACAACATCAATTGTCTGGGTGGTCCTGCTCATATTTGCTTGTTCAGGGGGCTCAGGACAGACCCCGCCTGCTCATGAAAGTTTTCCTTGAGCTTCCTGAGCTCACTGTCCAAGTTAAATGATTCCTAACTAAAGGCAAAGACTTTTTCATAAGCCGTAATCAATTTACTAAAATTTTCACCATAAGCTTTAACCAAGAAAACAAAATAATAGAGAAGTCAGAATGTTTTCCTTCAATAGTTGCCTTCCAAAAGTTAAAATACAAGAACATTTTGCTTGCAGGCAAGCGAAGTATTCTGCGCTATTCTCAGAATATCCACACTTTGTTCATTTTACTATATAAAACCATTTTTGGCCTGCCATTTTTGTGGCCTTTATAATACTTACTGATCAAACATTTAGATCTCATTACATCAATTTAATTTCTCCCTATTGCATACCTTTAGCAAAGGGCACCATAAATACCTGAGCCATAAACTCACCTGTTAAAAACATCCTTCACAAATAAAGAGTAATTTCGGACACATATTTTCTTAATGACGATAAACGCCATTAAGGACATTGGCAGGAAGCAAAACACTTTCTAACATTTTTTTCTGCATCAGGTCTTAACACATCAGTGTTAGCCTCCATGCAGTGACTATGAACAAAACAAGAATATACACAAAGAGGCAAAAGTTAAACACTTAACATATATAATGAACAATTCTGCCTTTCACAGACTTGCTACTGTTCTCATTATTAAAGTAACAAATTAATTATGAAAAATAATCAAGAAAAAAATAGTTGAAATCCATGTAAGACAAGCATCAGCTCAAATGCCAGATTTACCAGGAACTGGTAGAAGGAGCAAATGCTGCAGAACCAAAGACTGTGAAGTTGCCATGATTTCAGTCACTGTTTGTGTGGAGGAGCAGCATTACAGTAAGCATTCCTGTCTCCATTGCTTAATCTTCATTAAGATGATAAAACCAGCATGAACCCTCTCACGTTACTGCCCAGCAAGTTCTGAGTATATGAAGCAATGGCAAAAAACACCAAGCCTATGTACTGAATAGAAAAAAAAAAGAAAAAAAAAAAGAGCAAACCGTTTATTGCAAAAGCAGAAAAAACACAGCATCTCATCTAAAATATGAAATAAATAATAGTACAATGGGGTTTTTTGTGATAATTGCATTTGGAATAATGTGAATAATGTCTCCAGATTCAAGTTCATTTCAAATACATTAACAGACAACTTTTATATTGCAACATTAAACAGTCAAATTGCAGTCAGGGTTTCAAGCACAAAAGCCTCAGCCTACTCGTTTATCATGACAAAAACAGTAGGAAATGTACCCAAAAGTCTGAAAACATGGACAAACACATAAACAGCACAGACTTTCAGAATTCAAACCTTTTGCAGAACATTGTTTAGATTAAAACAAAACAAAGACTTACATCCCTCACCCTCTCCAAGAGAACAGTAACACACTAAATGGCTCGCATGGCTCAAGCTAATGAAAAGCTTACAATCTCTCTCCAAGCAAACGCAGGGCTGTGCCTTATTGTTAGCTTTTGTTACACTTGAGAAACTGACGGCTTGTAAAACCAACACTGAAACACCAAATCTCAATGAACAGAACAAACTTCCGAGTCCTCATTAACCAAGCAGTCCTGACAGCGCTCACAGGATGGATGGAAGCCCGGGGCCAGGAGGGACGCAAACAAGGCTGATGCAGGCTGGTAACAAACGCGCATCAGGACTGAGAACCAGAACCTACATTAGGCAACACCAGGAGCCAGGTCACGAGAGGCAGACAGCCATAACACGTGGGAGCCCCTGCGGAGCCTGCCCACAGTCCAGCGCAGTGAGCATCAAGGAAAAGAAAGCTCTTACCTACCGAATGGATAAAATAGAAGTACCTGTCCGGCCCACAGCCCCGTTTCCAGCTAGTGATGCTTGGGCCTTGAGATGCAGGTCAGCGTGGGAAACAGTTGATACTGCTGTGACTGCTGAGTCCTTGTCCCTGACAGCACTAGCTGGTTACTAAGAACTCTGAAGTTTCCATCAACCATTTGGCGCTATGATTAGAAGCCTATTACATTACAAAAGATTATACATATTCTGCCTGCCCAGGGAAATTCACTGACCAAACCATGACTTTTCACTGAAAATAGCAGAGGCGGACCCTGAGGGCCTCTGTACTTCCTACAGCTGGCAAGCAGATGCACTCAACTTAATTACACCAACAAAGTCTCTTCAGGTAAGGCTGTAGATAAAGACTAGGGAGTAGAACATGCTTCAGTCACAGTTCAGTCTTCCAATTGTTACTGAAATACAATTTACAGTGGATGAAATACTTTAAATATGGGCATTTATCTAGAGAATTCTGTGACAGAAGTGTTACATCTGTCTTGTATTCAATTACTTTCAGTATCTTGGAGTCCCCTATTTAAAGAGACAGAATTGCATACCACAAGAAAATTATTATTTGGCTACCTTATCATTAACAATTTGCTTAGCAAAAGAGATTCAACTGCATTTAGAAAGGCTCAGTAGCAACAAACTGAACATGCTTCATAAGGATTTTAATGTAAAACGTATGTTGCATTACAAATATTGTGACATGCAATACCACCATTAAAAGGCTAAGGACTGCTTTGCTGCTGATTAACTGAATGTCAATAAAAAGAATACAAGCTTTACTATCTATTTAGAAGTCTGCATCTCAGTTATCAGTTCAATTTTCTTTCTTTCAAATGTTACTGTTTCTAAGTGACCTCCACCAAGGTTCACATACAAAATGAGGGCTGCAACTATGTAAGAGGTTATTTATTTCCTGTATTTTTATATTATCCATAGTGAACACTAATAAAGGCAAATGTGTAAAAGTTATGTCAGAATAACCAAAATGAGGCTTCTAAATGATCTAAATGCATGTAAAAAGTAGACATTGAATAGTGACCTAGAGCAAAACTAATTCAGGTTTTGTTCCTGTTACAGTTTCATTAAACCCTGTCGGAGTAATTTGAGGAATTCAGAGTAACTCAGTAGGATTCAGTATAAGTGCATATGACCATATAACTCCCCACCTGCAGAAGTTGCCTGCAACCTCGGTGTTAAGAGCAGCTTCATTTTCCACAGGCCAAAGGACAAGGAACTGTTCAATCAGCTAAAGCCAGCAAATATAGAAGTGTAGCAGGTCCAGACCAATTACACTTCAGAGGGATTTACCACTAGGAAAGGCTAATTAATATCTTCACTCCCTCCACCTAGATTTATTTTAGGAGATGGAAAGTTAATTCTACTTTGTAAGTCACATGTACACTACCAACTATTAGTATCTTCACAAAAGCTCTGAGCTTCTCACTACAACGTGACGTTGCTAGCCACCTCTGCAGTACACACTTCAGAGAAGGCTGCACCTTTCCTTCATGTCTAGTAGTATGTCACTCCTTTGTAACTAGGCCTCATATTTGGATTTGGCCTGCTGGCATGCACTTACCCATTTCGTTTCAGAAAATACCAGGAGACAGCAAAATAACCTGTTCCTTCCAGAAAAGACAGAAGCCCATGTGAAAACTCCCGTGTGTGAGCATCCAGGTTCTCCTCACTTGCTGGATGCGCACTGAACTGGGGCCTTCCGCTACCTCTGGCTGTGGCTCTGCCAACATGTAAGTACAACTCGGACCTCTGGCAAAGGGACAAACACCACCTCATCATCAGTCTGGGTTGCAGACGGTCTCTGATCCTCATATTTAGTAGAGCAAGAACATTTAAGAAACAGCAGTGTTAACATGAAGACCATTCACTGAAGTTTATGTATTCAACATTTTTTTCTTCTCTGCATATTTTTGACAGACATCTGGTCTGACAATATTCAGGACAGTCATCACCTGATTTTAAGTCTCTGCTTTTTGCCCTCCACCCACCTTCTTTGAGGCAACTGGCAACTGCGGCCTGCAGTGTATTTTAAAGATTCATTTTGGTCAAGCATTAAAAAAAGTTCTTTATAAACTTTTTTCTCTAGAAAATACCATCTACTTTACTGCTTTTTCAGTCTGGCAGCTTGAAAAAGATTTGCCGCAAGGGGCTTTTATACCCAGGAATAAGGCTGCTTTAAAATACACTTTAACCTATTTGGTGAAGGCACTGACTTAAGTCTTCCTATTCCTATCTTCTGAACTAAGAAATTGTATCTAATGTAGAAAGAAAAACTATGAATTGAGCTAAAACTCCATAAATGTAGCACCTAGGAAGGAAAATAAAAAAAAAAGGGGGGGGGGGGGGGCTGGGCAGGGGTAGGCAAGGTGCTGCTGGTACACACATAAAAGTCTGACCTGTGTCTGGAGAACAACTAACAGAATTTGACCCAGAAATTCGAAGGCAAGTGAAAGCAACAATAACAATATGAAAGAAGCAAATATGAAAAAATCAGAACAAGGATTAGAGTCTTTGCACATCCTACAACTTACAGCTCCCCTATAATTATAACGTATTAGTCAATCTTAAGTAGATCATTCACATAACATGCCAAGAGTTTGAAACATTTTATTTTAAAATGAGATAGTATCAAATTATTCTTAAAGAACAGATGCATTAATGCCATAGTTTCTGAAATCTTTATTGCCTTCAGTGTTATAAAATAGAAAAGCTGAAATCTGTTTCTGAAGATCTGCCTATTGGTACCACAACACAGATGAAAACACACTTTTTATTGAGACTGACTAGCATATGGTATAAATGCAGAGTGCTCTGTGTGGTAAACAAATTTTAAAGGTGAGGATTGTAATCTATTCCAGCAGATTATCCATCTAAACATGTTGAAAATTGGTATTTGCAGTACAGATATTTGATCCTTGAAAATCAAAGTTCTATTGTACAATTGCTCAAGGAAAAAAAATCAGCTTGCTTCATGGCAACACTACACTACAGATAGGCAGAGTTTGTACCAATTTCCTACATTCTTTTCACCCTTAATGAACAGTTCTCGTTTTTCTTTTTAACACAAACTACAGGGCAAATGTTTTTTTCAAATAGTAATGGATTATGCTGATAAAAACTCAGTCTACTGAACAGATACTCCCAAATCCATATGGATATAATCAATGGTGTAACAACTCCAGAATAAGAAAAATAATTTAAATCAAGAGATACACATTTCCTGTCTATCACTTTTTAGTAAACATTCTGAAAGCAGGTAGCATATAGGCTTCTTGCTCCCCAGAAGCAGATTTCAGTTCAGTTGGCCCTTTTGCATTGTTTATTCCCTTCTCGGACCTAGTTGGAAAAACATATTGATTTTTACCTGATTTTACGGCTCTTCCTGCACTATCAATGTGGCGTAACAGAAGTAGTGCAGGCCAAACATCCAAACGCTACTATGGCTGGATAACACTACCACATTGGTAGCAATTACGCTTCCCCTTAGCACCTTTTCCCACTTTATGTCATTCTAATGATGTGAATTACATATATCAACATATTGAAGCAAAGTAGTATTCTGCATAAGGTGGTGCAGATGAAAGTCTTAAGTCTCAAGGCTGGAGAAGGACTGTCACTAATATTTCATCTGGCAGGGGGACACACAGGGGGACGGGAGGGGACCCAACAACAAGCAAATAAACAATTCACTTTGCTGTGTAGAAAACCATCTCAAGCAGCCTTTTCTGTATACCCATTCTGAATTGCATTTTTATATGGCAAGACTGGTCAGGCTTTGCAATCACATTTCATGATTCAGTGATAAGTGTCAGAAACCAGAAATGCTGTTTACTGCATTGTTCCTGGACTAACGAACTTTAACAATATTTACTTAACTGGTAGATAAGCAATTTGATTGCCATGGTGGAGGTAGCATGTTTGTTCATACGTTGCTCAATTTTCCTGCATATGGTAGAAAAAGTATTTTGTCTTGAGTTTGTTCATATTTGGAGATGATAAGTTGTTGCCTCTCATTTTAGAAAAATTATTCAAAGCAACTAACCTAGTAAGATTCCCATGTGATTTCAGCAGCCTGTTTTCCAAGCAGATGAATATAACATGCATCAGTGCAGTTTTTGAGCTGGTTAAGGTGACCACTATCCAACAGCTTCTGAACCAGGAGATCAAGACAGGAATTGTATTTAGAACTGATGGCTATGTCAGGGTAACATGAGTTTGGGCTTGTCAGGACAGAACGTTGCAATAGCAAGAGCTGTTGATGAGTCATAACTACAGAAAACTTTTTCATGCAATTTTACATTCCATTTTGATGAAGGATAAAGTTATTAAGTCCTAAGTAGAATAGTTCTTCTCTCAGTTCATCTAATTTGTACCAATGAACAAATACAGAAATAAAAGTGAGAAATGAGAACATGTAGGCTTACTAACATAGGCCATGACAGATAAATCTGATGACTTCATAAAATAAAATTTCATTTATGTTTACTGCAGTGTCCTCAGGGAATTATGGCACAGACCACGAACAAAGGTTAGAAAAATTATAAGGCAAGTAAACCAGCAAGATACAAAAGTCCCAATATCTATGCCAGATTGCAGCCAATTTATATTGTATACTCCCAGTAACAACAGGTTTAAGTTGTCCAAAGAGCTGAACTCTTCTGTCACAAAAAATGGAAATCATCAAAACAGAGAAGAACAAGACTCTCACATAAAACCAGGCCAAGATGCAGTACACAATGCAAAGTCACACACTTTTAAATAGAAATAGTAAGCTTTACTCTGAAGTAGCACATATAAAGTGACAGAAGGATCCAAATGCAGTTAAAAGCAATAACCATGAGACACCAAATGTAGTTAACAGCTAATAAAAAGGTAAGACTGAAGAAAACAAAACCATGATCATGAGCCTGACAGACCCATCCACTGTAGGTGCTAAGTCTTACAGTCACAAGCAGTAAGAAGGAATTAAATGACTCGTGCAAGCATCTGACTTTTATATCTCTGGCTCCATCAGCTGTGAAAGTGCACAGGTACTGCCACCCTCAGGAGTAGCCATTTAAAAAATACATTCTTCCAGCTGTAAACACAGACATGCAGTTGCAGACAATCATTTTAATCACAGCATTGCCACTGATTACTTTTATGGTCTCAAACAAATTAGCTCTTTGCTACAGTTTTTTCAGTTGTAAAGGGTGAAGATAATATCAGCCAATCCTACAAAACCGTTGCCAGATTTATTATTCAGTAGCAGTTTGAAAATGAATACTGCTGTATAAACATTGCATTTTACTGCAGGGCTGAATGCAAACTAATAACTAGGGTTCCAACTGCCATCATCTTCATCTACCTTTGTGGTTTTTTTTTAATGCATGCAAACAAATTCCCTCAAAGTTAATAGGAACAACACATGTTTACTGAAGAGGGAACAGACCTGTGTCTCCTTCTGCAACCTATAAATCTCCATTCAGCAGCATTCAGCTTAGTCTGTCCCCAGAGTATTAGGATCAGAAGGTTATTCTTATATTTATATCAATATATTGTGATATTTTTACTGACATATAAAAAATTATGCTACTGTAAGGAGCAAAATTTGATTTTTTACATTCCCCAAAAAGGCAAACAGACCAAGAGAGTCCTGCTACTTCAAGCCTCTGTACCAGATGCAGTACCAATCCCCTTGAACTAACCTTAAGCCAGAGGTAATTATACCAAGTCTTGGTGGAAACCCAAGATGTTCCCAGTAGTGGTCCTAACAAACAGCATCTGTATCAGCAACAGGAATTTGAGAGAAAGCCTTTCCATCTCTATTGGTACAGGGTCTTGGTGCTGCTGAAAAGACTTTCCAGAGGGGAAAGTCCTCAGTTAAAGAGCTTTGCTCTTAAGTTTGTGCTGAAGAGGAAGGACTCTGGTATTAGGTCTTTGCCTCCAGTGAAGGAAAGTTTATGATTAGGTTGTACCAGAAACACAGTGTAAAACAAAAGAGCAATGTTCTATTACTATTAGGCAGAAGGAAAATTGGGAGTAAATTTATCCTCTGCTTTGCAGAATCACTAAATAGGGGGAGGGATCAAATTCAGCAGCGCTAAAACAGTCTTTATAAAAGCCTACCAAAACCACTGATGCTGTGTCCCGTTACACTGAGAGCAAGCTTTGGGAAGTCTTCAGCACCCAGAGCCCGCTTGTTTCAGTGCCTTCAGAGACTACGAGGATTTTGAGTGAATGACCTGTATATCCAACACCAGGAGAGAACACTGTCTCACCAATGTACTAAAGGCACTCAATGCCAATAAAATATCGACTGTGTATTTTGCACAGTAATAGAAACAGACTTGTATTGCCAACATAGATTCTTCAGGCATACAACAGAATAGAAAGATAAATGAATCATAAGCAACATTTAGTTTTACACCTGTAGAAATAAAATATTTACCAGACTCAGATTAAAACAATACCAGAGAAAGGTTCACTTTTTGTTAGTTGTCCTGACAGGGATTAAATGTATGCTTCAAGCTCTAATTTGTCCTTCATCCTTATACACCTAAGTATCACCCAAGCAGGCAAAAGTCCTCATTTCAATCATCTGATGTTCATAATCACCCAAAGTAACAGACAAACATGAAAAAAACAGCTATATACAAAGCCTCATGAAAGATCCAGGTTTCCTGTTTCCTGGAAAGTGCTTAGACTACCTAACTTTCCTGCAGCAGGCAAATAATCCTGAGACGAGCACTGTTTGATCAGCACTTTTCTTAGAATAGGCAAACAACCTAATTCAGAGTGCATGCCCAGGAGGCTCACGAGACACGCCAACTTCTTCTAAGAAACTTAAACTGTTCTTTAAGTCAGTCTGGATCTGACCTATATTATACTTAATGCGCTCTGGTAAATAAGACCCCATTGCTGAAGCCAACAACTTTTTTTATATTAGAAGCCGTTTTCTAATCTTTAATTTCTGAGGGTGATAAGTGTAGTTTCCATTTTAAATCTGTAATATTGTCACTCTAAAGTTATTGGGGAGTGGGGGTGTTTTAAATAAAATTATCTGAAAGTCCTACAGAATACACACTTCAAGACGTTTACTAATTGTATTAGCTCAGCCAATTGTTCTCCCACCAACATACTCTTTATCAGAACAATAACAGCACTTAACAGTTAGATGAAACCATCTGATGATAGTATTTGAAAATACATTTCTTTTAAATACCACACAACAGCGCTGCTTTGCTACTGATCTTTCATTCCCTGGCTTTGCTTGACACATCAGACTGACAACTGAAATTAGAAGTCTCAACGCAGGAGACCCTACCATCTCTGCCACCAAGTAACATTAATATTTTCACATCATGAACATCATTTGTCCCATTCCTGCTCAAAATCTTTTTAATTGCTTCAGTGTGAGATCTGCGTTTGCAAATAAACTTAATTGGTATCTATCACACCCACAAAACTTACTTCTGCATTGATCGTAAAGGTAGTCAGAGTACAAATTTGGTTTGTATGTGCACTAAAAAAAAAAGCAGCAGCAAAAAAATATACATCATAGATGATGAGGATCCCTGTAAAGAACTTAAGAGAACATCTGGACACATAATCTTTTGATTTGTGTGTATGGAAATGCTTGAAAAAACAATGGGAAAGACAGAAAAAGAAGTATACTTTCAAGAAGTGCTACATAACTGTGGGGTGGGGAAGACAGCATCAAACCTTAGGGGCTAGAGAGACAGTGACAGGGAAGACCCCTTAGGTTTTGGCTATGCCCCACACCACTCAACATTTTTTTCTCCCAGAACTTACAGTGATCACATTTTTAATTATTCATTTTGTGTCTTCTCCTCACACTTTCATTTTCTATCAAGAAACAACGAATCAAGAGATTGCTTATGCAAGAGCTACGCATGTGTCTGCCTACCTGAACCAGAGCTCTGGCACGGACAGCTGCAGACATTACAGCATTCACTCGTTTCACAGGGACTGTTGGCTTTTTAGACAGGCTTCAGTGGCAGCTGATCAGGTGCTTTGATAATGTAGATTTAAGAAGTTTCTTGAAGAAAAAGCAATTAGACCCTTAAATGAGATCTATCATCGATCAACTAAAAAAACAGAATTACAGAACACAATAGGAATGTGCAAAACCACATGGCTGCTCTCACATAGCAAAATGTGAAGTTACATGCTTACCAGAAGAGAGACAGAGGCTCACACATTTGTATACTGCAGAGTTCAAGGCTCAACAGTCCATGCAAGCAACAACAGAAGAAGAAAAAACTCACATTGATTAGCTAAATGGAAATAAGTTTGTGTCTTACGTAAACCCATATTTTTAGTTCAGGAATTCTCAAACGATTTTCAGACACATTAAAATTTTCCAATGGATGGAGATAACCACAGGTAGCAAATATAAACATACTGATAAGTAGATCTGCTTTTTAAATTACTTTTTGTGGATTCCTCAGAAGGTACCCACAAACTTGAGGCTGAAAGCCATTAATTTACTGCTTCTGACCTTGCAAAGACCTCTGTTCACCTCAAAATTGTATGCCACAAGCTCTATATGGGTCTTCAAAAGCCTACTTTATTTTTAAAAATAACCACAATGTATACAGTAAGCTAAAAAATATCCCTGCACATTTACTGGTAAGCAGGTTTTACTTATTTTTTACTAATGCTACTTCATTGAATTCTATTACAGTGATTCTTCAAGGACTACATAGTAATTCACAGGAAAAACATCAGTCTGACATTTAAACCAAAGCCTCCAACAGAAACCCCAACATTATACTAAGAAAAAGAAAACAGCAAAAGTCCCACCTGAACAAATAACCCAAACCCAAAGATCTACTGAACGGATAAAAGGCCTGCATTTATTTGCCAAGTGATGAAATATAATAAAAATGTGAAATTAAGTACTTAAAACTACTAAATAGTCAGAATTGTAGTGTAGACCAAAGGTATTTTTCAGTTTAAATACTATATGGGTGGATGTGTTTTTCTTTCATTTACTGGAAACAAAAGTCATGCTATTTCAGCATACAGACTGCTAAATAAATCAAGGAGGTTAGTTAAATACACGTTAAAATGTTAGAGGGGGAAAAAAAAAAAAGGACATTCCTTCCTGCAAAGTTCCTGGAAAAAAAGCAACTAGTTTACAGAAAAAAAAAAAAAAATAAAATAAAAGGAAATGAGAAGATCTGATGAGTTTATGAAGTTAAACAATCAACTTATAAAGACAACATGAAAAATAAAAGCAAATGCTGAAATAAGAGCAAGAATTCAGAAAAATAATGACAAAAAAAATTGTAACTACCCATGCAGAGGTCTCCCTCAACGAAGCATGCAAGGATGGGTAGAAAGATTGTCATACAAAGAAAAATACTGAAAATATTAATTCTGCACTGATTTCACTCAAGGACAGGATGATGTTTAAGTTAAACAGATGCTACACTTTCTTATCAAGAACTCCAGAAGTCTTCTAGAAGAAACATATTTTACTTCTGAAAAACAAGCTGGGGTTACGTTTTGAAACCAGAGAACTGCAAACTTGGCAAGTGTAAAACTAAAAAAACTCATTCAAAGCAGAATATACTGGCATTAAATCTGATCTTAGGCTGCACTCTTCACCCATGAATTTGAAGGACTCACATCCTTTCATGAATAAATGCTTCAGTATTTGTAAACCATCATGAAAAGTGAAACTACAGAATTCTGAGGTCATTATCGATAATTAGTGTCCATTCAAGTGTAATGGTAGCCGCTATCACTCCATTTCCAAACGAATGCTCATCACAGCCGACTATGGATGCTCCTATCTAATGAGAAATAGCCCAGCTCAATGTGTAAGTCTATCAAACTGCTTTTGAAGTAGTTCAGACTGCCATACTTGTGCCACAAGATTTCCCTCCTCCTTCCCTCCCATAGCTTAAACCATGAAAGATAAGCAGAGGGAGCATTTTGCTTACTTCCCCTGTGGATCTTAGAATGGTACTACAGTGGTAAAAATTTGCAAAGAACGCACACATGAGAAAAGCAAAGCTCAAGTCATTCTTGAAAAAATTATGCAGAACTCAGGAGATCTCTGTCACCTCCTGAGCTGTGTACTTTATTAAAGGCGAAAGACTTTGCCAAAACCTGGGCTTTGGAACTTTTTCCCCCACAGACCATACCCATTCAACTGGCTTGTGAAATGTGGTACTTCGTTCTAAACATGAATCTGTACCTTCTTACCTGACTACAACTCATAAGTCAGAAATAAACAGCAGCTCAGAGACAGAGGATTAACTTCCTTGCAGCAATATTAGATTAAGTGGCAGCATATCATCAGACCAGAGGATAAGTCAGGAATTTCAATACACCCAGTAATACAGAAACGCCTAAAGCTCACAAAATATGTGCACATTTCACAAACAAATCTGGACAAGCTTGGTCGACATTGCTGTGTAGCTGTAGTGACTGTGCAGTGTACTGAACAACATGCCAATCAGATGGCTCTCTTGTAGCCATACCCATCTCCCCCTCTCTAGAAAGCCAATTTATGGAAAATGAAAAACTACAAAATTAGAACTGTAGCACTCAGACGCTACATTGCTACAACTGATCTTGCATCACAAAGCCTGTGGAGACAATGTGTCTCAACGTCAAAAAAAATTAATATTTTAAAGTCTGACTCCTGGAGAACTCTGACCTGTATTATTTTCAAACAGATCATATTCTACAATATTTCAGGAAAGCACCACTCATTCAGCAATATAGCAACTTTTTTACTAAGATCTGACAGGTCAAGAAAGGAATAAAACAAGTAACTCCCAATGGGCAAGTGATTCTACTAGAAGATGTAAACAAAGATAAACTATAGGGTTTTCCGTGTACCTGAATTACTTTGCTATTGAACAGCATGTGTAGCTTGAAGGTTTCCTTCTTTTGGCTTCAGACCTACACTATAATTTGATTAAGCCAGTTCTCTAAGGCTTTCCCAGTTTTCAGAAGAAACAAATTTTTACTGTGAAGTAGCATATCCATGAAATCATATTACCCTAGCAATTGGAAGTGTATCAACATAATAATCCATACAGTGATAACTGAAGTCAGAGTTAAGTATATAATCTTGTAAACTATCAAACGAACATAGCAAGTGACAGAAAATTTTAGGACATGACGAGAAAAATGCTTTCCCAGTCCCCCTGTGTAAATTAAAACAATTTGCTTTGTATTTCACACTTTGGCCATGGAAACACAAAATACAGCGCATTTCCTTATGAAATAAGGAATTCCAAACCTTCAGACCATTGTCTATCTCAGTGTAGGCCCCCAAAAGTAAATGGTCAGCGCAAGAAACAGCCCTCTGCTTTACTTTAAAAGCATTCATAAATCTCTCCTTGACTTGAGGACAGCACTTAGTGCTCCTAAAGCTCAGACCATCACATCATTAATTCCATCTCACCCTCCTCAACAAATATCTCTGGAGCGATAAGTGATAGCTCCTAGTACATGCCCCAAAGCCTTACTGCAGGCAGAAATGAGAAATTCAGTTTTACCTTTCAACAGGTAAATGATAATGCAATCGACAAACAGCAGAAAAAGTAAATACCCACTTCATTCCCTGCAAACTAACTTTAGTGAAAGTAGGCAGTAGAAAGAAACTTGGGTCAGAGCACTGTGCTGCAGATGAGTTACTATTCACGTGATCAAAACCTTTTGCCTCCTCTTCTCCTTTATAATCATTTAGGCAAGGACTCAGCTTAATTAGCCAATTTTCCCTTTGTATGGTCTTTTTCCAATGGAAATATTTTCAGATTTCCTTTGTCTGAGGTTTCAGTTTTATGGCCTTGGGATATTAAATTCAGTCATTTTAGATAAGCCACCGTAGCCCCGTCACTGTGTAATAATCATAGCACTTAAATCATTGTAGAAATATTTAGTGTAGTTTTACAAGATGCATTATGTTACACTGCAGCGAAAGGCTGTAAAAGACTGCTTACAAGAAATCAGCGTTCTTCAACACATACAGTCTCCACATTTACAGCTGCACCTTGCCATGCAAGGCTGAAATGATCTCTCCTTTGCAGACTCCAGAACAGATTCATTTGCCTTTTTCTCCTCCTTTGTACACATTATCAGGACAAAACCATTCCAGCGCTCCATTTCAAATCCGCACTGTAGATGTGTATCTTAAATTCTCCTTCCTCCTCCTCCTCTCGCACCAAAAATAAAAAGCCTGGGTACAGGTGTAACTGTAGAGTACACACCCCAAATAATATTGAACTTCTCTTCAAGTCAGATACTAGATATACTCCAGCATACGGGCTTTCCCAGTGTCCGATAAGATGTCAGGGTCTCTGTATTTACCTGAAGTTGTAGTGTCTAAGCACTTCTCTGAGCTAATTTTAGTTGTGGTAATGAGTGCCTAGAAGCCACATGACAATTCCCTAGCCTGTTGTAGCTTCATTCTATGGGTATCATGTATGCAAAGGTCTGACAAACTTATGTATTCACTGCTTAACAAACAGTCTATATGTTAACTGGGGCCAGGGGAGGCTAACTATAAAATTTGACTAATTGTTAATGGGTGAAAACAGGATATCTTTACCCAAGAACCAGAAGAAAGACCAAGTAAGCAAACTGTTACAAAATGGAAAAGTGCTGTAACCATGTTAGAAAAGGAAAACCTCATGGCAGTGACAGTACCCCACTACAAACCAGTATCAGCAAAAATCCAGAACTTGCTTCACTTGCAAGGAAAAGCCATGCAGCAACACCATGAGTTTCTGAGGTCTCATCAAATGGCATAGAAAAGTAGATGGGAAAAAGATGCCCGATCGAAAACCTCCCTTCCCATCACACTATAAATTAAATGAGGTCTAATCAGATTTAACCAAGCTAGCCAGACCAACTAGCTCTGGAGTCAGAGAGTCTTGTGACACATTGAAGTAAGCAACTCTCACCCATGCCTTATCCAAGGTTTGAGTACACAGAAGTGGTGACACTTCACTGCCAAGTAAGTGACTTTTGAAACCCTTTCTAAATCAGAAAGGTTAAGAAAAATATTTGTAATTTGTAAAGGCTTGTACCAATAATTGTTCAGTAAGAGCACATTTCTGCAGCTTTGTTAAATAAGCACTTAAGTTAAATAAAAATACATTAATATACTCAAGGGCTGCACTTGTGTTAATGAATAAGCAACTTGCTATATTTGCTTGTTGTGTCATATTCAACTTTTAAAAGTACACATTCAAGGCCGAGTTATAAAACTTCAGGTTCATCACGATACTCACTGTGCATCAGTATGCCTACTTGGCATACATAATGAAGACATTTGGGAACTATGGCTCATTTGAGAAGCCGCTTGCACACCACTTCCAACACCAGTAACAAACGCTATGTAGGCTCAGAAATAAAGCACATATTAAGTCTGCTAATTTGAGCATTTTAACTTATACATATATTCCCCTTAAGAGTAGTGAACCGCATTTTATCCCATTTTCCATATTAAAGTTTTCCACTTCTATAAAACTTTCTTATAATTCTTACTAACCACATTAAGCCATTTAACTACACCTTTCACTGCTTTTGTGTGCTTTCAAATAACCAACGTACTTCAGCTACTTTAGTAAATATTTATGTCCAGATCCTGGGTGTCCTGGTTTCAGCTGGGATGGAGTTAATTTATTCATAGTAGTTAGTACAGTGCTGTGTTTTGGCTCTGATGTGAGAACAATGATAGGACACTGATGCTTTCAGTTGTTGCTGGGTGATGTTTATACTAAATCAAGGACTTGTCAGTTCCTCGGGCCCTGCCAGCAAGAGGGCTGGAGGGGCACGGGAAATGGGGAGGGGACACAGCCAGGACAGCTGACCCCAACTAGCCAAAGAGGCATTCCATACCACATGACATCATGCTGAGTATATAAACTGGGGGAAGAAGAAGGAAGGTGGGGACATTTGGCATTATGGCGTTTGTCTGCCCAAGTAACCGTTACTCATGATGGAGCCCTGCTGTCCTTCGATGGCTGAACACCTGCCTGCCCATGGGAAGTGGGGAATGAATTCCTTGCTTTGCTTGCGTGTGCGGCTTTTGCTTTACCTATTAAACTGTTCTTTAAACTCTAGAGTTTTACGTTCCCTTTCCGACCCCCCTCCCCATCCCTCTGGGTGAGGGGGAGCGAGCAAGTGGCAGCGTGGTACTTGATTGCCGGCTGGGGTTAAACCACGACATGGGGCTCTATTCACATTAACCTTATCTTTAAGCAGGTAAACTCAAAGCCAAAAATTTCAGTACAAAAAAAAAATTAGGATTCTGTCTCTGGTGTAGTTTCCAAGCTTTTTGTTTCACATCCTCTAGAATGTTTCAAATCATAGGCCCACACAGTGTCTATTCCCTCTCCAGTAGTATGATCTGGGATCCAGCAAGGGAAAGGAAAACGACAGGCAATGATTCTGGCACTACATTGAAGTTCTTCTTCCAGCTTCTTCTCCAACTGTGGCATCTGTTGAGCAACAATAAAAAGCTTTCAGAAGTGGTAAAAGACAGAAGCATTCTCTTCAGAATGTAGTTCAAGTGTTCAAAGAAGTCCATGGCTTGAGGAATTGTTGGGAAAAAAATTAGGGAAGTATTTATGATACACATTTTGGCTTTGATGCACTGCCAAGGAACATCTAAAACTAGAAAATGGTTATTATGACCTGTTTGGTGAGATCAAGAAAATCTTAACTCTAAATTCTAAAATCTCAATCAAAAACTGTAGATAATCCCTTAGACTAATAACTCCACAAATTAAGAAAAGACTCTGCATGTTCCAATTAATTATTTTTTTAAGTGGGATTCTTCTCTGTAGAGAACAAAAATTCAGCCACCTGAATTTATTCTATTTATGATACCCCAAGTTGCATGAACTTTTATGTGATACTCAAAGACCAGCACCTCTCAGTTTCTAGACTAACTTCAAGACAGAGCCTGGAACAACCAAAACATCATACAGCCAACAACCCAAAGCCAACATTCTGCTCTCTGTCACTCTATAACAAAGTACTGGCATGTTAAACACGATTGAAATTGAGCTTTCTTAGCTCCAGCTTTCTGGGCAATGAGTGCACATTGCTGGCTCATGTGCAGCTTTTTACCCACCAGTACCTCCAAGTCCTTCTCTGCAGGGCTGCTCTCAATCTCTTCAGCCTGCAGCCTGTATTGATACCAGGGGTTGCCCTGACCCATGTGCAGGACCCTGAACTTGTCATTGTTGAACCTCATAAGGTTCACATGAGCCTACTTCTCGAGCTTGTCCCGCTCCCTTCAAATGGCATCCCTTCACTCCAGTGTATCACCCACACGCTCAGCTTGGTGTCATCTGCAAACTTGCCGAAGGTACACTTGATCCCACTCTCTGTGTCATTGATGAAGATATTAAACAGTACTGGTCCTAATACAAACTCCTGAGGGACACCACTCGTGACTCGTCTCGATCTGGATATTGAGCCATTGACCACTACTCTCTGGATGCAACCGTCCAGCTAATTCCTTATCCATCAAACAGTCCAACCATCACATCCATCTCTCTACAGTTTAGAGAGAAGGATGTTGTGGCAGACCACGTCAAATACCACTATGCACAACCACCTTGGTTGAAGACCTACAGTCTGGCTTTCCTCCATTCACAAAAACTGAGCAGATATGAAAGTCAAGGGAAATATCACTACTCTTCCACAACAGAGCAACACCCTGCCTAGTCAGATACTTTGCAAATTCTGCTATGAATTAAGTGAAAGATGAATTAATACATCTAGACATCAAAGAAAATTTTCCCATCCCAGACAGTGATTATGTTAAAAAAAAAAAAGAAACTTGATAGATTTAGCCAAGTTTGTCATTTGGAAAATTTGATGTCATCTGCTTAAGCAGATTAGTGTGCATCAATTTGGAATTCCTTTTATTCTTACATACTGTATCTATCTCGGGGAGTAATTATAACAGCAAGTTCTATAGGTTACTTCTATTACATGTAAAAAACCGTTACTATGATATCATGGCATAATGTTTAGATATTAAAAGGTTAAAAGGACAGTAACTATTTACAAATACAGCTCAATTTAAGTCATGGACACAAATACATATAAAATTCACACAAAAAAAAAGAAGACAAAAATCACAACAGAACATTATTAGAAAACAAGACTGAAGAAAATCTGTTTCCAAAGGCTGCAGATAACTTCCACTATCACATACATGCAGGGTGTGCCTCTGATGTATCATCATATAATAGATACTTTTAGGCTTATAATGGAGTATTTTAGGAAAATTATAGTCATAGATCTAATATGTCAAAGAGTTACCTCTGCATATTTTTAGGTATTCTATGCTTTGATTTCATCCATACAAAAATGCTTTTAAACATTTTTGCTACCACACCTTAAATAAACTAGAAAAATAAGCCTACTTGGATAACTCAAACTGAGCTGAGATACCACAAAAGGAAGGACTAAGTTGTTACAGAAATTCCAAACATAGACATGCCTAATTTTTAAGTAATAATTATGAAAGTTACATTTCCTGTCTGTATTAGCTCCAATTAGAAAATGTCATTAATGGTTCAGCCAAAAAGAATTATGTTCTTAAACTAAACAGTCAAACTAGTTCTTCAGGCAAATCTCAGTAACATTAGGTGTTATAATCATCCTGTATTTTATATCAAGCCAGAGTTGTGGGGGTTTTATATCTACATCAATATACAGTTTAGTAAACCTTTTGTACAGTACATAATTAGTTAAAATACACAGAAGCTGTGAACACAAACACCTGGTAAGAATTCTGTCATCCCACCCTGAACAAGTAAAAGTCTCTCTACAATGACTCATAGATAAACAACCTTCCCCCAGATGCCTGCAAGAACAGAGAGGTCTTAGTCTTCCCTGAAGATCAATAAATCCATGTTCTGTAAGCTAATCTTGGATATGAAATAGAAGAACTGTGTGACAGCATCAAATCAGACTAGTATTATTAAAAAAGCTAAAGAGATCTATTGCCCTCAGTTAAGAAAAAAAAAAAGAGAGAGAAAATGCACTACAGTTTCTAGAAAATCAATTTAGTAATTCAGGATGATAAGCATTCACAGATCCGAAGGGGATCATGAGCAAACAAATGCTCAGGAAACACAGTAGTTCATATGTTTGGATTTGTTACATTTATGACAGAATTTTTATTAGAAGAATTTAGCATGGTGTTTACTGAATTTACTGCAGGTATTCTGAACCCTATAGCTACTCTTTCTAAAATAACTGTTACTAATTTATCCCACTTTATACCATTACATTTAAAGTTAAGCCATATTTCTGCTAGGTTTACTCACATTCTCCCAGGGCATTTTTTATTTCTAGTTCACCGAGATACCTTTCTCCACCTGCACTTTTCCCCTCAGTGCAATTGCAGAATTTCTGACTGCAATTCAAGTATTTACACTGCCCCCTCCCGGAACTGAAGGCAGAGAGCACATATCATCCAAAACTGGCAACATCTGTAGCACAAGTAACATCATGGTTCACACTAATATGCCAACCACCAAAGTAGGGGACAAAAAAAATGCATTTTCACTTCAGATTGCAACATAAGTTACAATTTGAATCTGAATTAGTTACTTAATTCCAATGCTGTTACATAGAAAAAACAGTGAACAGGGAAGCTTTATCAGGCTTCTTGTTGCATCTTCCTGTTACTACTACAGAAATAGTTATCAGTGTATGTACTATGGTATAGCATCACAAAGCTCTTCACTCATTTCATCCTGTATCTTCCTTAGCAGAGAAAGAAGCAACAGAATAGAATTTATAGGATCTTTCTGTTTCACTCCTCCATATGCATTCAAACTATATATATATATAAAGATTCTAATAATTAATCAAAATACCAAAATTATTTAAATATTTAAGATTTTTTTCTCTTGTCTATTAAAAGAGAAAAGGAAAACTAGATCAAGCCGAAAGCCAAAGTGAATGTAAAGTCTGACTACATTTATCAAATATATCACTAAAGCAATCACAATGTAACTCAATTTTTACACCAGTTTGAAGAAAACATTTTCCCCAGGGTCATGATGAAGATGGGCTACAAAGCCTTCCTAGAAGGCAAAGAATTTGTGGACTTGTACACTAGTGGTTATACTTGAAGCATTTGTCTCCCTTCCTAAACCCTCACTAACACAGGCAAAAGATTATTTCCATATACCAGCTACTGGCCTACTTGAAGCGATCCGGTTTTTGGAGAAGAACATAAGAAAAGTTCAATACCCTCCTCTAACAAGGTTCCCTGAAATCAGCTGTAGCCAATTTCCTACTCCATCCTCTCCCTGCATACCCTCCTCTAACAAGGTTCCCTGAAATCAGCTGTAGCCAATTTCCTACTCCATCCTCTCCCTTCAAACTTCCTGGTTTCTCACTGGGAAAAACTGACATTCTCAAGAACCAATCTATCACCCTCCCGCCAAGCAACTCAAGCCCAGCAGTTTTCATTTTGATTCTGAACTAATGGACAGAAAATACTTCTCAAAAAAACCATATATTTTCAGAGCTACACTCCACCTATTGTTACAACTTTCACCAGGTTTTATCATGGACATTAATAAGCAACAATGAAATATCAAAACTACCTTTGACATTCTGCGCATTGGTTCACTTTGCAGATGAACATACAAACACTGAATGCCTTGGTATTAAAATACTGAAACAACGCAAAAATAGTAAACTTACCATATCAGGTACCCCAAAAACAACAACATTCGTATAACCGGAAAACGAAACCTAAAACAAAATTTGAGAACAGGTCTTAATGAAAGTGGCATTTATATTTGGAGAAGTTCTCACCACTCTTTTCCCCTAATCCCTCTAGCTGCACTCCTTTCAACAGGGATTTAGATCAAAAATAAGAAAGAAGATCCCATATCAACTTTTCATCATACAAATTTCCACATAAAGACAACTTTATATTGCTGAACAGCAAAAAAAACTTCTACTGACCGGCCAAGAATATGGCACCAATTCTAGTAGGACAAAAAGCGTTAATTTAGAAAATACATAGTTTCACTCATGGCTAATTTTTTCTACAACTCCTGTATATGTTAAAATTACTTCAGTTTTAAGTTTGCTTCCATTTGTGTTAAATGTTAGCTAGCTATGGAAACCTGCATTCCAATGCCTGGGTTCTTCCAGTCAGTACTATGAAGTTTTCCTATGTTAATGTCTCAATAAAGTACATTCACACTTTTCCCCCAAAACTCCTGGTCTCCACTTTACCCACTACAAAATGCCATTCTTAAAAAAAAAATAACAACCAACCAAGAAAAAAAAACCACAATCAAAACCAAAACCACAACCCATCATCAACAACAAAACAAAAAAAAAAAAGCCCCCACAACTTTGACAGGAATAGCCAGGGAGAGGCCCACATAAATATGACCCAAAAAAGCATGCCTCATTTAAGAAGCAACTGTGACTCAAATGTTTGAAAATTGTGAAAAAATTGTCAGTCACATAAGTTTTCTTAAAGCAACACTCAAAAGTAGGTAACACATTGCACAGTGGGTAAAGAACAGATGTCTACTGAAATGTCAGATTAGATTGTGATCTTGCATGTTAGGTGAATAAGTCTCTTGTTACTGACTCCACAGAATTGGGTCCCAGTGAAGCCTGACATTACAGCATCCCACATCCCCACATCATTCATCAGGCACAGGCATGACGTAGTACACTTAAGCATGCTGTACTGAAAAAGGACAGCACCACACCGAAGCACAAAAACAGCAGAGCAGTGTATTGTGTTGTGAGTTTAGTTTCCATGGGCTCGAGTACTTTTCTCAAAGCCCAATACAGCACCTTGCAGCCAGTCAGCATTCTGGTTCTTTCAAGAAAGTATTTTCCAATTATGGAAATATCTCAAACATCCCAGATTCATTCTTACACACTTCACCACCTACCTTCCATAAATCTGAAATATAAAATCTGGTGTTCTGATGTACTCCATCTCTCCAGGCACGGTATCTGGAGTACCAGACTAGCCAGGGATTTAGTTCATAACCAACAGCTTTGAATCCCCTTTTTGCAGCTGCTATCACCTACAAGGAAGAAAATAAATCTTCACATAGAAACAGAGAAAGTGTATTCATCTAAACAGGAGCACATAGTTTTATTTAAAATATAAATCAAAGGAATGCGCTTTGGTAAATCACTCTGGTTTTAGCCCCCAACAGATTAGTAGCATAGTGAACAAAAACTCAAACTACATTTTACTATTACGACTAGTCCCATTGAAATTAATAGATATATTCAGACAAACAAAATGAACTACTTAAAATATTTATAGGGCAAAGCTGCAAGCTTTCAGTAAGCCTATGATTTACATAAAAGTTTAATTTAGTACATTCATGACAATACCTTGGAATTAAAGGGTACCAAAATTGACCATGAAGAGAACAGTGAAATGCGCAGGCAGAAGTGTTCGAAATTAGACCACTTAACTTATTTGAAAAATCAGCGATGGGTAGGCACTTGTGAGACCCCTGAATGATAGCCAAAATGCCCTACCAATAGAAAGTGTATGAAAATACTCTGTTGATTTACATTTTAAAAAAACACGTAGGTAAAATATTTAAATGTATGTTAGAAAAAGATGGAAAAAACCCACCCACATACAAATCTTACAGTATAGCTTTCATCCAATGCTAAGTTTCATGTGTTATTTTAAGAGGCAAAAGTTAGTTCACATAACAAATAGATTTTCAAAGACATTTCTCTAAATTAGACCCTAAGATTTAGAATTATTAACCTGTATTGCAAGTATCTTCAAACAAGATCAAAACCTACTGATATTTTAGAAAATGAATTAAAAAAAAATAAGGAAAATAGAAGGCACCAGTTTCTACAATTAAGGTTTAAGACATAATTTAAAAGGTTACTGCCAAGTTTTAACCAGGAAATGCCTGATGAAGTATGAATTAGAGAACAGGCAAGGTGAAATCAGGAAGTAGTACACATTTCTTAACAGAACTTCTCAAACAGCATTGCCTGGACAGTGTATTTCACACTACTAAAATAACACATCTTCCATCATGCACACAGCATTTGCAGATATACTAAAAGAATCTGACATTTTTACCATGTTTGGAAATAAAAATATGGTCATATTTATCCATCAATTACACCTGAGTAAGTGCTAAATATTTAAAAGCATCTGAATAGAAGTCCAACTTTTTTCAGGGCAAATACATTAAAGCAACACCAAGCAGTAAATTCTAGACACCGGTCTCTCCAAGTAGTCTTCAGTCTCCATTTAGACACATATATATACACATTTATAAAATTAGAAGTAAATATGCAGTAACTGATCAAATTAGATGTCTCCGATGAGGGTCAACAGCCAGAAGACTGAGCAGAGAGGACACCAGAAACTGCAGCTGTCTTGAATCTACATGCTTTTTTGTCTCCTACTTGGCCACAATTCCTTCCAAGCCACCCTCACAGATCTGGATTTCCAAATAATTTTTTTTTTAGTGTAGACAAATTGTTGACTCATTCACATGAAATATGGACACAAGTAGCATTCAAGAACTTACTTGTTTCTGCCAAAAATCTACTTAGTGTTCCATCCTGCTGCTAAAACTGACCTGAAGCAGATGGTTATGAAATAGTACACAGAACATCACAACTACAAAAAACCCACACCATTCTCCCCTAATCCCTTACCACATTTCACAAACTGGGGTTCAGACAACGTCCTGGAAGCACAATACTGTTTTGACTTCAGCGATTCTCACCATTTCTCTTGGTAATTATTCTAGTTTCATCACATTGATTTTGAAGTGGGGCAGCCAGCACCACATAAAGGTGTGAATTACAGTTCTAACAATACCAGGATTTTTATTTCTATAATCCATCACTCATACTCTTTTGTTCTTCTGCCACCTTTATGCAATAAGCATAGAGCTGCAGCTCCAAAAGCACGGTGCTCTTTAATCTCACAGCCTCATGTGCTGCAGCCATAAAACTATGTGGAATCACATCTCTTTGGCAATCACAATACCAATATTTCGGCTGCATCTTTACATGTGAATGTGGTGCAATTCCCTCCAGGCAAGAGAATGAGGTTATCATTTTGTACACCTTGTCAAGCTGCAGGTAAGGCTGCAATCGAAACCGATTACTCACCTAAACTGAAAGTAACCCTACCTCAGCTTTGAGCCTTTTCATAAGGCTCAAACAAAAACACTAAATGCCAAAGACAAGATGTCCATAAATATGTGAAAACAAGAGCCACAGCTAGAGCATTTGGCACTTTTTTGAGAAGTGATATGAGAGGAAGGCGATGTCCTTCACTTACAATACGGCCATCCCCGCTACCAATGTCAACTAGGGAGCCACTTCTGTTTTCTAACATTTTCAGCACGTTCTGGATCTGAGTAGAAGTTGCAGGAACGAAGGGCAGGCACACTTTCCTCAGAGCCGGGGTCACAAAGGGTGTAACCGCAGCATAGAGGGCCACCAATGTCCCACCAACACCAGCAGTGACCAACAGCCCCCAGCTCCTTCTCCTGGAGCTGCCCTCACAGTCCTCTTGCCGGCCCGCTGCGTGGCTCTCCTTCTCTAGCACCTCGGGCATCACACCTACAGCAGACATCAAGGAATATTAGTTTTCTAACAGCTTTATTACGTGTGTGTGTAAAACAAAGTAGTATATTATATCACAGACGTAGGATATCAGGAAAAAACCCAAACCAAACTTATATTCCTTTAGATGATTCCTACAGCCTAGGGAGACGTTACTGCTTTTGAGAAGCCGAAGCGCTAGCTTCATTTTTCAGGGCGGGAAATCACTTTCCATTAGGCCCGTGGCTCTTCCCGCCGGGCCGGGCCGGGCGGCGGCGCGCCCCACACCGCCCGAGGGCGGTACGGGCAGAGCCCTCCCCACCACGGGCAGGCCGCACCCGGGGACGCCGCCCCGAGCACTTACGGCTCTTCCCTGCAGGGAGAACTTCTTTTCGCCACAGCACTGCGCCCCCGCCTGCAACGCCGCCTGTCATCCAGCCGGCCCACTGCCACCACCCGCCGCGGGCTCCCTCAGAACCAACTAAGTGGTGCCTTCGGTATTTATAGCAGTGGGCAATACCACTCCGCTGTGGGGCGGGGGGGGAGCGAAACCTTCCCAAAGGTACTTCGTGGAGGAGCAGCGCGCACCCTCCCGCCCGTGTCTGTCCCTACTCCTTCGCGTTCAGGTTACCTGGCGCAGCCCGCTGCCGCCGCGCTTGGCGCCTCTACTCTACTCATCTAATACGGTCCCTGTCCCCGCAGCCCGGCGACGGAACCGCGACCGCCGCGCAACTCCTACCGTGCCGGATGCTTCCAGAAAGGTCCTCCGGAGGCGCCATATAAATGCCACCCGTGAAATAAGTCGCGCTGCTGCCGACTGCGCAGGCGCGGGGGGCCGTGCGGGGGAGCGTGTGGCGTCACGGCGCGGCGGCATCCGGCTGGTGCCTGCCCGGTGTGCGGGAGCAGCGGCAGCCATGTCGGCCATGGGGACGCTGGCCTTTGACGAGTATGGACGCCCTTTCCTCATCCTCAAGGACCAGGAGCGCAAGACGCGCCTCATGGGACTTGAGGCGCTCAAGGTGAGCTGACGGCCGCCAGGGCCGCCCATCTACCGGCGGGCCCTCGCTGGGCGGGCCGGGCCGCGCCGTGCCGCGCCATGCCGCCGTTAGGGGCAGGGAGCGGGCGGCGCTGGGCCGCGGCGGGAGGATGGAGCCCGCCGGGCTGAGCTGCTTCTGCGCCGGTGTCGCGCCGCGCGTCAGGCGCAGGGCGCCCGCAGCCCGGTGTAGGCCTGCGGGTGTGTGGGGGGGATGGAGGGAGGCAGGGCACGGCCCCCGGCGCTGGGAACGCGCCGCCCGCGGCGGAGGGCCTGCGGGGCTCTGCGGCGGGAGCCCGCTCCTGGTGCCGCGGCTTCGCCGTCGTTGCCCCCGTAGGAGCGGCGCGTCCCTCCCGGTGGCCTTCGGTAGCCTCGGGCAGGGAGGCTCCCTGCAGCCCCCTCCCTTAGGCACCTCCCCTCCCCCGTCGGAAGCTCCGTCGTTGTTCCCAAGAAAGGCCGCGGCTGAGCGAGTAGGCAGCCATTTGTGAATGTATATGTTTGAAGTACCGGTGGAAGAGTGGAGCAAAATTATACGGGCTTCTTTTAGCGTTGCTTGCTTGTGTTGCTTCGCTGCTTTAAACCTCGGGGCTGTCATTTTAGCTGCTCCGCTTTCATGTGCTTTAGCGGCGCAACTGATAGCTGTGCAAGGAAAGGCATGGAAAACGTTTCTGGCATAAAACCAATACGCGTATATTGGTATTTTTTTTTTTTTGTAGCCATAATTGTCTGTTAGTTAAATACCAGTATTTTTGTTAGCGTTTTCTCTTAGCTTGCTATTGTGATTTTGGAATGCATAGTAATGATTTAACTTATTTCTCTTTTGTTTTATAGTCTCACATAATGGCAGCAAAAGCTGTAGCAAGTACTCTGAGAACATCCCTTGGGCCCAATGGTAATAATGAAATAATTTTTATTGTTCTTTATCAGTAATTGGTTTTGGAGATTTTCTGTATTTTCCTTCATGCTTTTAATATGTGTTTTTTTAGGCCTGGATAAAATGATGGTGGACAAAGATGGCGAGGTGACTGTGACAAACGATGGTGCTACTATCCTGAATATGATGGATGTGGATCACCAGATAGCCAAACTTATGGTGGAGCTGTCTAAATCTCAAGATGATGAGATTGGGGATGGAACCACTGGAGTTGTTGGTAAGAAGAGATTTTAAATTTAACTTGGATTTTCCATCTTTCAAATCAAGCTTCTTCAGCTATTATAAGAAACATGTGAAGTAACAGTAGCTTTTTTGTAACACGGTTTTAGAGTATTTACTGCTTCAGTATTCTTGTTGTTGTATTAGAAGTCTTTCAGTCAGAAAGGTGGTTTTGTGTCTTTTCTATGTATGGTTACATTGTAAGTTTATGTTGAGAGGCCTCTTGGTGCTTTGAAAAATTTTCTGGATCATTTTCTTCCATAATATTCTACCTGTCCTGCCTTGGTTGGTGCCCATGCTTCTTTTTGTTCTAACATAATGCGGTTTTCTCTCTAAGCATAGCAAGTAGGGGGCTCTTTAGGGTTATTTTGTCATTTAAGAAACCTTGAACAGTTAAAAGTATTACAGAAGGCAAATATTTTAATCTTTTGATAATGTATTAAAAATGATGCTTCAGCTTATGGAAGAGTAAACATTACCTTAATATTTTGTTTTATAGTTCTGGCTGGAGCGTTACTGGAACAAGCTGAGCAATTACTAGATCGTGGTATTCACCCTATCAGGATAGCAGATGGTTATGAGCAGGCAGCCCGCATTGCTATTGAGCATCTAGACAAAATCAGTGACAGCTTTCCAGTTGATCCACAGAACATTGAACCTCTGATCCAGACAGCAAAGACAACGCTAGGCTCTAAAGTGTAAGTCACAAAAACTTCAGAAAAATATTTATGTTTCCATTAAAAACTTCTAGTTGAAAGGAGAAATCCTGGTGTTTTGATGGATTGTTAAATTTTTTGTGATTTTGGAGTGGCTGCTGAAGGCTCTTCTTTGTTTGATTTTGGCTAACTTCTCAACAGACTCATGTCTCAGGATAAGAAATTGTGAATCCTTTTTCTCTAAAGGGTCAGTTCCATGAGGTTAAACAGATGCAATATCAATTTTGTTCTAACCTGTTAATTCCAGATTTCTGCAGCACAGCAAATTCCAAGAGTAATGCAAACCTCTTAAAAATAACTCTGTGTTATATTTCAAAGGTTTGTTTTGTTTGGGGTTTTTTTCCTAAACAAAATTTTGTTCAATAGTTCCATTAAGTGCTTTTTTTTTTAATTGGTTGTATGTATAGTATATAAATTCAGATATAATAAGGGTTTCCTTTGCAGCCCTATCTTAACAGTTGTTTCTGTGACTTCAATGTTTCTCCATAGTTAATTCTCCTTACTTGTTTCAAATCTGTATCCTAAGATGACTTAGACAAACCGTATTGCATGTTGTTTTCTGCCATGTTTACCCTCTTTTGTGTCTGAACAAACGAGCAGGACCCCCTTTTTCAATGTAGCATACAGAAATGGTTAGATACAGTATTACTTTTTTCTATTCAAGTTGATAGAATCACTTCTTTTCTTCCACATTTATGGAAATGTAATGCATCATCATTATTGTTTGGTTTTGTTTTTAAACCTAGAGTTAACCGTTGTCACAGACAAATGGCAGAAATTGCTGTAAATGCTGTACTGACAGTAGCAGATATGGAACGTAAAGATGTTGATTTTGAGCTGATCAAAGTACAAGGCAAAGTGGGAGGTAGACTGGAAGATACACAGTTGGTTAAAGGAGTTATTGTGGATAAAGATTTCAGTCATCCACAGATGCCTAAAGTAAGTGATGTCCCTGTGTACGTCTCATCTGTAATGGCTTAAATAACATTATCTAACCTACTTCAAATGCTGTCCTAGCATTTCTTGAAGTATTTGAATACTGTTGTTGTTTGGCCTGGTTTTTCACCCATATATCAACAGAGAAAGGGGAGAGGAGCATTAAATTCTTCATGTTGGAAGGGACCAAGTTAGAATTTAAAACAGTCTTGGGGAAATAGAGAAAAAATGATGGGAAGGGGGATTACTGTACAACTAACTGAGGACAGGTGCAGAGTTCTGTGTTGAAGCAGAAATAATCATCCATATTGTGTTACAATGCTTAAGATGCTTAAACCAACTCAGTATCAGGAAACGCTTTGTAAGCTTTATGATTTGTCATCTTGTCCTGATTGGAACACCCCGGAAGCTGCCCCTTTATGTTTGGTGTAGATGAGATGTCCAAGTCTTGTGTAGCATATGTCAAGGAAGATGGAGGAAATCTAAATTTTCTACTGTATGAAAATATTTTCCTAGTAGGTGACACTGTTTATCCTATAAAAAGGAACACCGGTGGAAAATACCGGTTGTGTAGTACATAAATTCTGTGAAGATGAGTGTGTAGTAGTCTCAATGGTCATGGTGGATAGGGCAAATAATGGTTTAATTGAAGTTGTTTCTCTGTTTAGTTAAACGTTGAACTATAAAAAGACGTCGCTGGTAGTGATTGTTAAGGGCTTAAACAGTGGCTTGAAGCTGTGGAATTTGTTTTAAGTGGGTTATATAGACTTTTGATGGAATTAATTCTAAGTGAAACTAACTCTACCCAAATAAGTCAGATGATCTTCAAGTTTCCTCCTATGCCTGTGTTTTTAGATACATGTCTATGTTTTGCAGATACAAGAATGAGGTGTTACTAAGATTAAAACTGAACTTTGGGGTTTTTTTACTTAATTATGCAGGAGCTTAAAGATGCTAAAATTGCAATCCTTACTTGTCCATTTGAACCACCTAAGCCTAAAACCAAGCATAAGCTTGATGTCACATCTGTGGAAGATTACAAGGCACTGCAGAAATACGAAAAGGAGAAGTTTGAAGAGATGGTGAAACAGGTAATCTTTAAGATTATTTCTATGTCTTTCGTAGCCATTGCACGGAATACTGTAGTGCATTGACTTATTTATGAAAATGAGCAAATAATCCTCATTGGAGGCAACATACAAGCAACTGTAAGGCTATGAATAAAAGTTAAGTTCATGTAAGAAAGAGATGCCACCCTGGTTTGAAATTTACTTTGATCTCTATGTATGCCAGGTGGTTCTTTTTCAGACTTGTGTTTTGAGAAAATTAGAATTAAAACCATGAAGAGATATTTTTTTTTTTTATTCCTTTGTTAGTTCTGATCAGAAGATTGATGTTGTGTGTTGCTTTCAGATAAAAGACACTGGTGCAAACCTTGCTATTTGCCAGTGGGGTTTTGATGATGAGGCAAATCACTTGCTGCTCCAGAATGAGCTGCCTGCTGTTCGTTGGGTTGGTGGACCTGAAATAGAAGTAAGTAAAATCTTCTAAAATTGGACTTTGTACCAGTTCTGAAACATTTGTTGAGTAATACACTGTACCATTTAAAAGTTCAGGCTTTCTGCTTAGAGCTGCATAATCATGTATGGGTATATATTGGAGAATAAACAATTTTTTGGGGATCTGTGGGAAGAACCTACAGTGAATGGGATTATGGTGTATAATTGGAGTGTATGCATATTACTTGTTGAAAGTTTTATGTGGCTAGAAATGTTTCTGCTTTAGTCTCCCTGTTAGCAGGAACAAGGCATTGCCTGAAATACTTGAAGTGATGGGAAGACAATCTTTTGGAGTAGGCATTTGACAGATCTTCTGCTAGTTTGACATTATGGAAAACATGTGGGAAAGTCTTCTCAAAATAATTGATGGTTGTTTAACTTCAGTTAATCGCCATTGCAACTGGAGGACGCATCGTTCCTCGCTTCTGTGAACTCACAGCAGAGAAACTGGGTTTTGCGGGTATTGTTCGAGAGATCTCCTTTGGAACAACAAAGGACAGAATGCTTGTCATTGAGCAGTGTCAGAACTCCAGAGCTGTGACCATTTTCATTAGAGGAGGAAATAAAATGGTGAGATACTTAGTTTGTTACAAATATTTGAGACATAAATTGCAGAATATGTGGTTTCTTTTCTTTGTCTTAATTTCTTTTTTGTCTTAATTTTTCCTTGCAGTGTGGAGAAATGGAAGGGGGGAGGGTTGTAGGCATTTGTGACTGTGTGGAAGTCACTTGTTAGATTCACATCCTATGTTTTTGAATGAAAACTCTTGTTTTCTCACTATTGGACCGTGTAGTTCATAAATACAGAAATAATTTACCTGTGGATGCTCTAATCTGTTTTTTCTCATGGGAGGGTCACTTCTATGAGTAAAGACAACATTTTTTGAAACATTTGGTTTTATTCTAGATCTAGGCATGTTACTTCTGATTTAATCCAGTTTAAAAAAAAAATTAAAAAAACCCAAACCACTCCCTTCCCCAGAATGAGACCATTTAAATGCTTTTGTACTTAACCTGGTTCTTGGTTGTACTGTTAGTGTTGAGTTATATTTAGTATAGGTCAAGTCCTGCTTTGATTGAAAAATCTTAGGAAGAAAGAAACAACCCCTAGTCTGAAGAGTTCTTTAAGAAAAACTACTACTTTAAAGGTTAGCATAACTTGTTAAATCCTCTTGCATCTGTTGAAGTTGGGAGTCATCACAAACTGCAGTCTGAAAATAATGTTGGGTTTAAAATTTAAGTGTTTTGTGTATTGGAAATGCACAAGATGGAAAACCTTCTGTAGGGTTTTGTCATTTCAAATTACAGATTTAAATAAACAGTGTTGAAAAGATGTGGGGGTTTTATTCTTTCTGTGCCACTGGATGTGTAACCGTTGTATGTTTTGAAAAGTATAACATAGCAGCAGTAGAGCTGCATTAGAGCCATGAAAAGATCCTATAATTTATTTGCAGTTTCCATTTCTGTATTGGGAAATAACAGTTTGACAGCCTTCAGCTGTGTATATTGTAAAATACATGGTATTTTATACTTCCAGATTATTGAAGAAGCAAAGCGATCTCTTCATGATGCGTTGTGTGTAATCCGGAATCTTGTTCGCGATAATCGTATTGTGTATGGTGGTGGAGCAGCTGAAATTTCTTGTGCCTTGGCAGTGAGTGAAGCAGCAGATAAGGTAAGAAATGTTACAACTTCCCTTCGTTTATGAAGGAAAAATAAGGACTAAGTCTGCCTTGAGGGATTCCAAAAAACCTTCAGAGAGCTTCCAGACAGTGCGTATTACGGACCTTCCATAATATTAGAAGTTTTCCTTCCCCTCTCTGTAAAAAATCATTACCAGTACCTTTTTCCTTTTATGTTAAGAGCAGTTTAAAATTGTTTTAATTTGCCAGTAGTTATCCAAGGTACTCATTTCAGTTGTTACATTGCCAAGAAAATTGCATATCATGTGTATATTTTATAGCTAGTGTGAATGTCTGCTTTTAACATTGGAATTAATAGCTGTATGAATTCAAATTTCTTTTCCCTTAGTGCCCGTCTTTGGAACAGTATGCTATGAGGGCTTTTGCAGATGCCTTGGAAGTAATTCCCATGGCACTTTCAGAGAACAGTGGTATGAATCCAATACAGACTATGACGGAAGTGCGGGCTAGGCAAGTGAAAGAAAATAATCCGGCCCTTGGCATTGATTGTTTGCAGAAAGGAACAAACGGTAAGAACTGGAGTGTGGAGGAGGAGCATAACAGGGTGTTCTTTTCAGAATATCAAAACGCTTACTATTTTGCCTCGGGGGAGTGTGGGCCCTCTGGGTTTTTTGTTTTAAACTGTGTATTGATTCAGTTATGAACTCTTGCCCCTTGTCATAAATGGGAATGCAGGTGGAGAGATACATGCATGTCTACAAGGTAGAAAATGTATAATTGCTTGAAAACCTGTATTTGGTGGCAAGATTAGTTGAAAATGTTGGCTGACCTTGTGGTACAGGAATAAAAGCTACTTACTATGAGGCAAACGCAGCCCATGTTTTAAACACTGCCATTTTAGTGATCCAGTTTACACTTCAGCCCTATAGAACAGTTGTTAATTGAGAAACACTTTGTGAAGAAGTAAATGAAAGGTTGGAAATGTCTTCAGGTAGTATTACTCACACCAGTATGTATGGATATAGACCTGTAACAGGTAATGCGAAGACTAAGAAACCAGTGTACGAAAACTTATTTTCATCTGGACATATGCTTGTCACACTCTGTTTGCTTTTTTTCAGAAGAGAAGGTGGTAAATTGTAGAACATGATGTAAGACATTGTGTTTATGTAAATTTATAACACTTCTTGGAACAGGTGTTTCTGCTTTACAGCATTTGAACTTCCACTTCTTTAGTGGTTGCTCAGGCCTTAGGAGGCTTCTAATATTTGTATATGGAAACCGTACTCCATATAATAGGCAGAATAATAATGCGGAAGGCAAAAAGCTACAGTTGGGGAAGGCTTAGTTGGGAAAAGAGTTTGGATCTTAAATGTTCCAAGGTCTTTGGTAGGAACCCAGGCATAAAACTCTAGTTTGTACGAATTGCCAACTATGGTGGTCAAGAGTAACAATTTTTAAATGCTTTTTAAAAAATTACACGGAAATTACTATCTCAGGTTCAAGGCTATATCTAGATTTGAGGAGGGTATCTAATTCTTCTGCTTCTTTTTGGCAGATATGAAGCAGCAGCATGTTATAGAAACCTTGATTGGTAAGAAACAGCAGATTTCTCTGGCGACTCAGGTTGTTAGAATGATTCTGAAGATTGATGATATCCGTAGGCCTGGAGAATCTGAAGAGTGAAAGCGGAAAAGCAAGAAACAATAAGGGGGCCACAGCAGTAGCGAAGACGGTAGTATTCTGATGCTTCATCTTCAGCTATTTATTTTGGACACTTTGTTTCAGATACTGTAACGGCTAATTGTTGGAAATAAAAAACAGTTTAGCACTGGTGGTTTCAAGACTTGTTTCAGGAATATCATTGCATCTTTTCTTAGAGAGGTGTCAGTATTCATAGAAAACACTTGAACATACAGGAAAAAAACATTGAAAACACAGTAATAAAATTCCATGGGTCCTTTTCCATTGCTCCTGCAGCTATCTGCAACTAACAGATTCTTATTTTGAGAGGTCTGTCACTCTTCATTGAAGCAAGCAGAAAATTATTGTAGCCTCCAGTAGTTCTCATACGTTAAATATCAAACTTGTATTTCAGGCTTCTGGTTGCTCACGGTTTTTCCGTTGTGCTACCTTTTAAGTGTATTCCTGATTTGTGTGCAAGGATGAGTTTTTTCAGGGGCACACACATTCAGCCAAGTGCGGTTGTCTTGTCTGTACTGCCATAACTGAGTGCACTGACTTGCTAAGTCCCAAGTATGAGCTTAGAATGGTAGAGTAAAATTTCCTAGATGGGTGCCTTGCTTGTGAAACTACTAACAAAGGACAAGTGCTAGACCAGAACTGACGTGTAACTGGCAGATTTCAGAAGAGAGGGAGGTGTTGAAAATACCAATTCCGCATTACTTGCTTTACATTTCATGTGTGTAGTTTTAAAGTTTCAGAGCATAGTAGCACAGAGGAAACTTTATTTACTGACTACTATGAGCTAGCAGGTCTTGTTCTAATCATTATTTGCTGTGATTATACATCACCACACACAGCATGCTCACTCACTCCCTTCCACAGGGGATGGAGGAAGAGAATGAGAAAGGTAAAAGAGAACTCATGAGTTGAGAGAAAGACAGTTCAGCAAGTAAAGCAAAAGCCATGCGTACAAGCCAAGCAAATTAGGGAATTCCTTCACCACCTCCCATGGGCAGGCAGATGTTCAGCCATCCCCAGGACAGCAGGGCTGCATCATGCACAACAGTTACTTGGCAAGACAAAAAATGCCACCGCTGCAACTTTGCCTTCTTTCCCCCAGCCTTTGATTGCTGAGCTTGGTGTTAGATGGTGTGGGCTATCGCTCTGGTTAGTTCACGTCATCTGCCTGGTTATGCGCCCCCACCAGCCTCCTGCACACCCCCAGGCCACTTGAAAGGTGGGTACAGTGAGAAGTAGAGGCAGCCTTGATGCTGTGCAAGCACTGTTCAGCAATAGCTAAACCAGATTTTCAGCATTATTTTAGTCACAAATGTATCGGCTACTATGACGAAAGTTAACTCCATCCCAGCCAGAGCCAGTACACCTGTCTGTGTTGGTGAATCAAAGCTTCACCTATCAACTATTCTTCGGTTACATTTTCTCTTGGCGTGACTTAGAAATTGTGACTGCTTTAAAATGTGAGATGCTGAGAAGAAATGGGCAGTACTGCAGACTGCTGCCACTGCTCTGCCGTTGGATGTCCTGACCAGGAGGTGCGGAGGAGGCAGAGGAGGGAGGGCTCTGTGCAGGCATCGATGTGATTGCCAGGGGGAAAAGCTAGCACTCCTGCTCTGCAGGCTGTGTATGGGGTTGGTTCACAGAAACCTGGAGCTTACAGCCTGTAACAGATCTTCAGCATGATGTGCTGGTAGTTTCTAAAGATATGTGAGCTGAGACCTGGTCAGAATTAGGTGGTGGAGTGTTGGGTTTGGTTTTTTTTTTTTTTTTGCTTCCAAGGGCAGGTTTTGACTGTAAACTGCTGCCTAATTCAGAAACCTCTAGGAACACGGGACAGTTTATTTTAAAAAATTGTGAAATCTTGCATTTGCTTATTAACTTATGGAAATAAGGGGTTTGTGCTCTATACAAATATTGTTTAGTGTTTAACCTTATCTTAGCATGGAAAGGCTGAAGCTTGGTGGTGGTTCTTTGATAAAATTGTAAGAAAAGGAAGTCTTTTTACAGGCTTGTACTTCTGCTCTTTGAATATAATAAATATATAGTGTTAGCGTTGTCCATAATTGTTGCATAGAGGCAACTGGAGGGAAGACAACTTTCGTCACAGCATACAGCATGCAACTAAAATTATGAAACCAAATTAATGAAACCAGTGCAGCTTGAACTGGGATACTTTTGCAGCAGGAGCAGCTGAATCTTTGTGTTGACAAAAGGGTGGGAATGCCAGTACTGTGATTTTGTGCTGTGGTCTGCCCGCCCTGGTCAAATAAAACAGCAAGCGTATCTGAATAATGATAAGGTTATGGGAGACAAGCACTGATATCCAAATTAATCGTGGTGTGTTTGTAACCATCAGGGAGTGGAAGCCCTGTCTGGCCGTGTGCTTGGGTCTGAGGCCACAGGCCCCGCGGTCTCCTCACACACGACTCCGTCACGCTGGGGAAGGTGCGAGGTTCACCACTGGAGGGCACCCCAGGCGCATCCCTGCCGCAGCAGACCGCTTCCCGCTTTCCAAAGCGAGCTGGAGCAGCCCGGCAGCTGTTTCCCAGCACCACTGGCACGGCACACCTATGTCACCAGCAAGATTTCACGTTTCCCTCAAGGGCTCAGTCACTTGAGCTAGTTTCATAACTGGCCCCATGTGCCCTTTTAAATCCAAGCTTCCACACTTTCCTAGGACCTGCCCTGCCTCTTTGACCCACTAGTTCTGGTTCCCCTGTTACCAGCCAGCTTTCCCAGTCTCGTTTCTTACTCTCTTCTGCTGTGTTCCCAGGCCTGGGATCCTTTCCTTCTCCAATTTCCCGCATCTCCATGCTGATACACCTGTCTTTGCAGGCACACGAGACAAGGCTTCCAGAAGCACACCACGCACATTCCTCTCCATCCTTCCAGGTCACACACACCCCGCAGGAGCTACAGGATGCTGTGTGCCCAAGGCTGAGCTTCTGACTTTAGGTGCACCACAATGATTCAGAGAATTCAGGTCTGAGTAGATTTTTTTTTTAGGAATAGGGTTAAGCATAGCTGTGAAACAGCATTCTTCTTTCTCTGCAAACTGACACTTTTCAGTACAAATGCATTTTTCCTTTGCCTAATAAAACTGCTCTTTGATCATTTCTGACTGTGTTCTGCATGGGGCAAGATGCCTCATAATGTGGGAAGTTCCTGTCCAGTGGTCCAATCTGAGAAGCTTACGCGCAGCCACAGATAGGGTCTTAAGTGGAGCAAGTAGAGCAGTCTGGCTAACATGCGGCTCTGCCAGCTCCCTCTGTAATATCAAGACACCTGGATATGAGGATACCTAGACCCAGACCTGGCTCCAGAACCTGCCCGGGCTGCGTGTCTCTATACTAAGGCTGTACAGAAAAGAGGGAACTGTTCTCCTCTGTGGCAGAATGGCATGTCTGTCCCTTGCACTGTTAAAAATTACTGTTAAATTGGCTGTAAGGCTGGTTATTACACCCCCTGGACTCTTACCATCACCCAGGGAGGGATGCTTCAGTTATGAGGTTTGGGTCTGGGAGAGTAGCCTTGTTTGTCCTCCCTGCAGAGAAGTACCTCTCCATTTCACATCTTGGAGGATTTCCAAGAAACTCTCTGCCAGGGAACATTTCTGGCGTGTTTTAAAGACCCAATTAAGTGGACTGACAGTGTTTGCTTTGTAAACAACTCATCTCTGTGATACAAGACTGTTCGCTAAACTCAAATGACCAGGAGGTAAAGCTTTAGTACATTCTCTGTAAGTGTGGACCCTTCAATATCTCCTGGTGTACATGTGTTAGAATCCACGTGCTTGTGAGATTCCTCCCTGAGCTGTTTGGGACCAGTGACTGTTACGGTGAGGCTCCTGCCCTGCAGCGCTGAATGGCAGCAGCACCGGCACTGAGAGAAAGGCCTCTGCCACCTCCCTGGTGTCTGGGCACTCGCTGAACTTGTGCTCCCCTTGCTCCCCCAAAAGAGCTTTAGCTACTTGTGCTCCAGTCCAGCTCTGGTATGGCACACCTGTGTCACCTTGAATCAGACTGCTGGGGAAAATGCCAGGGGTAAGAAAGAGCTGGGAGAAGCCCCCCCAGTTTTGCTCCAGCACTGCAGTCAGGATCAGGCCCATGCCCTTGCTCCTGGCCTGAGCTATGTTTCAGCTGTGCCTGTGCCTTGCTGATACTGATGCTCTTTTGACTTCCTGGCTTGTCCTTAGCCTTGCCTTGTCGAGTGAGACTTGATGCAAGATCACTCGACTGGTGATCATGGCTCTTCACTGACCCTGGTCACTGTGGCTGGACCTGCTCTGCTTTTCTTCCTTGGGCACAGTGATGTCAAGGAGCTCTGGAGCAGAACGGTGGACAGAAATTGTCTGGCAGGAGCACCTCAGAAGGCCATTGAAGAAGTTGTTACTCTTCAGGATGGGCAGTGGGAAGACAGCTCTTCTGCAGTGTATGAGCAAGAAAGGCTGTACAGGCAAAGGTGGAGCGAGCGAAAGAAAGCTGGGGAATCTCAAGGAAATCAGCATAATCTGATAACTCTGATCACAGTGAATGGTGAGCACTAAGGACTTTAGCCAGGGAAAGAAGAATAAAATATTGGAATCGGGAAAACTGATGTCAGTGCGAGTAATGCTATCGAGGATTGCTGAAGGCATCGGCTCTGTGGGATGGGGTACTACCACAAGCCCTCCCTCCCTCTCAGAAAAGTCGAGCAGCTGAGTAACACAGGATTATAAAAGCTCAGTGTGAATTCTGTTTGCAGTAGGGCTTATAATGGGTTACAGTGTTTTCTGCCAAAAGAAAAAGATCAGAACTAGATGCTGGGTTTGGTTACTCATCTGTACTGCGGTCATGTCTCAGGAATTCCCATTCTGCTTGGCTGGAGCTTCACTTCTTCTCTGCCTCCATCAAAATAAAGGGAGATTTCTGTCTTCCGTCTCCACACCAACCAGCTGTGCTGCCAAAGACTATATAGTCCTTTCCCTGAACTCCAGCGTTCTCAGATCTGGGGTGGAGGGTGGGGTGGAACTATCAAGGACCACTAAATTTCAAGTTTCCAGCTATGTGCACGCTCAGCTCCTCTTGAGTCAAAAGTTGCTGAAAGCTGGTAAGTGTCTTTGAGGAATTTTCACCATGCACTTGCCCCGTTCTTAGCTTTATTTTTTTAAGAGACAGGGTATTGGATTAAATTAGACTTTTGGCCTGATGTGGTACAGGCATTCTTTACCTAAGTACAACCATGTTGAGGCAAGCTTTTTAAACTTTGTGTTATAGATAAAACTAGCTGATGTATAGAACAAGGAATAACTGGCTAACACTGGTGAAGTGGCAGATTGCTTCTGACTCTCATAAGGGAATTGTCAAAACTATGTAGTTGCCTAAAACTGTTAAAGAGGCCTTTAAATGTACCTCTTTTCCTGGAACATAGTCCAAATTTACAGGAAGAGTACATGCTTTCCATACCCTAATTTATGGCAGAAAACAAATACAACTGTTTTTTAAATTTGGGTTAATATTGTACCGTTTCAATAAGCAAAAAAGCTTTAACTCACTAAAATTTACAGAGATACCACTGAAGCATCATTGCTTTTCCTCTTTAAATCTTTTTATTAGTTGGATATTAAACGAACACTCTTGGAAAGGTTTTCTTGAATTCAAGTTTAATTTGAAGTATTTTTAAAAGAAAAATAAAGATTATGCAAATATTTAAAAGTCTGGTTTGAATTTAAAGATCCTGTGGTTTCTGATACAGTACAGTGCCTTTTTACACTGTGCAAAGAAAACCATCTAAAACCGGTAAGTAACCAAGCTGTTTCCTCAAAAATGTCCTTTATTTTTTCACTCCAGATCAGGAGGGAGTGGTTTTCCTGCTGGCATAAACAAAACCCACATACACAGGGGACTATCTAATGTCACTTCAGCTGCTGTGATCTCAGGGCATCAGGGTCTCTGACTGTCTCTGTTTCAAGAAGCGCTTTGATTTATGTGCCTTATGGCACCTAGTTCTCAGAGTATCATAAAAAACCTGTCCAACATTAAAATTGCTGAGTTCCCGCTCTCTATCTAGACTGTCTCATGGTGAACTTCTCTGCCAGCTGCTCATATTCATCACTCACTGACCGTTCCCATCACCCAGCTCGCAAGTGAAAAGCCCTCTGCAATCTCCTGACCTTTCTTCCACGTGTACACCACTGACTCCTCTGCTGCCTGCTGCCAGGTACGTGTCCCCATAACCCACTGGCAGGAGCACTCAGGTCCTCACACTCAGCTGGGTTTTCCAGTGAACATAACGCTTCTCCAAGGACCCTCAAACCATCTCTTCATGGGCTCATCCCAGGTGGCCATCAATTCTCCCTGCTCTCTCCTGCTGTTTGAATTTGAGTCTTGGTCTGAGCTGACATCAGCTGGTTTCCTGTTTTTCACATCCAGCTACTGTGCTGGCTGGCATTTTGCAAGTGCCTTGACTAGACGGTTAGATATGAGGTCTTCTCATTAACACGTCTCTTGTAATTGGAAGAAGGCCAAAGGCTGGGAAAGGCAAGTTTTCAGCACTACCTTTGATTTAAGGGCAGCACTGATACTTCAGGTTAAGTGAGTGTGAGTGCTGATGACTGGAAATGAGCTCAGAGGGACAGAAAGTGATGTGTGGTGAGCACTAGGGAAGCAGGAGTGACTTGAAAAGACTGAAAACCCACTAAGGAAAGATCATTTGCTGAGTACCTTCGGCACAAGGTGGCAATGACACATTCTCTTAATACTTGTCACACTGCCTCGCTTTTCAGCTATGTTGACTCACTCCCTAAGAAAAGCTGCTGCTACAAAACCTGTGGGAGCTCCATTTCTGACTCCTCAGGATCTAGGTCAGGCTCTCTTTCTTGCTGCTTCATGGTGGGACCATGCGAGCACCCAGGAGATGGACAGATCAGCACAGTCTTGTCTTCCCTTCCTAGGGACAAAGAAAGTTTGCAGCAATTTCTTCTCTTTTGCTAATAGAAAAAGTATGTACCCTCCAGCTCCTGCTTGTTTAGGAACAGCAGAGGACATAAGCAGAAATGTGCCTTTTTCCAAACTGAGCATTATTATTGCTTTTGAGTAGAAGTGCAGAAGCTAACAGCACCAACAAAGTTCAGTGGATGTTTAGCAGTGAATTCATTTCTTGGCTGAAACTGAGCATGGGAGAAGATGAAACTCAGTTCAGGAGGGAGTAGTTTAGAGCTGGTGGAAAACAGGTCATGTTACTAAGTCCCCAGCAAATCTGGATTCCTGAGGCAGGAGCTAGTGGGTATGGGTGTTTGAATCCTTGGCACACTCCCAGTACTGGAAGCTTCACCTACTGCAACGGCAGTGCGAGCATCCGAGGGACTGAGATGCCATAATGAGAACCCCTGTAGTGAAACAGTCCCTTTAAGGCATTTCACAAACCAGATCCCACTTTGCTTCAAGAAATTGCTCTGCGGATAAGGCAGAATGGGGACAGGACCTTTGCACACCAGCTGTAGTGCAGTGTGGGAATGTAGTCCTTATCTCCAAGCCTGAGCTGTAGGCTCTGCTCCAGGTCATTAAAGGAAGGCTGGCTAACTTCTATGAGGGTTTAAGTAGCGCCACTGAGCAGAGGTCTTGTCGAGCTCACAGAGAAGGTAATTCAGTGGCTCTGGTGTCCTGATTGTCCAAATCAGAGACCTGGTCCTGTTGGCTTCTGGTCTACGTGCCAGGATTTCTGTGGAAGACAGGACCTGAGTGACCAGTAGCAGTGCATGCCCAGGCTGTGCTCCACCGTGGAGGAGGGATACAGAAAGGGTGGGCAGGCAATCATTTACACATATCCCAGTTTACCTGCTGCTGGAGTTTACTAGCCCCTAATCCAGGCATGTTGAATTTATCTTGTGTACAATTTACTCACCTACAGAAAACGCATACATTTATCCTCTCTGAGTACTAACATAACTGAATCTCATGGCAAAGCTGCAGGCCTGAAAAAGTAGGTTTGAGAAGGCTATAAAGCCTTCAGGAACTATTCATAGCTATTCCCTATTATATATATTAGCCTACCAACAGCACTATAAGGAAAGAAAATGTGGGGATGTGAAGAAAATCCAATTAATTCCTTGGGTCTGAGGCTGTGAAGTCTAAGAAGACATGTATTGACTGATTTTCTGTTCTTAAATGCTTCTTTTCAGCCCCAGGGCACAGGCAAGAAATTATCTTCTTCAGTGACTGCCCAGACATGACTGGTCTGTTAGTGTTTGCTTGACAAGCTATACTGAGGGATGAGGTTTCAGTCTTTTAATCTAAGAAATATGTGTCTACATAAGCTCTTCCCATGTCTGCAGGTTGTCAGGTAGTAGCCCTCGGTTCCTAATTGCAACAAAATGATCTGACAATGAAATGGGGAGCAGATTTGTCACTGAAGCAGATACATGTTTAAATCACAAAGCTGAGACTGATGAAGGAGACTTGCAAAGCAACAGCTTTGTGAATCAGCATGGAAATTTCTGCCAGTATCCCATGAGACCCTGGAATAAACAGAAAAGTCAGAAAATGGAGCTGAACACTATCCATCCTAATGTGAGCCTGCCTTCCAAATGATCTGGTTTTGCTCTTGATAAGGAAAGGTTCCTCACCTTGAACAAAAAGTTTCCCATTTCTCTTTCTTTGCCATCATCTGATTGGGATTATCTTTGGGAAAATAGCACTCAGACCTTAAGAACAAGCTGAAAGTTTAGAAGCAGGGATGTGAAATCCAACCTAATCCAACCTGAGCCTTGATCCTGACCTGCTACTCTCCCCTGCATAATTGTAACACGTGAATGCTACCCAGCCATCCTCCGCTAGCAAGCCAAAAACAGTCCCAAGAGCCACTGAGGAACAACACAATCTATAAACAGGGCTTGGCAAAATGAGTAGCTGTGCCAAAAATAGGGAACACAGGAAGCAGGACCTTGGTCCATACAGGCGTTATTGCCCTTGCTTTCCACAGCATTAGGAATTTAGAACCTATATGGATTGTGGTGAGGTATGTGCTTGACATTGCTGATATAAGATCCAAACTGTGTGGCTATAGACTGGTCTACTTTGAATCAACACATGAGAAATGAGTCGTTAAGTGACCTAGAAAGGAACTACCAGAGCTGCTCAGAAGGAATTGTTTTGACTAAAGAGAGAAGTATTGGTTTTGGTGCCTGGCTTTCATTGGGAATGTAACTCCTGCAACAGAAATGCCACAAGTGTTTTGTTTCTGTGGAAATACTGTGCGGAGTTGTGCAGATCGATATCTTTGTTAGACTTCATGAATTATCAGCCAGCCATCCCAGCAAAAATGTTTGCAACTACAGCAAATAGCTAATATGTCCCATCTGAGACTGCTGCAGTGGGCAGCTAGCCACCTTCACAATTAAGTGTTTGACTGCAGCAGTCTTAGATGGTAATTTTGGACATAGTAGTGAGAGCAAAACAAGAAATATTGGTTCTGACCTCTGAAGGCAGTGGCTTGTTGGCACACACAATGGGAAAGCAATGGCGACAGCAATGCAGGCAGAGCAAGGAGTCCAGTGAATTGTAAATTCAGGTGGAAGGGAGTCAAGTCTCCTGTTTCAAATAATACAGTCCTGAGCTAAAGTCCAAGGGGCAGGAGCTAGTGGTAAGAAGGGAAGGGGTGGAAAAGACAAGAGAATTTGGGGTCAGGACTTCCAAGTCTTTGCCTAACTCTGGGGAAACAGGTATGTCTATTGGTTAAGGAGACCTGAAGTCAGGATTACTTAATACTGTTCCCAGCCCCAGCCTGCTGGGTGACCTGAGCTCAGGACTTGGCTCTGTGTCCCAATTTCTCATCAGTCAGGTTTCCACCCATTGAACCAAACTGATCCTTGATGGTGGGTGGCCGGTTACCTTCCCCTCTTGAGGTCCCATCATTCCTTTGGCCAGTGCCACCTGGCAGCTCCCACATACCACGTGCTATAAACTCATCTCTGTCCCACAGTGACAGAAGGAAAGGAAAGGACAGAGGCATCCTATTACAGCCAGGTCTCTGCCAGCCCTATCTAGTTCCTGACATGCCCTTGTGCAGCCAGGAACCAGTGAGAGGGTGGCAGGCTAAGGGGCAGGGCAGAATCACTGCCTATCATAGCTCCCACTTAATCCCCACATTTCCATTATGGAGCAGGACAGAAGAGACCAACTAGTTCAGCAGTTCCCAGGGTAGCCCAGCAACAGTAAACTCAAACAGAGATTGGCAATGGCTACCTGCAAAGACATGCAGAGAGTCACCAGGAGGCTCTAACCTCCTCTGCCCTAACCTCCTCCAGCACTGGGAATAGAAGCCGCACAACCTGCCTGCTGAAGTCCACTCCTACCCTGCTACCAGCAGTACCCAAACAGCAGCTGCTCTTTGTGCAAGTGCTTTCTTATGTTTCTAGCTGAGTGATAAACAGTCCTGGTGGGATAAAGGTGCTGCAGTCTTCTCTGAAGCACTATGAGCAGAATGGGTATGAGGGAGGGGAACCTGAGGACACAAGAGCATGCCTCTTCCTGCTACAGCTCCCCAGATTAGTGGTGCAAGGAAATGAACTGATTTATATGAGTCATAAGTGAAAGAGAGTAGCTCCTCTCCCAGCCGGGTGAAAAGAGCCATTGAGTTGTACAGTGAGCACCTGTATTGCTTCTTCAGAGCATAGTCTAAGGCGTTTCCCTCTGGTTCATGCACCTCCACTCGGGGATGCAGGACAGAGGAAAAAAAAGTTAATGGCTGAAACTCCATGAGCCATTGCGTGTTTCCTGGTCAGAGACCATGTGTCTTCTAATCGAGCCACTTTCAATCCTGCAGCTCTTTGTCCTTTGGCATGACAATGAGGCTATGTGGCTTCTTAAGGCTACAGGCAGCTCTAGAAGACATCAGCTGGGTTGCAGTTGTTGCCAGCATGCCCCTACATGAGCAAAAAAAGGAAGGTAACAAGTTCCCACCATCTCTATCTGCTAGTTTTTGTCTGTTTCCATCCCTCTGCTCAGAAGGACAGTTGTTTGGAACAGGGTTATATTATGTGCTTTTTGTCAAAGCTCTGGTCTACTTTGTCTTTGAAGTGAAAGTCAAAACTCAAGAACAAGCAGTGTGGGAGGAGGCAGGATCAGGCACTATGCAGTCTTGCACCTGCCCTATCATATTCCCTGGCCTGAGATGCTTTTCCCCACTCATTTTTGGAATCTGATGCTCAGCCCCTCTGCAGTCTTAAGACCTGACATCTGTGTACAGAGTAGGAAGGGCTGCACAGAGCCTTCACACAGTGTTGTTCAGGAGACAAGGCTACAAGGGAACTCTGGGAAACATGGAGAATTACTCCTTCGCTACCCTTCCTAAAAAACTTCAGTCACAGTCCTAGTGATGATACTTAACAGAGTTGAAGTGGGAAGGGATGGAAGTAACACAGTGTCAGAGTCGGTAAGATGGAAGGAAGATCATACGTTGCAAGCTTCTAGAAATGACACCAGAAGCCTAACTGAGGGGAAGTCTTGACAGCTGGACTTCTGTCCTGCCTTTAGACACTGGGTCAGCCAGTCCAACACACTGACTTCTATTAAACTTCCTGTAGGAGGAGATGACATTGACCCCATTATCCAACCTGGTCCTACCCTCCCTTTTATATCCCGAGTCTAGCCAGCATCGCAATACGGTCTATATGTTGGGCATATTGCTGACCTGTGGTTAACCCAGCTAATTTGCCTAAGTGCGCTCTTCAACACTCAACATTTTAATTCTGAGATGACTGGTCTGTGGCACTGTTTGACCATCAGCACGACCTGGGGCAATCACTTTCATATCTGCCTGCATTTTCACATCTCTGTCTAGCAAACCGCTTCCACTTCCACTTCTTCACACCAAGACTTCCTAACTGGAAGGAGTGTTACAACCAAAGGATCTGTCCAGTTAATGGATCCAGGCTCAACACACCACCCTGCCCCTGCAATACCAAAGTGCTGGCCCATGCCTTACCTACACCCTGCAGGCTGCATTCCGCATCGCATCGCAGTCCTCAGGCTGCTGCAGAGCATGACTATTCAGGAGCCATGTGGAGTGTATGGTGCAGAAGAGGAAGAGAATCCATAGCAAAGTGCACAAGGGGACCCAGAAACATAGACCATGCATCCTACCAAAAGCCATGTGATCTATGCTCCCAGCCTGCACATGCAGTATGCTGCAGGCACCGGGGCACTAGGGCCTGTGTTCACACTTTGTGGACTGCAATCACTGCAACCAGAACTCACATAGTACAGCGAGCTCTATAATTACCCAATTTATCCCTTCATTCCACCCTGAACAGGAGTGAAGTACCATGTCTTTCCCTCCCCTTTGGAGCCACCTGATGCCTCTTTGGGGATGACACCAGATCCACCCCATACCTTGTGCCTACATTAGCTGAGATGTTGCCCTTTACAGTGCTGGGCATCTGGCCAGCTCTCCTGCAGCCAGCGGCTGTGCCTGCAAAGGGCCAGCATGTTTGCACGCAGCTCCGTTCCATTCAGCTTCTCCCAGCAGCTGCTGCGGGGGTGATGGGGACAAGCAGATCTTTTTTCAGACACCACCCCCCCGGGGATAGGCTTCAGCATGGTTTTTTATTCATTGATATAAGAAATCCAGCTGGAATTATACAATTATGATTAAGCCATTGAGAAAAGGAGCCCATGCTGGGGAGTTGGCTCAAGGCAGGGCTTTTGCTACTTTGCTTACTGCTGTGCTTGTTTGATTGTAACCCTGTCCACATCACATTATGCACATGATGCAGTCACAGTGCTGATTTCATCACGTAGCTACATATCACACAAAGTTCTGGCAGCAGAAACCCCTTCTGCCAAAGTCTCAAGGGTCTGTGATATAGATGACAAAAGAAACAATCCTGGTCATCACCACTGTTCCCTGCCAATAGCCTCTGTCACATCATCTTTGTTATGCAACATCAAATCCCTGATCCTCATCAGCACCTTCAAAAAGCAGCGTTGGTCCTGATGGAATTGGGCAGTTTCATCTGTTTCCCCAAAGATGTCAGTGTTACACCAGTTCAAGTTTTCTTTAATTTGGAATAAACCCTTAAATCTTGCTAATCCTTTCTTGTTGAACCAGTTTTGCATCTTGTGCCCAGCTCTGCTGAGACCACCGCATGCAACACTGAGCAGTTCCAAAGCAGAGATGCTGGGGGCCCCACACATCTCCAGCTGCAACACATGCTGTTCTCAAAATGAAAAATGTTGCAGCATGGTTGGTGCTGGACAGGACCTCTGGAGATCGCCTAGCCCAGCCTCCTGCTCAAAACACAGAGCAGGTTGACCAGGGCCCTGTTCAATCAGCTTTTGAATATCTCCAAACACAGAGAAACCACAACTAATGTTCCAGTGTTTGGCCACCATCACTGTAAAGCCATTTTTCTTATGTTTAAATGGAATCTTCTGCATTTAGATTTGTGTACATTGCCTCTTGTCCTATCACCCAGTACTGCTGTGAAGACTCTGGCTACATCTATTTTGTACCCTTCCATTGGTTATTTATACACATTTATAAGAATAGAATGGAATAGAATAGACTATTTCAGTTGGAAGGGACTTACAGCTATCATCATAACCAAAGAGCGTTCCCAACTGACAAGTATTTCTTCTGTCCATCAGAAGTTCTTAATTCACTTAATGTATGCTTTATTGACTTTGCATAGTACTCCATCTTCTTAATCAATACAGCATAATGTAATTTTCTTTCTATCAATAGGCCATGCCTTACAAAAGTTGTGTAACACTATGAATTTACTTTATTAAACACAACTTTATTATCAAATAGAATGTTGAGTTGAGTGTTGCATTCCAAAAAGCCATGTTCCTGTTCTATAATTCTCTATTAGTAAGCATCTGTATCAGATTTTCCATTATTTTCACTGAATAATTGTCAGCTACCTGGCCTGTAAATCCATTGGTGTTATGGCTTCTCCCCTTTTTGTTGGTACCTTAACACTCCTGTGCTGTTCCAATAGTAATCAAAGAGTAATTAAGGCCAAATCTCAGCCGGCCACAGCTGAACAACATTTACTATGGTTTTGGGTAATGAAAGAGTCTAAGAAATGGAAGCAGCCAGAAGAAAACTGTGTCTTGAGTAGGGTAAGCAAATGCTGGTTGATAAGATAGATTGGGGAGTTGGAAGGAAGACACAAGGGTTAAGTGATGTAGGGAGCAGGAAAAGTACAAAAGAATAGTATGGAGGTGATGTTGCTGAGAAAGGAATGAGTGAAAGTTGCTTACCAGGAAATGGATAGTAGAAAGGGGATGTTAGTGAGGAAGGCAAGCAGTGGTAAAATGCCAGTGGGTGAAAAGAACTTGGAAAAAGAGAGCTGGAGTCTGGGGAGCTACAAAAGAGTATGTGCAGGAAAGGATCTGAGATGAAAGAAAATCTGGGATGCTAGAAAGTGTGGTGCTTGAACATTGCATTTTTAGAAGTTACAAAGCCACTGAGAATGGATACTGAGCTGGAGATGTTTCCAGGAATAAGATCAGGCTAAGAGCTGGAGGGGATTACCAACAGCGTAATCCTGGGGACTGGAAAGAGGAGCAAAGACGAGTTTCTAACACCTAATTCCCTCCTTACTACCTCTTTCCAGGATTAAAATGTGCACCTAGAAGGACATTGCGGGATTAGGAAGGGTGTGTTGCTGGGGAAGGGTTAAAGCAGTGAAAGGAAATGGGAGAAGAAAAGTCTTGCAGAGGGGTAACCAGGCATCTACAAGAGCATGAAGAAAATTCTCTTAGAACCTGAAGGCAGTATAAGGGAGGAGATGTGCTTGGGCTGGCATTGGATAGTCTTGGAAATGGTTTCTTGGGACTGGAGGATTCAGGAGAATAGGAGCAAGGAAGAAGTGGTAGTGGAGGCTTGTACAGAGGGGCTGGCTCTACGAGGAGAGAGCAGTCAGTCTGGAGGAGGATGAGGAGTGAGAGCAAGGCAATGGTGTAGGACTGCTAGGAGGTATCACTAAGGCAATTTTGATGGGGTTATTCATACAGATAAATTTATGTAACCTGTGGTTACAGCTCCTCTGTTAGCCTTTCCCGGTGATGCCCAGGCCAACCACCCTCACAGTGCTACTGTCTTCTTAGCTCAATCATACATGTGGATGTTCATGAGAGTGAGCTCACTTTTCCACTTGCACCTAAGCCACTCAGGGAGGCAGAGGGGTGAACTGTGCTTTACCAGGGCTCTCAGTGTTTGCAGAAGGCCATTCTCCTAAGTGGCAGGAATTAGAGGGGAATTTTTGTGCAAACTAACACTAAGACTCCTGCTGCTAACAACCTCTGTGCACAAGAGCCTGTCTGTTAGCTGGTTCTGAACACAAGGAAATGGGAAGAAACCTATGGCAGTGGGTAGGTTACAATGTGTGATTCCCAGCGGCTTTCTCCAGCACTCCACCTCCATGGCTCCCACCACCTTCTCAACACCATCATCAGTCCCCAGCTACCATCTGCAGTCATATGCTGGGGGGTCCCCAGCACTTCTAACCCACCATCCTGAAGCCACCCTTCAAGGATCCTGATGGAGGCCCAGGCAGCATCCAGGGGTGGCCCCTGCCTTGCGCAGGTTCTGTCGTGCCCCTGCTCCCCCACAGCAAGTGGGGCCCCACAGGCCTTTTGTTATGAGGGAAAAAGAGCCACATACAGAAACACAATAGTACATGTTTTGCTCTATTTTGAGACAAGGCAGGTGCTGCAGCCCCTAGAAAATGCCCTGGAGTCCCTGTTGTCAGGAAGCGAGAGGTGCCTCACATGCAGATAGATATTTCCAAGAGGAAGGAGATGTTTTCGAGCCCCAAGGAAACACGAGGAAGTTGCACTGGGCAGCCATGGGGTTAGGACCATCAGGGGGGGAAGGAGCCTGGCTCCATGACAGCAGGGAGAGTACTGCAGAAAAGTTGCTCTCTGGGTCATCATGGCCTCTCACGCCCGGGCCATTGTAATGCCCCAGACCCCACAGCCCCTTGCCAGGTGAGGCATGCCTTCCCTCCTCCCATGGGGAGCAGGCTCTAGGGCTTCACCACAGCCTCCTCGCTGTGCCCATCCTCCAGCCTCCAAGGGCAATCCACATAGCGCAGCGCCCCACTGACAGGGCCACGCTTGGTGGGATCCAGGGCCAGCAGGCTCCGCAGCATCAGGGCAGCCTCAGCCGTCAGGCGTTTCCAGTGGCGGGGCAGGTCCTCCTCCAGGCCTGTCTCCTGCCACAGCATGAAGTCCTCAAAGAAGGGGTCATCTGGCAGGCTCTGCTCCCAGGGGAAGTAGCCTGTCAGCAGGCAGAAAAGCAGCACGCCGAAGGCCCAGGCATCCAAGCTGGTGTCAATGGGCACCCCCTGGGCATCAGTGGTGTTGCTCAGCTCGGGGGCGGTGTAGGGGATTACCCCTGCCACCAGCTTGAGCTTGGTACCCTTAGGCCGTGTAAGCCCGAAGTCAGTCAGCTTGATGCGCCGGCACTCGGGATCAAAAAGCAGCACGTTCTCAGGCTTGACATCACGATACACGAGCCCTCGGCTGTGGATGAACTCCAGCGCGCTCACAAGCTGCTTGGCACACTGCTTCGCGGCTGGCTCGGGGATACCGTCCTGCACAGGGAGAGAGGCAGGCGGTATGGCACACGTGGGGCACCTTGGCAGCCCTGCCAGCTGCGCTGTCACCTGCGTGCTCTACACTGGGGGACACTTTTGCATTTCTGGTCTTGCAAGCCTGAAGCTGCTTCAACACTATAGACCCCAGAGAGACCCACAGCCCACTGCCTTTATCGCCCTCCCTCCGACCCAGGCAGACTACACAGGGACAGGCAGACAGGAGGACAGTCCCAGTTCCCATGGCCTTGTAGCAGCGCTCACTTACCCGGGGTTTGATGATAGAAATGAGGTCTTTGTGCAGTGCTGGTTCATAGAGGAAGCCATAGTATTGGCTGGACTCAATGGCAATTCCAAACATGCCGATGATGGCAGGGTGAGTGGCAAGGGAAAGCGCCACGCAATACTCGTACAGGAAGGTGTGCAGCTTGGTACTGGCTTTGGGTAGCAGCTTGAGAGCCATAGGAGTCCCTGGGGATGGGGAGAGTGGGTTAGACATCCCTGAAAGTCACTTACCCCAAGGCCAGACAGAGAAGGCACTGAGTAGCCATGGGTCTCAACACTCACAGCCACAGGGAAGTCTCTGGGATGAAGCTTTCTGTGGTTATATCCTGTGGACACCAGATCTGGGAGCAGGCATTGCCAGTGTGAGTTTTGAGCCAGTCAGGGCATGCACAGGAGCACCGGGCAGAGCAAGGGAACTTCAGGCTACATGGGCCATCAGTCTGGGATGAGGAAGCGTAGTGTCAGGGCCTCTGGGCACTCACAGGCCTTAACAGCCTGGCAAACCCCACCTAGGACCCCCACTCACACATTCTCTCCATGGGCCTTAGGGCACCATTGAAGTTCAGGCTTGGGGCTTCACACTCTGCCTGAGCTGTGTGGTGGGACTGCTGGTTTCCAGCTGTATCACACCCACAGTGGTGCCTAGCCATGAACCCTATTGATCCTGACTTGTGGATTGACATCCCAGCTTGACCTTGGACCTGCTGCTTCACTGTAACCTTGCCTGATGTTCTGGGCTGCCCCCTGGCATCACCTTCTCCTTGGCCGGGTGCAATGGGATGATCCCTGGCTGGGGAGGTCTCTACCCCACCGGTCTCCCTGGGGACCCCCCATTGTACCTGGTGCCTGGCCGCAAGGAGCCACCAGCCCACCCAGCGCCCTGGTCAGCAGAGAGGAGGCAAGGCACAGTAGCTCATCGGGCGCAGTCGGTTCCTTACCTCTCTGCCTGTGGGTCACTAGCATCACGTGGCCATACTTGCCCCTGCCCAGCTCCTTGATAACCTCATAGTGTTCGGCCACCTCGGTGCGCACCAGGCTCTGAGCTGTGATCTCCAGAAGCTCATCTAGCACTGTTGGTGCTGCTGTCCCTGCCGCTGCCACAGCTGAGCTCTTGGCCATTGATGAGCGCTGCAGAAACACCACAGCCCAAGTCAGGAACATCACAACATGCACAGAAAAAAACCAGACTGGACACGCCATGTAAATCCTGCCATGGCAGGGGATATTTCTGCCACTTGGAGACTGAGCACTCTTGTAGCTGTGCTAGAGTTGAGCTTGTGCTTTTATACAGTACACCTCTGGGCAAAGACCCTCATCATATAAAAGGTCCCTTTATTGAAGAAGACCTCCTTCAGTCCTCTAATCCTTCCTGGCCTCCAGGCAGGTGCTTTACTCTTGTAATTGAAATCCCTGGAGCCTCTAATTTCAAAGACCTGGATCACCTTTCTGTGCCAGCTATACTAAAGCTTGGCCTTCCAGGCCTCCTCTTACTCTAGTCTTCAAAGTGTTAGGCAACAAGCAAAACATTAGCAGGGTCCCAGATTATCAAGCATGACCCAGTCCTCTTGCTCTCCTTAGCCTATTGCAGCAAGACCGTGTCTCTCTACTCAGAAACCCACCCCTACTGCTCATTGAAGAAAGTCCTTGAGGCAGTTGCCCCTCAGGCAGAGGCACAGCTAGCCCATTATAGAAAAGGGACTGCTAGTCAGAGCCAGTGTGCTCTGAGCAAGTCGAAGGTTGCTCAGTACCTCTGACTGATGACACATCTGCTGACATTTCTGACCCAAAGTCACTTATCTGTGCAGCCAAGGAACTTAGGCAGGAAGGAAGCTTGGACTTCAATGGCATTTTGAGCTACAGCCAGCTGCTTCTGACCCATTTCAGAGAAATGCTTTTTCAGTCCCCTCAGCCAGCTACAAGGCAGCATTTTAAGGCACCTGTGGCAGCACTCTCCCCATGACTATTTCCCTATGCTCTGAACACAGGCACTCCAGGCCTGGGAACCCATCCTGGCTTTGGAGCAAGGTCACAGAACCAGAGTCACAGGATGGTCAAGGTCAGAAGATACCTCTGGAGATCACCTAGTGCAACCTCCTGCTCAGAGGAAGGTTAACTAAAGCAGGTTGCTCATGACTGTGTCCAGACTGGTTTTGAATATCTCCTGGAATGGAAACTCCACAACTGCTCTGGGTAACTTCTTCATGTCTGGTCACCATTATGGAAAAAAAAACTTTTTCTTACGCTTAAATAGAAATTCTGTGTTTCAGGCCCACTGCCTCTTGTCCTGTCATTCTGTATCACTAAGAAAACTCTGTCTGTGTCTTTTTTACAGGTATTTACACACATCAATAATATGATTCCCTTGAGCCTTCTCCTCTTGAGGCTAAACAAGTCCTAACTCTCTTAGCCTCTCCTCGTATGAGAGATGATCCAATATCTTAATCATCTTCACAGACTGGATGTGTTCCAGTATGTCCATATCATTCTGCTGAGGAGGCCAGAATTGGACCTGCTACTCCAGATGTAGCCTCACTAACACTGAATAGAGGAAGGATCACCTCCCGCGACCCGCTGGTAGCACTTTGCCTAAGGCACCCCAGCATGCAGCCCAAGAGCCTGAGTGCTGCAGCATTTTCAGATGAGTCTTACACACTGTGCAGTGAGCCAGAGCTCTGATGTAAACCCAGTGGCTCATATCTGCACCTACAAACTCAGGATCTCTTCCCATCAAATATTCCATGATAAAGGCATATCACATGATGCCTTTCTGGGGAGGAAACAGGACCTCACATTGCTCAAAAGGAATATGGCATCCTGGGAATATGAGTGGGAACAGAAAGAATTAAGTCTTTTCCCTTAGTTTTTATATTACTCTATCTGTGACAGAGCTTATTACAGTTCCTTCAGGTCCCAGCCCCCACTGCTGCTAGCAACCTACAAAAAGGCTGGAATTGTATAGGAGACAGGGACTATTTGTGGGACAGTTCCCCTTCTTTTCCCTTCCCTTCTTGCCTAGACAGCACTGCTAAATCTTATCCAATTCAGAAGCACAAAGTAATTGGCTCCATTTTTCTGCAAAGGCTTTGTCTTGATGTGAGAGCCAACAGCAGCCACAGTTAGTACAGTCCACAGGGAGTTCAACAATGAACAAATGCATGCATGGGAGGGTATGAATGGAAGGCTGGGGAGAAATTTGCAGGGGAAGACAGTCTGAAAAGTATTTTAGAGAATTTGCTTTGATGTCCTCCTGTTTGCTGCCCAGCCAGCACAGCTTGTGAAATTCCACACAGCAAGGGCATCGCAGAACCCACAAATGGACCCACACGGCCACTAACATTTCCAAGATGGTGTTGCCACATTGAAATGTTAAAACAAACAGTTGAAAAAGCTTTTTAAAGAGTCCTAGCTAGGAACATAGTGAAAAAACTTAAAATGTAATAGAACTTTGAAAGGCATAGACCTCTCTTTGATATTAGATAGGGTAAAGCCGCACTAAATGGGGAGTGGAACAACAGGGGAGACGTCTGCTTGTCTTGTGCAGAACACATTAGATTTATATTTGTGAAAAAAATATCAGAAGATCTTTTCTGTAAGACAGTGTTCCTCCTATATCAAATTCATGGTCATATACAAGTTCTTGTCAGCAAATAGTTCATGATCTTCTCACATAACTTAATTTCTCAAACTTCAGTTAGATAAAATTTCTTCCCTTGTAGCCTAGCCAACTATCAGTGCTATCTAACCCAAAGTTAGAATCTTTTCACTGCATCCACTTAGTGTATTATTCAATAATTATATAATTTTCAATATCTATTCATTAATCTGGTTTTTATTTGTATTGAATTATTTATTATATGATTCATCTACTCTGTTTTTTATATGATTAATTCATTCTTTCCTATTTACTGTGTGAAAACTTGCTTTTGTGAATGGGACAATGTGCTTCTCTGTGTATTCTTGGTTTTCACTCCAGCTTTGGGAGTCAATACACTTCAGTCCATAAGGTTTTGCAGTAAAAAACATTCCAAAAAGCTCTTGTGTCTTTCCACTCCATATTTCAAGTGAGCTGCAATACAGGTTGCAAGGATCCTTAATTCCATACATGGCCCCATTGGCATGGGAGGGCAGATTGTCTGGGTACAGAGTAGAACATCAAAGTGAAATAGCCTGGAAAAACAGAGCAACCGGAGGATATGAGTAGAGCATCTTGAGGAACAGTGACAATCCTGTGGGTCTGATCAGGGCTTCATATGAATGAAGCCCCAGCTGTGGTCACTCCAGAACAGTTTGCAGGCTTTGGCTCTTGCTGCCCTTGAGTAAATTGATTACAGGATGCAGTCCATACCTCAAGGAATAGCCAAAGGTGTCAGGTCTTTCCCTGAGATACCACTGCCATTAGCTAGGAAGCTCAGTGAGAGCCAGATTTAGGTCACTACTGAGTAGAGTGTGCCTGCGTGCTCTGCACCTGTCTCTGTTACCTTCTAGAGTGCCATTTGCCCTTTGCAGAATGACAAGCACTGGGGAGGAGGCCACCAGGCCTGGCCAGGATGCACTCACCATTTGGCTGTGCTGTACTGAAGATAGAAAGGAGGGTCCTTTTCAAAACTGTTCTTTCCTCCACTGTCCTTACTGTCTTCATCCCTGCTAGGGGTCCTGTTTCCAGGCTGTCAATATGTGAAAAACCCTAATTCCACAAAAGAGTCTCTGATTACAGCAGCAAGAAATTCACCCCCCTTCCACTATCTCAGATGCTTCCTAGCTTCCTGAGTTGAGAAGGAGCCAGCCGACAGAGATATAGTATCTTAGTCTAGGAAATGTTATTCCGGAAATGTTATTCTAGGAAATGTTATTCTTCAACCAAAATGATTAATATATTTGGTCCAATAAAGCACTTCATACATGTCAAGAGCCAAAGACAGTATAATCTCTGTGTAACAGAGATGGTGCTATGACATCAGGATCACAGAGGGTTTTAGGCTTTAAGGGAGCTCTTGAGATCATCTAATCCAATTCTCCTGCTCAAGCAGCAGCAGCTGTAGCAGGTTATCTAGGAAGGTGTCCAGTCGAGTTTTCAATATCTCCACAGATGGACATTCCACAACCTCTCTGGGCAACCTATCATGCTGTTTGACCACCCCCAAAGCTTTTTGGTTGTTTTTTTTTTTAAAAATGTTTTCTTCTGTTTACATGGAATTCCTTCATTTTAAGTTGTGCACATTGCCTCTTGCCCTGTCAATGAGCACTACTGAGAAAATTTTTTCTCCCTTTTCTTCATTCCTTCTCATCAGGTATTTATATACACCAACAAGATTCCCTCTGAGCCTTCTCTTTTCCAAGCTGAAGAGTTTCAGCTGTCTCAGCCTCTCCTCATATCAAAGACACTCCATTAAAAATGGCCTTGAGCGTATGGCACGTAGGTCCATTTTCTTGTCTGATCTTCTACAGAGCTTTAACCCTAACTCAATAACCAACATTTAGGGCACCTCTTACAAAAAGTCATGCAGGCTTGATCCAAAGACAAACTTTGGTCAACTATATATAAAAGCCAGTGTTAATATTCTTGCTGTTACATATTTATATGATATCCTAATCTGAATTTACCTAACCTGCTGCTAAAATTTCTCAGCCAGAGAAGAGTTTTTTGGTGCCTGTTATATTTCTCCTGACTCTTGCAGGGTTTATATGCACTGTGGTCAGAGGTATGACCACAGCCTATGAGAACGTATTTTAAACTAGATTGAGTAAAACTAGCAGGGTACAGCCTGAAACTCAGACTATGTATTTAACCGATGCTTTATTTAGGCTTCACAAACCATCTGGCACACTCTACTTCTGGGGTGACCACATCAGTTAGTTAAAAAACAGGTAGGAAGCTTCCAGAAATTGTTGTCACATTTTGAATTTTGAATAAACATCAAAATTTTGAATTTTGAATAAACATCTCCATGCTCTCTGATCAAGACACTTCTCAGTCTTCTTATTGGTTAAATGCCTTCAAGCAACCTTCTGTCCAATTCTTAAATCAAGGCCTATTCTCCAGCTCTCAAATCTATCTTATGGCTCTTTTCTGAAGCCTCACCATTTTTTCACACACACACACACGCACACCACACACCCCCCATTAAAACACCAGCTGCTCCTGAGGGAACGCCTCCTGTGACGCATTCAGCTAGAATTACCCTCTGCCTTATGCTGTGGTCCCAAGATGTCTTTTTGCAGGAACGTCACACTGAGAAGCTGCACTACCTTATACATCCATTATGACTCCAAAGTTTTTCCAAATTACTGTTGGGGTTTTTTTTCAGGAAAAAGTCCACTCCCTCTTTAAGTCACTTTTTGGGTGCTGCCTGCTTCGTTTCTACCTGAATACTTTTGTACCATGTTTAATAAAGCACATTTTGCTCAAACAGACTTGGTGTATCAAGTAATTCACATCACTTGGTGTCTCTGTTGTTATCTAAGTGCCGTGTTCATTTCTGTCTAGGGGCTGTGTAAGGACCCTACCTGTGGGGGCTTTCCATTGACCTCTAAGTCATTGGTGGGACTTTGGAGCAGTGCTCAGCCCAGTATTGGTTCATAGAGCACCTGCCAGAAACATCCCACCCACTCATCATTCCCTGAAAGCTACCTGTACAAATTCATCTTGGCATTGGTCAAAACCAAGAAGCCACACATTTTTACTGGATTTTAAAATAAGCCAAATACAGTGGATATTAATGTATTTTATTGGTGTCCTCACTCTACACAATTCATTTTATTAAATCCTGACTCTGTTATAATTTTTTACCTTTGTCAATGATCTAGAAGATCTAGAGGAAAGCACTGAAATCATCCAGAAAATGTTTGCAAATGACACAAAATGGGTTTGGGTAGATAATGCATTGCTTGATCAAACTAGTACATGCACATACACACATACAAACACCTTTCAAACAACCAAAGAAGTCAAGAGTTTATTCTGGTATTGAGTGACAGAATAAAAATTAACGTGTTATTAATTAGACAATTCTAAGTTCTTCATGCTGCTTTGCAGATAAAATGGGCACCGTGTGAACTCAAAAATGTAGATCTGGTACAGCCTCATTTCCTTGGCAAGCCTTAGTATGTAGGATGATACAGAATTGCACTAGAAATATCTACAGTGATACAGATACACAACTTAAAGATACAGAAACAAGTCTAAGAGAATAACAGTACAAGGGTTACTGATGTTTCAGATTCCACTTTTGCATTCGTTCTGCAAGAGTATTGAAGAGAATGCCCAAAAAGTGTCAGACACAGGAAACATCAGCAGTGAGTGGCAAAATGGCATTTTCCAGATGCTAAATTAAGAAAATGAGCTTCACTGTAAATGAAAAAATAGATATAGCCATTCAGTTTTACATAGACTAAGATAGATTATAACAAAATAACAGATCTGCTCTGAGGCGATATGCCTCTTACAGTGAACTCTAGTTTCTGCAGAGGTTCCTATACACAGATGCCCTGAGACAGTCTGAAATTTAATCTCTGAAAATCAGCTGAGTTAGGAAAGCTGTATTTTTTAAGAGCTGGCCACCTGCTAACGACTTTTGCGCTAGAACTGAGAGTATCATGCACCAGTGGATTTCATATTTTTATTAGAAGTGCATTCCTTCCATTTGCTCTGCTTTGCATTCTTCTTTATCTACTTTTTAATGATATTTTTGGAATGTTAAAAATATACTTATGTGAAATCTTGGTTTCTCTAGGGTAAATTTCCTGAATTCTTCTGAAGGACAGCTGATGGGTCAACAGAATTAGTTCTTGGATGTTTTCTTTCTTTTTTATGGTATTGATGAGATCACAGTTCAGCAAGCTAGCCCTGGTGTCCAGAGTCTGATGGAAAAAGGACCAGATTAAAACCATGAGCAAGGCAACAGGGCTGACAATTACAGGGGAAACTTCCAGGGGAGCAGTCTTTTTAGCTTATCAAACAGATAGCAAAGAATTGAGACTACCATCTGTATGTACCTTTGTGGGAACTAGAATGTCACTGAAGAGGGCTCTCCCAATTAAGTTAAAGCATTATAATAAAACTAATAGCTGAAGCCGAAATGAGGCAACCTCAGTTGCGGTGCAGATTTTGTGAAGAGGGATATTTTCCCCTAAAAAACCCTCATCAAACAGTATGGAAAAATACCCTTCCATCTCTCGAACTTTTAAATTAAGAGCGGTACTTTTTTCCCCTTAAAATGTCCTCTAGTGCAAACCACATTTAATGCAGAAAAGGGATCAGAACATGTTATCGCAGCGGTTGTTTCTGGCCTTATTGCTGGTACATTTATGAGCTGCTTCTTAAAACTGGTCAGCAGGCTAGTGTTTAATCTCACCGTGGAGAACCGCATGACTGTCCCCTTAGCTGTATTACGTATTGCTCTTCTTGGGCAGAAACACCTAGCAGGGTCCCCAGAGAGAGAAAGCCTCTCCCCAAAAAGCAGTACGCCACAATCTCCGCACAGCAGCCTCCGCAGACAGAAATCGGCAGCAATCTCACTGGAACAAGCCACATCACACCCTCCTCCCAACCAACCAGCTGGTACTGTGGCACCATCCCAACGGACACAACCGGACACAAAGCAACCTTTTGGGGCAGAGCCACCTAACGAGCTCACCATCAACCAGATGTGGGAAAGCGGGTGCACTCCACGTTGTGACGGCGTGCTACACCGGAGTCTCCAAAACCTATTTGTGAGGGGTGGGTGCCCTTTTACGTGCCTGTCCAGTCTCATTCATCCTGCCACGGCTGTAACTTCTCTTCCCACTCGCCTTCCCAGTCCGTACCAAGCCTCTCACCTTCTCCAGCAGCGCAGCGCTGACGGCCGGCCGTGGGCTGCCTCGCTTCCCTCGCTGCAGTCTCCGGGCTGGGTTCAGCTTGCGCCGAGCAGCCGGAGGGGCTGCCAGGCATTACGGGGCTAAGCGTGACGCTCCGCCCCTTCCCCATGGCTCTGGCCCTGGGGCACGCTGCCTCCCTGCTGAAGGTGACCTCTGGGAGGGAAGAAAAGAGGGGGAACCAGGGGAGAAAGGGGCTATCCATCTGCCCTGTTTATGGAGGGGGAGGTGTGGCAGGGACTGGGGTGGGGTTGTTTCTGCTCTAGCCATACCATCATAAGCCCCAGGGACCCTTTGGCAGACCCACCCTTTTCAGCCCTTCCCTCCAGCTTGGGCTTCCCTTGCAGCTGAGGGAGCAAAGCAGCTCCCCAGGCTGCTGCATGGTCCTTGCTCTGGGGCTGTCCCAAGTGAGAGTACGTGTCTGATGGCAGGGCTTAGAACAGCCGTGGGCTGCCAGAGCTTGCTCTTGGCTACCAAAGGGGCCGAAGACACGTCAGTCACAATTGCCTGTGTCAGTAAGCATTGGAGACGAGGCACAAACCATCGCTGGTTCAAGCTCCCTTCGTGGGTCCTGGTGGGTCAGGCTCACACACACCAGTACTACAGAGTGTTACACTGAAGCTGAAATTATTAATGGTAACTACAATGATTTGCAGGCATTTCACCTGTTCTCAGTACCTCCACCTGGACTACAGTCCTGTGCCAAAATCCTCTTCCTTCCACTTGAGCATGGAGAGGAAATCAGCTCTCGGGAACATGGTCACCATGCAAGCCCTAGATCTTGGCTCTGAAGCACTGGGGGTTTTTGTCAAGGATATGGATCAATCTGTGTATCTGAAGCAGCGATGTGTGCAGCTGTGGCATAGGAGTGTCACAGCACTGGCCTCCCTGTTCCCTGGAGCTGGGGACATGCAGGGAAAGGCTTAAGCTGCCCTGACGAACCTCTGTGCTTCCTCTGGGGGCACAGTATGGTGAGGAACGCTGAGAGAGGACGGAGGTGGAAGACAGTCTAACAGAAGAAAGCAGAGCAGCCCCCACAACCGTAAGTACTCTGGGTCTCCAGCACAGGACTGAACCTTCACAGGCTTCTGACTCAGTGCTCTGCCCCACATAGAGACAATCAGGTGAGTTGCACTGGACTGCCATCACAGACCTGTGCAAACTGCTCTGCTGCCACTAAGAGATGGTGCAAATTGGAAGGCAAGAGGAGCAGCACAGTCAGGCTCCCAGCTGTCCCTGTTTTCTGGGTAAATGGTGGAGAGTGAAGTTGTGGTGCTGATGACCTAAAGGTCTAGTGCCGTTCAAGACTGTCCCTTCACACCCATTCTTGAAGGATGCGGCAGTGACTGGAGCCTTCGACGTGCAAACTCCTTACAGGCAGGAACACTACAGCTAGGGGTGGTGCGAGAGTATAGAAGAAACCTAGCCGATATGCAAGAATTCAGCACTGGGATAAATGGTGGGGGACAGAATGGGTGAGACTGTTGCCTGTGCTGGAGACACAAGTCAGAAGTCGAACTGAGCAGTGTCCCTTGGGACTTGCTTGAAGCCACAGATACAAGGCAACACTGGGAAAGTAGCCCAGGTTCCCTGACTCTCGAGTCCCTCTCTCCTCCACTCCAGTCACTAACTCAAACCTGCTTCCAGATCTAGGAACAAAATACTGTAGTCTTCCTATTTTTTTCCATCTTATTTTTTGAGACAGATTCCCTATGTTTTCCCTTTCTACCAAGAGTGGGACCTGCCGAGTGGTTTGGCTCAGAGAAGTTACCTCTTTCACAGCCTTACCTGCAGTGCACCAACAAGCAGCATTTTGGCTGCAGTCTTGGACCTTACCTGCAGTTCATCTAACACTACATCTGCAGGGCTTGCCATGCATTCCCACAACACAGGGAGAATGTCACGTACTGCGTGTGTATCATGTGTGTGTAGGACTCCCTGCTCTCTGCTCCCCGAGGACTGGCCACAGAGCAGCTGTTGGAGGTCCTAGGGCCTGCTGTCCTACTCATGAAGTCAGCATTCATGTATTTCAGGACCTCTGTAATTGAACACCTACACCTATCTCACCCATGCTGCACACATTTTGTCCTGCTGGCAGTCAAGATACTGGTCAAAGTCTGCACTGGCAGAGCTGGAAATATGATGTAATCAAGATTGCCTTTGTCTTTTGGAAAGTCAGTTCCAGGCTTTGGACTTGAGGATACACTATCAGCCATGCAGGAGAATTTGCCTTCAGCACCATAGGTAGACCCACAGAGAATCTTCCAATAAGGTCAGTTGTGGATCTCTACACATCCTTCAGGCAAACTCTGGAGGCAACCGTTGGAAGTGAACAGAAGAGGAAAAGTGGAAAAGGAGAGACATTACAAGTGGGCATTAATGGCACTTCTGTTCAGCTTGCCTAATATTGTCCACTGCAAAGACGCCTTTCAGATGCATGTTTATGTTTTGTGGCACATGCAAGCATTGGGGACGGCGTATGATATCTTAACAATAAATACTTTGTGAAAATGCATCCCTTTTCTCTTCTGAATTATTGTTGGTTTAGCACAATAAATATCCTGTCCCTTGTATGCCTGACTCAGAATAGGCAGCACACAGAAAAACAATGGAATGTGAATGTTCCCAAGAGCCAGATGTGGCAGCCAGTGTCACACAGTCATAGCAGTGACACCTGTATGAGGAACAGCTGGACTAAAGCAGCTGCAGTGAAGGACCTAGTCAAGAAGGACTCTCCCACATGTCTTTAGTCCCTCCTTCTCTTCCCTTATCCCTTTTCCTGGGCATACACACAGCAGCCGATATCACTCCCATCTGAACAGCAGCAGTTCTTCAAGTACACACCGTACACAACTCCAAAGGATCAGCTTCCTATTAGCTTGTGCTCAAAAGTCACACAGTACCAGATGTAGGGTTGCAACTGGAACACTGCCCCTTCAAAGAGAAATCCACCAGACTCCAGCAAGTACCCAAAGAGCCACTGAGAGAATTGGCTTAGCTATTCCAATGCACCATTAACAGGACACTCAGTTTCTCAAGTGGTGGCCCTTAGTGTAAACCCTTTTTCACAATATCCGTGGCTAATGACTAGTGAATTCCACAGGAGGTAAGCTGGGTGAGAAGGTCTGTACTCCTGTTTCAGAGCTACCAAACCCCACCTAACTCTAGTTTTCATTCTGTACTATCAGAGGCACCAACAGCATCTAGGAGGATCTGATGCTATTTGAACCCAAAAGAACACTTTTCAGTGGTATGGAGGCTTATCAGCAGGGGTATGTGTGAGAGAAAGATGCTGAAATGCGAGCATCAGGCTCCTTTACTAGGACCTAAAATGGCACTGCTCATTTAATATTGTAGTCTATGGCAACTATCAGTTTGTCTGTGTATATTCAAACTGCCCATAAGCATTTACCCAGAACACCACTGACGGCAGCTTTTTAGAGCACTCAGAATTCTTTCATTTTCAGTACTCATTTCACTCAGCCCTTTTCAGAACCGGCTTTAGGCCTGATGCTGGGGTGGGACTATGTCTTTGACTTTCCCCATTGCCTTCCTACTTCTTATATTAATAATTCTGTGAGTTGCCAGCACTTTCCTCCCCTCCACCCTCAGCGAGCAGGCTAGGAAGCCAATCTGCAGGGTGCTGCAGGGTGCTACAGGGTGTGGGCTGCCTCCTGGACAGAGAGCTGGGGCCCTGACCTCTCTTCAGCACAGGCAGGGTGCTCAGAGGAGTCCACCAGCTGCGCAGACCATTTGTGCTCTGAGGTCATTCAAAGCTACGCCATCGCCGAGGAATCTGCTGGCCGCCTTCCTGATGATGCCGTACAATGTCCCACCTCGCTTGCCAGATAACACAACATGCGCATGCTGGTCCCAGGCCCCACTCCCCAGAGGTACTTCCCAACCATGCTCTCTAGCTTTGTCAAAGCCCCTCACACCTGAAACTTCTGGTCATCCACTGACCATTATATCTGCTTCAAAACACCCTGCCCAGTCCCACTTTCAGTCTGCTCTCTTCATGCTGCTGTTGGGTGTGTTGGGTACAGAGTGGGTTGCAAGAGGCGGTGCTAATCCATGGAGATCCATGAGCACTGATCCCAGTGCCTCAGAGCAAGCTGGTGCGGTGACCTTCCACCCCAGCACAAGGACAGGGACTCACAATAGCTATATTTTTAACCTTTTGCATTGTGATCTCTCTCAGCCTGTCCTGCAGGGCTTAAAACAAGATACAATATCCAGTATCCAGGATGCACATCAGCCTTCTTCCGGAAGCTCAATGGCTTGTCTCCACAGGTAGGGCTAGGGACTGTCCTGTGCGGGTGGCAGCTCAGCTTGCAGCACGCCCAGTGAGACGGTGCCATCGCAGGAGGCTGAGTTGGCCAGGGCTCTGGACAGCCTGGAGGCAGATCCTGGGGAGGGGATCCCTGCAGTGGGGCTTTGCAGGAAAAAAGGCTGGACTTGTGGAGTGGGAACTGGTGGGAGAGCATGTTTTGCTGGGAAAGTGTCCTTCTGTCAGGGTAGAGAGAGGGGCCAGCTGCTCCTATGCATCAAGGAGCCAGAGACAAGGGAGATAACAAGGCTGGCAGGACAAGGGCTTTCCAGCCAAGGCTCATCCCAGAGTTTCCCACAAGGTGAAAGCGCATTCCCAGGGATGGACTCAGGTTCAGCTGAGTCCACGTCATAAGGTGAGCTTGTGGTGATGAAGGGGTCCAAGCTCCAACTGAGAAGTTGATTTGCAGGTCAGGGTCAGTTCCAGAGGTGGTATCTGGTGACTGCCGCAGCCCGGTGACTGCCAGGCAGGTCTGAGGTCAAGCCAGGAAGTCAGCCCATGTGCCAGGGTGCAAACAGCATCCATGGCCAGACACAGCTATGAAAGAGGGGTAGACAGACCATGATACAGCTCAGGCAGGTAGTAGAAGTCCAAAGCTGAGCTGAAAATGGGGCTTCCTGTCCTATGGGCAAAAGTTGCATGTGGAGGGCCCAGGTGAGGCTGGTCAGGCCCATCAAGACCTATCAGTGCCCTTGGGGCAAGGCAAAGTGATAGCTCCTGTCAACCTCTCAATTTTTCAGCAATTTCATGTCTGCCTCTAGCAATGGGCTGAAAGGCAAAGGATGGTCCCAGTACCTGAGGAAGGCTGATACCTCCTGTGCTACCTTGCTTCACGTCTACAGCTTCGTCTTCACAGGGCAGTAGGCCAGCACCCTGCAAAGCATCTTCCACCACCCAGCCCCTAGGGATCACTGCTGCTGGGACGTTGTCCCTAGTGTCAGTGTCTCACCTCATGCCAAGGTACTGCATAGGACTCTTCTGGGGCTGTCCACAAAACTGGGAGGGAGGGAGGTGTCCCCCATGGGATTTCAGCAGCGAGTGCCTGCTTTCTGACAGGTCTGGGTGGCCAGAGGACTAGGAACACTTGTGGGTGCACATTTGGGGCACACCCAGGTCAGCTGGGCTCTGGCACTGGCCAGGGGCATTGCAGCATCATGGTGCCAGGAGGCCCCCCTTGAGGTCCATTTATGCTTCCCAGCGCCCGTCCCAGGGCTGCTTCAGCCACGGTCATTTCTGGGAAAGTGTTTTGTCCAATTTTCTCTGAAAGACATCCAGTGACATGGGCTCCCAGCTGCCTGCAACAGTGCTGCCTTCTCCAAGGAAAAAGTGACAGAGAAGAGAAGCTGTAATAGCTGTAATAAATAGGTATAATAAAACTATAATGGGAATAAGTAAGGTGAAAATAAACTACTGCTCACTGTCTCTTCAAAAGACAGAAGGACTAAAGGCAGGTCCAAAACAAACACAAGGCTTCCTCACGCAGCACACCTTCAGCCATGGACACCTTGCCTCAGAAGAGTGTGGGTAGTAAACATTTGTGTGGTTTCATATAACAAGTCGATGGAGACGCTGCAGAGGAAAAGCACGGTTAAATACAAAGATTCAACATCTGTCTCAGACTGCTGGAAGCTAGGATAGTATTTGGTGGATTTATTACATACTTCCTTGCTCTTATATCTTCCACATGGAATTTGCCACTGGATGGTCTCACAGGCAGGATAATAGCACTGAACAGTGTTTTATTCTGATCTGGTTCAGCTGTTGTCATTCATTCCGCTAATGAAATGCTGTGGTGGCACAAGTATGCTGCAGCACCCCTTGGGCAAAGCTAACAAGGCAAAAAGCTCCATGGCCCCGCTTTTCAATGACTTCTCCCAGAGCAGCCCCATACCTGCTGTTTAAATAGCTGGTGAGTCTTGACACCTTTGCAGTCTCTCCCTGCCAGGGTGACAGCTCTCAGGTGGGTCAAGGAGGTAAGATGAGAGGGAGTTTGCCTTGTGGGTGGAACAGAGATGTCACAGGACAGAGGGCTTCCAGAGAAGGAGTTGATGCCAGCCCTTGACAGTGGCATCCTGGATTGTTTGTCATTTCTATTAAAGAACCACCTGTGAAGTCTTCTATCTGTGGGATGGTACCAGAGGAGTGGGCAGCAAGCCAGCCTTTTAGAAAACAATTATTTGGTAGCTGAGGGAAGCTCTCATCTTCATGTCGCAGAATTTAGTGAAAGACAGATCTGCATTCACCTTATCCAACCACCTTCAAGATTTTATAAACCTCACTGATAACTTCTCTGAGCCTTCCTGTCTTCAAACTGCAGAGCTGCAGCCTTTTCTGTAGTTCCTCATAAAGCAGCTATTCCATCCTTTTGATTGCCGTAGATGCCCTTCCCTGTGCCTTCTCTAACTCCCCCATGTCTCTCTTGAAATACAGAGACCAGAACCGCCCTCGCTGCTCAAGATCAGGATGCATGGAGGTTTTATATAGTGCTAAAATGGCATCCTCTGTCTAACTCTAAATACTCTTGCCAATGATGCCCAACATCTATTGTGGCTACTGCTGCATGAGCCCATTTATAGGGTAACGACAAGTCCAGGACCTTTTTCCTGTTTTACTTGTTAAACTGTCTTTATCTCAGCCCACAACTTTTCTCACTTTTACTCTTCTGATCCTCTCCCCCATCCCACGGTGAGGCAAGTGAGCAAGTGGCTGCGTGGGGCTTAGTTGGTGGCTGGAGTTAAACCACAACAGTCAGGCAGCTGGACTAGATGATCATTGTAGGTCCCTTCCAACTGAAATAGTGTTGTATTCTAGTCTAGTCTATTCTGTCCTGTCCTGTCCTGTCCTATCCTCACTGCTTATTCATCTTGACCCTGAGAAGTGCCCCATGCACTCTATTTCCTTCCTGTCCTTTACCCAGCATTCATTCCATAAAAGGACTTTTCCTCCAACCCTGTAGCAACTTAGTTCCTTTAATAACTTCTGGTAAGGAACCTGTCAATGGCTTTTTGGAAGTCTAAATATATTACGTCTCCTGGATCCCCCCCCCCCCCCCGTGCTTATTGAGACCCTGACAGAACCCAGCATGACAATGATGCAGGCTTTCCCTTTACAGAAGCCACAACGACTCTTTTTCAACAGACTGTTATTCACATACTCATTGTCTTACTCTTTATTATATACACCACTCTCTTACCACAGATGGAAGACTCACCAGTAATTTTTTATAGTGGGGGCTTGCACTGGCAATCCAGTGCTCTGGTACAGAGACATTAATGACAGGTTATACAGCTTGACCAGCAGTTTATAGTTCTACATTTGAATTCCTTCAGGACTTTCAGGCAAATGTCATGCAGTGCTAGTGACTTACTAACATTCAAAGTATCTGTCCCATCTTACTTCAAATTAAGCTGTCTCCTCTGATCAATCTACTGCAAATATGGCATCGGGACTGGAAATCTCCCCACCAAACAAGGCACTCGCTGCTGGAAGGTGTAAGAAGCAACTGTATCCTAAGTCTTCTCTCCCAGACAGACATAAAAGAAAGGAGCTTTAAAGCTCCCTGAACTACCTGGGAAAAACATTTGAAGTCTGAGGTCTTGGCAAATCCACCTCTCAAGCTGAATTCTCTTTGTCTCTTTCCCAAAAGCATGGCTACCAGTGTGGCTGTTGTTGTACAGCTGCAAGGTGATACTATTGAGGGGCAGAGGCAAATCAGGACTGGTCTGGAAAAATAAAGTACATGGAAACTGAACTCAAGTGATACTAGGGAGTGATATTAAACTAAGGAAAAGTTCATTAATTGCATAGATTCATTTAACTGCTTTGAAATTCAGTTCCATAGAAGTGATCTGTTACATCTAGGACCTTCAAGCCTTCATTTTTCTGAACTGGGGACCTTCCAGAGCCTGAGCTTCAGCTTTCCTTGTCACTGTGGTCCAATGATTCATCTCTGGTATGAGATGACACTAAGTGACTATCTAGATACGTGATTGGCTGAGGACCTGGGACAAAAATTAATAGGGGGCAGATGTGCAAACAGGCAGGCAGAATCAAAAGAGGCAGAAAAATCTCCTTAGCCTGATGAAACGTTTTTGGATGAACATGCATAGCGAAGGTAGGGATTTTGACTTCAACATCCCTGCTGCCACAGTTCTTCTCCACAGAAAAAGGAGGCAGGACAATTGTGGCTGCCTTGAGGCAGACCCTGATCCCTGCTAGTCTGGGTTTACCTTCATATTATCCTACCCTATGGGAGCTGTAGGACCTGCCTGCTGCTGTAGTCTCTAGAGATGTTTCAGTTAGCGTAGCCCATCCAGGGAACTGCCCTCTGAGAGGTGAAGTGCAGGCATGGCACAAGCTGTGTGCCATGGGTGCCCAGCTGTGCTCCCTTCCTAGGGGAGCTCAGATACAGTTTAAGCCTTCCCAAAAGCAGATTTCATCAGCCTCTGTGACCACACAGAAACAGGCTTCACTCATGGGAGGTTCAGTCCTCTCTCATCAGAAAGTCAGAGAAGGCCGCTGGTGCAGAGACATGAGCAGGGGTGATTCCAGAGATTAAAGGAACAGATCCTCCAGGCTAACCCTGAGCTAGCTCACCTTTATACCTTATAGCTGGTGGCTCCACCAGTTCTCAGCAACCTCACATATGTAGTGAAACATTCCTGCATTTTGTGGAGAGGCTTTTCTCTTCTAAGCCTTAGTTCTGAATCACAGAACCAGGCAGAAAGGATAAGTCCAGGATAAACACATCCATCTTATTGTGACCTGAAATGCTCAGGTTGTCGTCTTGTTCATGTTACCATGCAATGGCAAGGTCTTCTGCAATGATTTTTCCTTACCAGGAAGCTCAACTACTATGATTATTTTTTCAAAGAAGTCTGTGATTTTGGCTTCTTGCATTGGACAGCCCAAGCCTAAGCATCAAAGCTGCCAGCAAGTCACGGTACATACTACAGATGAAGACAGCGAACAGTGCTCAGCATTTCCCAAATTCAGGCTTTGGCTGTTCCCAGCTGGACCCCAAAACTGTGCTTGTAGTTAGTGATCTGAACACCAGAGATGTCATGTGAAGCAGTAACATATTACTATTTCTGACATACGGCAGTGCAAACAGAAAGCTATGGAAGGTTGACTTGGCAGTCTTGGGTTAACAGTTGGACTTGATGATCTTAAAGGTCTTTTCCAACCTAAATGATTCTATAATGTTATGATGTACTGAACAGGTTTGGGAAATTCCTGAATAGGCTTGGCCAGTAGGAGTGGACATACACCAAGATGCTAAACCAAAATGTATTATCCAACCCATGCAAAACTGGGAACAGAAAGTTTTGGCCTTGAGTCACATCTTTCTTGTTCTTTTGTACCTTGATCAATCCATAGTGACTCCAACAACTGCAAAAGAATTGCTTCAATTTGCAGCACATTTTGGCTAAAATTGCACAAATATTCCAAAGAAGATAAGTTCAGAATTATTCCAACAAAATTATGTGTAGTATAAACAGAAACTAGACCTAGAATAATAAAAAAAAAAAAAACCAGCAAAAAACCAAAAAATACTCTACCAAGACAAAATAGTAAAAACTTGAATCCACAGTTCATTTTTTAAAGGATTTTATTTCCTAGTCATTTCTAAAGACATTTTTATAAAAACTGGGGTTGGGGGTTGGGGTGTCCACAGGCTTTCTAAAACCATAAATGCTAGTAATAACTGGAGGAACTCAGAGTACCCAAAGTGACAGTGTATCATTGCCCAGCCACCTAGTTTCCTGAGATATTGCTGCTCTGTACCACTGTGCACGTTCAGTTCAGTACCAGCTCACTCCTGCTGAACAGCCTCACCGCACAGCTGAGCTAGCACAGATCACAGCCTTGCACTGCAGGAAGCTGGTCTTTCCGTGTGAGCATATCCATATAAGTTCACCTAAATCATTGCTATCAGTCTTTTGCTCAGATGAAATTCAAAGTGCTTTTTACCACAGCCGCTGACCCAAATTTGTGAACATAGCCAGCTGTCAGTGATAAAACAGGACCTTAAGTACATATTTTCTTCCATTAGGAAAGATGCAGATCAAAGCCTCTTCCGTATTGGCCATATAAAATATTTAAGAACTATCCATCTCTTGGGGTCCCTGTACTATATACTCTGCTGTTCCTTCAGAGGAGGAAATGTCTAGGGTATTTGTGATGGTCTGGCTGGAGCATGAATTAGGTGTCTCTGTGTAATGTTGTCCAGTGGCTCTCAGCCACAGCTTGGAAAGTTGAAAGCTCTCCAGCTAATGCATTATTTTCTTTCAGTGATCTCATGTTTAAAGCATCATTTCCTTAGTCTTAGGCTCTCCCACGGGGTCAGTAAATTCTACATTCAAAGAAGATATTAATTCCTTGGTGAGTGACAAGCTGGAATGGCGATTTGAGCTCTAATCCTTCTCTTGAGTGGTGAATGGAGCATCTCATCATTAGTACATCAGACAGATGCTATCAAAGATATCATGGGAATAGCAAACACCAGCAATCTGAGCCAGCTGGAAAACATTAAGAATTGGGATGGTCCCCTTTCCACCCCATCAGCCTGCACTGATCTTTGCTGAGCGCTCCCCACCTCCTTCCTACTGGTATAGCAAGAAACAATACAGACATCTTTCTTTTTGTTTCTCTTTCAGCTCTTTTTCTTCCTGCAGACCCACCATTCCCTAATTTGTCTGGGAGGAAGAAGGAATGAATATCTAAAACTTGTTTCACTTTATTCATTCCTGTTTTATTTCTTTCTCCTTTGAATTTCCAGTTCCTTGCCTTTCTGCCAAAACATCCTGGTTCCTCTTTGACACCCTTTGCATGTACCACTTGGTATCAGCCCAGCAGAATCAGTACATTTGGGGAGGCAGTGAAATGAGGGCTCAGCAAGGGAAGGGTGTGCATGAGACCCCAGAAAAATCCCAGATGCCCATTTTCCCTCAAGATGCTTTTGTCTTTTTTGTTTTATTGAGGATTAACTTCCATCATCCCACCAACTTTGCTGTCTACTTCCTGCTATGATCCTGGGTTCAGCAGTTCCTGGGAATTTAACTTTGCACTTTGGCGTAAGGTCTATGAATCATCCAGCAACAGCCATGAAGCAACACAAGGCACCTGTCTCTTACAGTGCCTTTGGTTGCAGCATGGTGGAGAAAGGCTTAGTGACAGCGAGAACTGTTTATCTCCTCAGATAGCACATTTGGAAATAGAAATGTCTCCTGCCTTGCCTCTGCAGTGCTGACCCACTGCCTCTCCTTTGAAGCAGATCTCCCTTTATCTCTCTGCACAGAGGGGCTCTGCCTCCGCTTAGTGCCGCTTGCTTGTGGCTCCTCTCCAAACAAGGTACTAACTAACATTGTCGAGTTCAGTCAGGGCTGATTCTCCCCCCATTAAGTCAGGGAAATGGAAGGAAGGGATGGGATGGCTGTGACTTTCAGGCAGCACCACCACTGCCAGTGTCTTTCCCTACCCAGACACCCCACTTCTGCATGTCCTGCCTTACCATCTGCCTCCTACACCTTTCACTTGCCTGTGTTTTTTCACTTCTCTGTCCTCACATACAGACAAGACTTACTCAACAGATTCTTGACAAGCAAAAAAAAAATCGGCACAGCTGAGCTGTGTGCAGACTAATGCAGGTGGTCTTTAAGGGTCAGCCCCAGATCTCTTTTCCTCTTGTTCACAGAGTATCTTTGCCTTCTCATTGCTGTCCTTGAATGCTCTACTTTTCCCAAAACTCTCTGATTTTCAGCAACCTGCACCACTCCCTGCTCTCCTTTGTGTCCATCTCCCGCACCCTTCCCTCTCACAGCCAGCCATGAGCTCCCTCTACACCCCACCTGGTAACTCTTCACTCTTTGCCTCTACCAGTTTTGTCAAAGACTCCTTCTGCCTCCTTCCCTGCCATACCAGAAAGAGCACAAAGCTGTGCCATCCCTTCGTATTCTTTGGGCTCTGCTGCTCTGCCTGCAGTCATTTGCCACAGGTAGCTGCTCGTGCAAAAAGTGAGAAAAGTGCAACAGTGAGATGTTACACAGACAGGTGATTAGGGCTGGGCCTCAGCAGTATTTTGCAGAGGCAAAAAAAGAGGATTATGTTCATTCTGTGTTGCCAGCCACTGCAGTACAAGCCCAGTCCCACTTGGAAGCCCTTTGCTATAAATAATGATTCCCAGCTGACATGACCTGCAAAGATTGTTTAAGCAAAGCACCCTGTTGACAAGGCTACACAGCTTTAGCCTGGATCAGGCTGTGAGCTGAAGTTCATGGCTGCTTACAACAGCCTGACAAAGCCAAACACAACAGTGTCACTCTCTGCCTTGGTGTGCAAAGTGACATCAGCAAAGCATGGGCTGGAAATGAGCAGCAAGAAGTTGCATTGCTGCAAGGCATTGTTATTTCCATTTTTCTGGCTTTGAGTGATTTTAATTATGTGATTTCATAGTTGCATTAGCAAAGAAGATTCTACTGTTTTATTTATTTAGTTTTCCTTCTACTATTTGTTATATTCCACCATAAAGAGAGAACGTTTCTTTGTTATCACATCTGAAAATACAGATGTGATATACATCCTGTATACATCAGGAATACACTTGGGCAGGAGGTGAGCTCTACTTTACTTGCACTGTGGACCCAGAAGTTGCTTTCCCCTGTAGTGGGTAACAGACACAAGCAAGCCTGCCCCTTTAATTTTGACCCAGGTTACCTGTCTCCTAGAAAGAAAAAAATCTGAGTGAAGTTGAGGTTAACCAGCTGGGTGAGCAAAACAAGGAAAAGCTGGGACCTGGGACGGGATCATCTTACCTTGCACTGCTAACCTGCTGGAGCTGATAGCTGCTGCACACAGCTGCTCACAGCGACAGTCCTGCTGGCAGGGGAAGTTTTCACAGCTCACTGCTCTCTAAAGCAACTTCGCAGAGCACCACAAAGTACAGTGTTTGCAAATATATACAACTTGCAAACTACACCTTCCCCCTGCATCTTTTTCTCCTTGCAAAAATCAGTGCCTAAAAACTACCTTGAGCTTTTTGCTCTAAGGAGTCAGAGGAAGCAATGAAGTTTTGTCTTTACTGAAAGACACAGGGGTTTTCCTTGTGATTAGTCATCTGAAGTATCTTGGCAACTTTCTTAGTTTTCTAAGGATTCTTGAAAAAAAGAAAGAACCTTAAAGAAATCTTCAACAATCTGTAAGCTTAACACCTGGAAGAAAAACTAGGGAACTGTTTAATAGTGCAGTTGGAATAATTTCCAATCCCCTTAACAAATAACATTATCATAGCTTTGCTGAAGTTCATGGCAAGCTACCAGCCCAGATGTAAAATTTCCTCATCAGTTCTTAATATAGCAGTGGCAGGAAGGGAAGGGAAGGAAATGTATTGCCACAGGTGCCACCATCTGCTCCGTGGTCTGAAAGAGGAATTTTGTTTTGGAGCTTTATTAGCCCATTCTACTCCTCGCTTTCTGAAATTCAGCATTTGCTGGACTCTGATATACTTCAATGCCAAAGATGAGAAACAGGCAAATAAGTAAAATGTGCTGAGGGAGGTTTCTGAAGGCATAAAGAGGAGGCAGACAACAAAATCCCATCACTCTTCCCATGGGAGCTCTGCAACAAAGTACTTTTCGTGTGTCTGTCTTTACTTTTTCTTATCTTAAATTAAATGCAGCTAGATTATTATATGTCCTTGTAACAACATTACCTACCTGAACAATGGTCTCCTCACTACGCCTTTCCAGGTGCTAAGCTACCACTCATTGCCTGCAGGGAAACACATTGAAGAGTCATTAGTTAAAGGTATGAAGTCCAGTTTGATTAAAACCTGTGCTAGATAGGCAAATATGGTCCTAAACAACAAGCTTAGTATGCCTAAGCAGGTGGGCAAAATGAGTTACAACAAGGCTTTCAGATGGGCTAGAGCTGAATCTATGGGTGTAGTCACTACTACCACATCTTCCATCAATTGCCCGAGTTCACAGATGGTCAGGGTTGGAAGGGACCTCTGGAGAACATCTAGTCCAACGCCCTGCTAAAACAGGTTCACCTAGAGCAGGCTGCACAGGACCAAGTCCAGGTGGGTTTTGAATGTCTCCAGAGGAGACTCCACAGCCTCTCTGGGCAGCCTTTCCAGTGCTCGGTCGCCCTAGTTCTATCAGGTTCAACTTCTGGTCAGTCCCCTTGCCCTGAAGCCTCACTAATCCAGCACAGCAATCAGTCAGCTTTCTCCCTAGGGCCTGCTCTGAAAAAGGCAAAGACAAAAAAACCCTCCAAGACAGCAGCAGAGTTCCTTGCAGCCAGAGGTTGCAGCTGAGGAAGGAGAGCTGCTCCTTACACTAGAACAGCTGGCACTGTGCACAGGGTCGTATTTTTAAAGCAAGTGCACAGTCTTTTATAAGCCACCATAAAGAATAGATGCCATCTTGCCTGCAGGCCAGAAAATATATACATATATATATATATATATATATTTATTTATACTGACTGAATGCACATTATTTTATAGGAATAGTGACATTGCTGTGTATGCATGCGTGTGTGCATGGGGGGGGCGGGGGGAGCGCTTTTCTTTGTCCTTGCGGACAATGGCCTGTACACTGAAAGCCCATTCATGTTTGGAGCTTAGGAGTCAAAAAAGCTGAGAAAAACTGTTCAGATAAAATAGTGACTATCTGGTTTAGACACCACAGTAGAAATAATAATAAAAAAAAAAAAAACACAACAAAAAAACCCACAAAAACCAGTAAGTGACAACTTGACAGATGAATGCAGAAAATGGAGCAGAGTCAAAAAGCCATCCTGTTGATTAAAAATTGTTGCCATAAAGATTAAACTGATGTTCACTATGCTTTTTTGTCCTATCTATCTCCAGTCCCTGAGGTTTCCCTCCAGAAGACTTCTTCCACTTTATCCAATGCCACTTTCTTTACTCAGGCATCAAGGATTCTTGGATGCAGGCCATGAGTCTTCCGCAGTATAACACTTTCTTGGTAACTAAAAGCCCACACAAAAGGTGACGTTCGGGCTAGTGTAGGTTCTCCCTTCCATTTTGTCCCTGTACTGTGTGAATGCCCTCAACAGGGTCTAAGTTCCCCATATCCCCAGGGTTACTCTCAGCCCATTCACTCTGCCCCTACTCCCCTGCATCCTGGTTGCCCCCCACGTTTCCTTAGTCCAGTTCTCTCCTGTATCCTCTGACAACCCTTACACAAGCAGTTCAAGTCTTTCTGTGTGCTGACTGGCCAGCCAGCAATCTAAATAATACAAAGAACTGAGGAACCCACACCACACTGTTTTGCTCAATGCAGCAAGTCTGTCTCATCTGTGCTGTCCAGATATTCTAGAAATGTATATATATATATATATAAATAACACTGAGCACATCACTACTTTGTCGAATTCATTTGGAACTGATCAAAAAGCTCTAAAGTTAATACAAAGGAACTGACAAGACAGCACAATGCCCAGGGGACAAAAAGCATCTACGTGAGGTCCCCTGAGTTTTTCTGCAGTGTTTTTCAGGCCAGTGTATTTCTGCAGCTAATTTACTCATATGAAGGCTGCTGGGTTCAGTAGAACTGAACATTATAAATCTGAGTTTTTAATGTCTAACTTATATGGCTGTATGTCAGCGCTCTCTGGACACAAAGGATATTTTCAAATGTGAGTTTTGAGAATGTGTGTGTGGTTTTTAGTAAGGTAAATATTAACACTGGCAAAATTCTGAGGTTTCCATCTTAGATGCCATATTTCTACAGAAAACAAACACATAATGAAATGCAACACCTGTTCTACAGCAAGCCACTCTGAATTCTCCAAAGAAAATTAATTTTGACAAAATACTCCTAAGATTCAGTCTTCCGCTGTCTCAGGATAAATTTGGCAAAGTTTAACCCAATTCCCTGAGACATCTGTTCATTCACATAAAAAACCAAGCTGGAATGGTTTTCTAGCAAGATACTACCTTCTGAGAAACCAAGGCTCTTTTATTTAAAATCTGTGTGAGACAGTAATTGTAGGGAGTTCAATTTCATCAACTCTGTCTGTTCTCATAGCAACCCTGATAAATTGGGCATGAATCCATAGCTGGGGAAATGAATTCACACTTTACAGACTATCTGAACAACATACACACGGTGCTTTCTTCCAGGAAGGTCTGTACGTTGTTATCTTCCCGGCACCCCAGAGCTGTGCAGCCACAAGCATCAGACATGCCTGCACCACTGAATGGAGGCATCTGCAGTTCTCTCACATGAAACTGCTTCTTCTCTATATGCTGAGTCCAGAACCATGTCAGGACTGGCAGGAAGCTCAGAAGTCCCTGTGTGTCCCTTCCCTCCATCTGTAGGTTGCTGGGGAGCAGCACAGATCCAGCCCAAGGGCAGGATGAGGGAAGTCATCATGGAACTTCTCACCTCCAATGCGGAGGGACTGTTTTTACCAGCATGAATCATAGCAACAGTGCTCTGCAGACCTGAAGAGGCTTTCCCTGCACTGACCGGACCTACTGAAGACAGGCTTATCTCTCCTGAAACCAAAGAGCAAGGAGATGGGAACACATCACACCGTGCCCAGACCAGAGAAGAGCACTAACGGCTGACTGAGAGCATAAGCCAAGGAGCAAGGGAAGCTTTTGCACTTTTACCTCAGAGGTCTGCAGAAAATCTTTTTGAAAGACAGGAGAGCTTATTTAATATCAACTCAGTGTCCTGCAGGGAGAACTGTTTTCTCACAGGAGATACACAGTGCATTGCAGGAGGAAGTGGAAGGAGTGACATGAAGAAGGGGTTTGAGATGGCAGGATGGCTGAAGAACCACTGTGGATGTGGGACCCCCCGGTGGGTGACTCCAAAGCAGAGACACTGTGGAGTTCAAAGACACATGTGCAGCTGCAGCTTAGGGCTGGCCTGGCAAGTGTGTCCCCAGCTAGGAGGGAGCCAGAGGGAAGGTGAGGGAGCTACCAGGCATGTCTGACAGAGGTGACTGCAGAAAGAAAAATATTGTGGGGTAACGAAAACAACTGAGGGGCTGCATCTTGAAGGGCAGTATTCCATGAAAGCTGAGGGTTCCCTGGGCTCACGTGTATTTCAGCTGCATTCAGTAAAATATTTTAGCCACATCTATTCCCTCAGCATCACAGATGCAGGCAAGACCTCACCACATGATTGCTGTGAATTACACCGAGAGGGACCGAAGGACCTGAAACACAGTGATATTCCCTTAGTCACTAGTGTTGGGTTGTGCCTTACCAATTCTGATACCCAATTAAACCACAATAGAGAGAAACCTGATGATACTGGAAGGATTAGTGGAGATAAGAAGGTAATGTCATCCAGGCTGGTTTAGATTCAACTCTGAATGAGGAGCAGAGGGTAGGGCAACTGCCTGAGACCATGAGAGGTGACACGATTTCCATCAAGGTGATTGTGAAATGATGTCATGCACCTTCCTGAAAAGAAGGAAGGAGCAGCACCAGAAACTCAGCTGATGCTGGGGCTTCTGATGAAAATACTGTGAGGGAGAAAGGAATGGAGGACACCAGTACTTAGTGAAAGAGACATTATTAAATGTCAGACAATCCTGATGCGGAGGAAGGGCAGACAGCACAGCAAGAGGCCATTGCAGCTGTGTCCAAATGTCTGCAAGTGTTTCAGAATCAAACAGGAGTAAAAGAACAACACACCCCTCAGAAAGGCTAAGGCAGCAGTGTAGTTTACTACTATCAAGCAACACAGAACTAGTAATAAAATTATTTGTAAATGCATCAAAAATGAGAGAAGGGCAAAAGGAAAGTGCTGGCTATTAGCAGGAAGAAGAACTAAGCCCAGGAAGTTTGGTAAAGACTGAAATATCCAGAGCCATTTGGATCAATCTTCACAAAAGGTGATTTTAGCCATATTCTGAATGAAAGAAATTTTATAGTGGAAACAGGAGCACAGGTGTTTGGAAGGGGAAGTAAAATTAAAATGAATAACTCGATGTGAGAAGGTTTGAAATTCGCCTCAGGGATTTTAAGCACCTCTGTGAGCCATGAGCCGTGATGTCTTTGAGTGCACAGACAGACATGCAATGTCCCTGGGAAATGGAGGACAAACACGGAGGCCAGCCTTTCCGTGGAAGAAAGGAAGGCACTGGTAGCACTTTTAAGCTGTTGGTAATGCCTGAAAGATATGAAAACAGATTATCTAGAAGTCAGTTGATAGGCATGAAGTAGATAATAAGATGGCTAAAGGAAATAACAAGGTGGCAGCCAACAAGAAAATCCTGCCCACCTGAGCATTTTCCCTACTAGACCAGTCTGGAAATGGAAGAAAAGGGATTAGAAGACTTCACTCATATCTTCTTCCTATGCTCTCTGTGTGTCTGATGGCAGTCTCCTATTCCTGCCTTGTTCTTCTTTCTCTTCTGAGTTTTCGTGCTCTTCACAGTCTCTCTGTGTCCTACCCTCTTCTCACTTCTCCAAGTTCTTCTCTGGTCCTGCATGTTCCTCTAGTCACTTCAGTCATGACTTCCAAATTTTGCAGCCCACTTCCAGTCTGCATACACTTCTTCCTATTGTTCTTCCACTTCCCTCTTTCTAGCTCTGTTTCTATGGATTCTGGACAGGATAGCCTGTTTCCAAGAAAACATCCCAGCCTTTCAAACCAGTATGATATTTACCTCAAAGCTGAAAATCACACAGCTCAGTAACTCTAAACACGGCTTTTTTGGAGAGCATTTATCAAGCATGAGTGGAGTTTTAATGACTTTCTTATCATAATGATATTAATACAAAAAAGTGAAACTTTCAGATTCTACAAAATATCCCATATGAGATTCTAATGATTTGAAGATACAAGATCAAATATAAAAGACATTTTTACATTTATAGCTCTCAGCATTTGAAAAGCCATTTCTAAGCATCTACTTAGAAGACAAGTGCAAATAAGTAGTGTTATTGCAGAAGTGTTTTATAAGATACTTTGTTTGTTTTAAGAACATTTTAATCAATACAGTTTGTATGATTTTCTGGTTTCCTACAACAATGGATTTATTTTATGGGCATTTATTTATGTTAAAGATATTTATTCAGCCAGTTGATCATATCCTTTCTTCCTTCCTCAATGTAAGGTTTATCTTGAGGATTGATATCTTCTCTTTTGCGATGTACAAACCCATGTGTCTGTCCAGGGTAAATTTTAACTTCATAATCAACTTTACAGTTTTGTTTAAGCTTCTGCTCCAGCAGAGTGACCTGTAACACAGAATGTTCCATGTTGGCTGAGTACGGAGTTAACATGTTATGAATTTACAGTCCTCAAATTGCCCTGTTTTTTTACTTTTCTGAGAGACAGACACAGTGTGTCCATGCCATCATTTTCTCTTCTACTAATTTTATACCCAAATGCATTTCTGTTACTACACTTTATTTAACTAGGCTTCCCCCCGCTCCCCCTCCCCCCCAATAAAATAGTAGCATGTGACTGTACAAAACTGCAAAAGAGTATACGGGTTACTGTAATAACACCTGTAAAGGTAAAAACACCTATTACTCAGTGTCATCAGAAGGTTCGCATGTAGTGATCACTGTACAAGTTACTGCTGATAGGCCCCACCAAAAAAAAAAAAGAAAATCAAGGCAAGGTTTTTAATTAATTTGAAATTGAGGGAGGAGAAGCACAGATACAAAATCAGCAGTTCAAAGCTGCTGGCATTTTTGGCAGGATAATTAAAGCCAACATCACTCAATGAGGGTGTGTCTTCCTCTTTGATCCCCTTGGTTGATAATCATCTTTCTCCAGCCATTCCCCACCCAGGCTCCCCAGGAAGGCTGTTGACAGAGTACCAGAAAGGAGAAGCTCTGCAGGACAGTGGGAGAAGGAAAAGGATAGTCACAGGATTTTTTAATTCTCCTGGAACTAGTGATTCCACCAGTACAGGTGAGAACTTTCTTCTGATTTTATGCACCATCAGTATGATTGAAGAGGGTTTTCTATCCTAAACTTGACAAAAGTCTTCCTTTGTATTCTTGTCCTTTTCCTCCTAGGAACTCTCATATAGAAATCACCCATATTTTGCAACAGAAACAGAAAATATTTTTTAGTGTCACTGTAAAACTTTTTTATTTGGACATAAACAACATAAATTTGTGTAGAAATACTGTAAGAGTGAAAGGGGAAGAAAAGTACAAGTTAGTTTTCTACTTTCTTTTAATTAAATATCAAATTACAAAACAAGCATGAAAAGCATTAAAAAGACAAATATCTCTGATGGGAAACTCACCTGCTCCAATGGGATGTGTTCATCCTTTTCAGCAAAAATGAAGAAGGTGGGATGAAGCAAATTGGATCTGTCCTCAAAGAACCTGATGACACCTAGGGAAGAATGAGCACATATACAATAAGTCATGTTACTTCAAGTGGTTAAATCGCTACCACAACTCTACAGTCAAAATAATGTAATTTTGTGTATAATATATATATATATAAATAAATAAAGTAATGGAATTAAACATGCTTTGCTTAAAAGTCCCTTCGGTTGTGAGAACTTCCTATGATGTGGGATGTCATCCAGTACAGAAAGACTAGCTCTGCCTGAAAACGTCAGGGAAGAATTGTTACATTTGCCTGGTTCTTGTGGTTTTCTTTAAGCACCTGCTTCTGACCACCATCAGAGACAGGGTCCTGTGAAAGATGGACACTTCAGAGCTGCTTGTCCCTAGCCTGGCATGGCCATTTTTAAGACTATTGTAAATATTCACCAGTCCATATAGTTAGAATTGCAGTGTACATAGATTTATACTGATATAAATTAATAACAAATTGATATTGTAATTTTTACAATTAAAATATATTTTAATATATATAAAAACTAACCAGCTACCACCCTGGCCACTCTTATCATTATTTCAATTATTACAACAGAAAAATAAAATTATTCATATGTTAGCAAGTGGCATTGCAGAATTGACTCAGCTGATCAGCAAATCAGTGCAGCAAAATAGTTCCCACAATCATTCTGGAAAAACACATTCAACTTCCTTTCATCTCAACTGAATATAAATTGCCTTGGGTTATAGAGAAGTACAGAGTTTTATAACAAAAATATTAAGGGTAGCATATATGCGTTAAGAATAAAAGTGTGAGAGTACAAAGGTTAAAACAGAAAGTTAAAAACAGTTCACATTAATAACAAGGGACCACTGCCAGCAGTAACATTGAGGAGTAAGTTGTTCATGCCATGATCTGAAGGGCTGCAGCCTGTGCAGCCCCCAGCCCAGATGAGTCATCAGCAAAAGACCCTCCACAGGACAGCAAAAAGGTTGGAAATTGCTGCTGCCGTGTCTTTCCCTGTTAGCCCAGCGGGCGAACAGAGTACCGATGTGTGCCAAATAGGTTTACCAAAACCTAAAAACCAGACAGTGGGCAGCCACCTGTCCTGACTTACGCAGACTGAGGTAAGCAAGATACTGTGGCAAAGATCCACTTCATGGTAACTGTTGGCTCCTAAAAGATATAAAAGATGTACCCAGAAACCATTTTGTCATCACCAGCCAAGAGGAACCTGAGCCATAGGGAGGCCTTGACATTTGGAGTCCCTTGTATGCCATGTAGCACAGAAGCAATCGTGGCCATGCCACTTGAATGCACAGATCTTGCTTGTTATGATTAAGTGCAAAAATGTGAGTGTGCAAAATCAAATTGCTTAAAGATTTTGTAGAATAAAATCACCTTCTTCCATAAGATGTCACACTGAATTTTGTTACAGGAATACTCCTACAGAGTAAGTTCCTGCACCAGTCACGTCTGCTCAGAACATAATAGGTATTTGAGACTTACCATAGAGGGACACCCCCGTCTTTAAATTGGGATTTTTCAGCATCAGATGTTGTACTGCTGCTCCACCCCAGCAAAACCCAATGACACCAATCTTCTTTGCACCACATTGCTCCCTTAGATACTTCAGGATGACATCAACCTCTCTAAGACATGTAAATGAAAGCAAATTAAGGCTCTAGCTCTCTTCCCCTGGCCTCCAAGGTGGCTGCTGCTCAGAGCTGCTGGCTAGGCATCTGTCTGCTTGTGGGAGGCGATAAGTGACTCCTGGTTTTGCTCTTTACTTCACTTATCAAACTGTCTTTATCTCAACCCATGAGTTTTCTTGCTTTGTTCCTCCTGTTCCCTCCGCTGTCCCTCCTGGGAGGAGTGGCAGTATAGGTTCCTGGCTGCTGTCTGGGGTCAACCCACAACTAGTACAACTAGTGTACTACTAGTCATTTCTAAAATACAAGAGAAACTCCAGGGGAGAAGAAAAAGGAGAAAATCAGTCTTCCTAGACTCTGTTACTGGAACCTAAGGTGATTTTATAACCAGCAGTCCAATTAATTTCACAAATGGCAATAGTGGTCTTATAGGCTAACACAAATAAAAGTTTAAGACACACAGCCCATCAAGAGCATCCCATTATCACAGATGTGACTATAGGTAAACTATCTCTCATCAGGGAGACAAATATTTAATGAAATTGTGGAAGTAGATTTGAGATTGTTGCTTCAAAACCAGCAGTAACATACAATCAAGCTACACATCAGATAAAAATGGGAATAATATAGCTAGAAGAATGGGAAAGTAGTATTCTTTGAACCAGCTGGGATCTGGTGGGGAGCAGGGCCAATGTTCCCTAGTGTTTGGGGACTGTGTTTGCACCCTATCTAAAATGCACGGAAGTTGTGGCTACATGCAGGAACTGAATCAAACCGAGGTGGAAGTAGCGAGCTGCATTTTCTAGCCTTTGACGGTTCTTTTCTTTTGAGTCATTCATCTCACTTCTACCCTCTGCACAGGTAAACAGTGGGTGCTTCTATTCTTTTCAAAGTTCTACTTTTCTCCAAAAAGTACCTCTCACATAATCACGAGCTTGACCCACAAACTGCATGAAATTTCTGGGTTTGGACATCCAGCTGTATTTGACCCATTAATAATTTAGGATCTAATCCTGCATCCTTACTGAAGCAAAATTCCCTACAAAAGGAGGTTGTACACTTGCTGGATAGGGAACAATGATTGTACTTGTCTATTTTGCCGGCATTTCGGGTTTTCAGCCAGTCATTGAAAGTTGCCCAGTCATTAGAAGGTTTCCAAGCTTCTTGTCCCACAAAAAAATCTGGGCAGATGGCTCTGCAAGAAACATGAAAACATTTTATGCCCATGAAATAATACTGATAAAGGATTAAAGGGAAGTCCATGTGTACTACACAACAAATTAATTTTGTTGAATATACATAGAATTTAATCTACATCAAAACTGTACAGCAACCCTCATTATTTTTCTACATCTAATAAGGAGACTTAGCATAACTTCTAGATACATATTGCCCTGTTAAAATTCATTAATCTGACAAATTGTAAACTGCAATTGAAAATACTTTGTTTCCTACTGAATGTAAACAAACAAACAAACAAACAAAAAACCTACAGTTTACATGGTACATACATTTGGGCTAGAGGAAATGCTAATCCTGTAATACAGGAAAGAGGATACCCAATATGGTTTTTTCCATATTGGAAGACTTATTTCTTTCTTTGACACAAGCTGGTACAGTTTACCTTCATGGAGTGACTTTCAGCTTCTCTGGAATTTTTACTGTAATGGCAAAGTTGCACAGATGCTACATTGGGAGGAAGGAAGCAGGCTGCTTTGGGTTCATGAGGCATGAAAGATAAAACCAAGATTTTTTTCCTGTTTGGCCTCTCTTCCTCTGTGCTTGCATACTATCTCGCTATGGTAGGACTACCCACCTATGTTAGACTTCTTACACTGTTTTAAGAAACAGGAAACTCTTCAGAGAAACATGTAAGGGAACCCTATGAAATTATTTCTATTTGTATGGTTTATATAAATTCAGGAAATAGTTGGTTCAACAAACTTCCTTATTAAAAAGACACTTTGAAAACAGTAGCATTTCTTACATGTATCCACTAGTTGTTAGCATATCAGCCATGTATCTGGTATTCGGCAGTTGCCATCCAAATATATCATGAATCACAATCACAGCTTTGTCTGTGCTGGCAGGTGGTTTGCAAACATACGCCTTGATGTGCTCAACTTGTACCTCCTGCCCACAGCCTCCATAGTCAAACCTGTCTCCAATATCACATGGGCAGGGCCTCGATTCATTAGCCATGCGTGATACTAAAGAACAAAAATTATTCAGTTGTGAATACCACATCATACCATACTGAAATAGATCAAAACACAGTAGTATCATAGACTTCCATTTTTGAATCATTACAGTGACACTGTGAACATGCTGATTACTGTTAGACCTAAAATGCAACATTAGTTAATAAGCCCACTGGGGTTTTCTTATAAACAATAATCTCTTTAGAATTACTTATATTATGAACTCTACAGAGGGAATCTGGTATATAAATAGGACTTCCATGCTCTACAGTAAGTAATGCAGTAAAAATTATGTTATGACCAACCAGCAACACAACCATCACAAATTATTTAAATAGCAATGAAACCAATTCTTTCACTCTTCATCTTGTGTATGTCCTTGTCAGGAATACATAACTTTCTTTAGCATAGACTGTAAAGGCTTAATACAGGACTTGGTGTTTTCAAGAAAAAAAACCAACCCAACATGGCTACTGTGTAGAAAGATATAACTTACTCTATTACATATATTATAGTACATAATTACACTTAGATTAAACATGGTATTTTTCTTCAGAGACTTAAGATTTTCCATAGCTTACTTTTCCAGTGTCAAGAAATCCTTTTTCTAACCACCTTCAGCCTCAGCTATTGCAAACTTTTGAAGGAGGATACTTAAGGGAAGTGCCAAGAAAAATATGCCAGCAAAAGCCAGAGTATAGAATTGTATTTATTTAAAAATTAATAAGGAATGCATTCAAACTCTAAGACAGGAAAAAAGAAAACTGAACATAAGGAAAAATTCCTTCAGTTGAGGCAAATGTTTTATCAGGAATGTAACAGTAGGGTATAGTTAATTTTTTACAAACTATTGCTTAAACTAAAACAAGCAATTCACAAAGGTCAAAAAATGCCAGCAGATTCTAACAGAGATTTATGTAGCATCTTGGTCTCAAGTTAATGATCTTATGCCATTGACCTTATGTGCACAGAGCATCTGCAAATTATTAAAGAACACAAAGAGAATTTAGATAAAGCTTTACCTAAATGCTCTACCGATAATTTTTGTGTACTAAGAAAACTTTGCTACTACAGAAAGAAGGATGTTCAAACTTTACTATGTTGAATACACTGACAGAGAGAAATGGGGAAAAGCAGATTACTGAACAGTCCCTGACATAGTGGGACTTAAATAGCTGTGGCACTAAAAGGACAGCTTTAGGAAAACAAACAAACAAACAAGCAACCCTACAACCAGGAGTTTTGCACAGAGTTCCAGGGACCAAGATGCTCTGGATTGGCAGACTTTAAAATTCAGACTATCCCAAAAGGTACTAGCAGAGCTAGGGTTGCAGATCCTGTGAGATTTCATTTTCACAGATCAATTCAAGACAAGCTTTATTGTGTTCAAAAGCTGTATTAACTCTGGGCACACATATATACTAATCCTCTACTATATTTTTTTTAAAAAAAATAAGCCACACCCACCCAGAGGTGTTTTTTTTCACATGTTCTAGTCTCATGTATAAGACTTGTGATTTAAAATAAATGTACCACAAAAGAAATATTAATAGGTAAGTATATAAGACAAAATACAGTTTAGAGTTGATAACTAACTTTCCATTCACAAACCATTTCCTTTTGATTAGACTAAAATCAGAAAAATATAATAAACCCAGAAACTTAATATTAAAGAAACATACATTTCAGAACTCCAGAAACACAAATGCAATACCTTCACCAGTCCTTAAAGGCTTTAGTTGCAAACATTTCACATTAGCTGACAAAACGTAAAGCAACATCTAAAACATAAAATATTTAAAGATGCAGATATAGCAGCTGAGGAAAAGAGCTCCAGACACAAGCCTGTGAGGAGTAGTGTTGGCTTGTGTGGTTTATAAGCCATACAGACTTTGCAAGCTTTGTAGCGTAGTCAAAACGTTCCAGTGTTTCAACATTTGCCATAGTATGCATTACATACAAACAGTATCTTCTTCCATTTCTAAGACGTTACTGAAACATTCCTTAAAAATTAAGCCCCCTCCTTACATCCATCAAAGCTATTCTTTTATATCTGTAAACCCATAGCCTTGGTGTTCCACCACCTCCACCTGCAAGTACTTGAGCATTTATTCGAAGACCAAACAGTAACTTCATTTTTCAGAAACATGAACCTACAACCAGAGAAATATGAAGATACTGCTGTGCAGCTCTTTCACTTCCAACAGACTCTCCTGAGTCCTCCTCCTAAGAGGTCTTCCTCACCTCAGCAGGGAAAATAACAGGTTTCTGAACCATCATCTCAAACATTTAGGGGAAAAAAGTAGCCCCCGATAGCATTTAAATCAGCATGCACTCTTTAAAAAAAGCACGTACATAAAAATGAAAGTCCCCTGAACATGCTGAGTCAGACCTCAGCATGCACTTGTTTACATTTCTTAGGAGGAAAAGCCATGAAAGTTTAAAAAACTGAACAAAACCAATACCTACCTGTAGCACAGCAAGTGTGTGAGATAGTAGAGGCGAGTCACAAGAGTTCAGCGTGGATGGTTAGTGCTGAATGTGATCCCAAAAGGAAGTGCTAACTCATAAAAATGAAAGCGGTGAGTGTAAGCATCAGGTTTCTTCAAATAAGAGTTATGTAAGTTACTGCCCTTATCTCTGCGTATTGCAGAGTGACAAAGTTGAAAGTTCTCTCTTTTTAAAGCTGTTAATTTTACTGCTAGCATAGGCAGGGTGTGCTGCTGTGAGGAGCACTGCAATAGCTGAGTACCAAAGCCTCTTTTTAACTTACACAAAATGATATTGAGCATTGGAGGTCTTTTCAGCTTAGGAAACATATTAATGTAGCTGACCAATTCATTTAGATGATTTCTTTTTTTTAAAAGGGTGCTCCTTTGCTTTTAAAGGTCAAGGTGGTATCACTTTTAAACATTATGTTGGCATTATTTCCTCAGACTATTTATCCATTGGTAAAAGACATATCTAAAGTCATCAGAGGGGTGAAGCAGTGAAGTAGAGTTATCATTTCAAAGCTGTATACAGATAAAGCTTATATAGTATGGGGAAAATATTTTCTCTTTCAGAATGAAAATAAATAATATGTAAAAAGGTAACAGTTTTGTAGACCACTGTACATATAAGTGTTTAAAATACATTTGTATCCTTTCACAGGATATTTTATACTTTTTTTTTCCTTTTGAATTAAAGTGACTGCATGATCCTTGTATCCCTCCCATACTAATGATTTTCTTTTTGTTGGATTATTAGGATTATTCTGTAACAAGCTTTATCTAAGGATATTAGCAATCCAAAATTCACTGTTTCCTCAGAGGCACATCTAAAAAGAAGCACTAAATGCATTTTAGCCTACCACACTTTTGCCTTAGGAAAGCAACCAGCCTTGCAATTCAGTCCTCATGTGTAAGCTGTTTTCCCGTGTTCTAAGTCAGTGCTTTTTATTTACAATTCCAAAAATAAAGTCAAATTTTAAAAAAGCCTACCAAAGAACTCCACAGTGGAGTCATAAGGTTCAAAACCCACCCTTTTCTTTTGGTCTGATTTTTTTTGGCTTTTCCCACTTGCATACTACAAACAACACATTATAGCATGCAGGGAGCTTCATTACTCCATAGCAACTTCAAAGAACAGTAGCAAAATACATGAGAGAAAAAATGGCAGTTTAGATCATTCCTAGAAAAGAAAAAAGACAGCAATGTATGCAGAGCCTTCTTGGCTTAATCAATGGAGTTGCTTAATTACATTTCCACTCTCTTAGTCACAGTAATGTGGCTCTGGAAATTTTTCTTTACACATAAGACTATTCCCCTTTACCATAATACTAACATTAAACTCTAGAAATTAAATGGCTTTTACTTTGATATTGTTTCATGTTCCTTGATAGGCAAGCCATGCAGCTTTTTTACTTCAAAGTCAAAACTTAATTCAACACATTAATGACCTCTGTACATGCAGTTGGTTGCAGTTTGTACTGTAAACACATACCTGTTTTGGATCGCGCATTTCCAACTCTTAGTGACTTACAGTTCTCATGGTTTGGTTGTACTTGTAGTAACTTGTAGCTACCCTTTCACTTCAAACAAATGCTGCGTCTCAGTTTGGTTTTTTCTTTTTGCTTAGTCACGGTGTTAGTGTTACAGAACACATGCCGTTTCAGTATTTATGAATGACTGCTGTTCTTTAAATATATGCCCTGATCGTCCTCTTGCACATTAGGCTAACCTGCTAATGCTAATGGAACTCCACTAATCTCGAGTTAGCCAGGTTTTACACCAGGGTAATTAAGGTACAATAAACTTCCAGACTTCTACACTCATCTCCTGCAAAAATGTGTTATGAGAGCAGTATCACCTAGGTTAACAGCTGGATTAATACATTACATATAGATGGTATTGTATGAAGAACAACAGTTAATAGGCAGCTGCAAGCCAGAATTCTCTGAAGACCTCCCCATGGGAAAGACAGAGGGCCATTACCAGCATGTAAAAGAGGAAAACATGGATGGGAAAAAGCAAAAGAAATTAAAATCCCATTGAGAAAGAGATGGTTAATTAATACTGTTGACTGTTTTTACATGAGACACACCACAATGTATGTTGCTCTGATATTTAATTTGAGACATTGTCTTTAGTAAAATTAAGACTTTCCTAAATTACATTTTCTCCCCATTAAAGCACATAGCAGTCTTTATTAGTAGCACTGAGAAGGTGAAAAGGGACATAACATTGTTTTCTTTTTCTTACAACTTTATAAGTACCAGCACCCTGTGAAGATACTAGGCAGCTGGTTTAAAACTAATGAATGCAAGCCTTTCTCCCCATGAAGCATAAATTAAACCATGGAAGTCACTGTCATAAAATGCACTAGAGGTCAGCATTTCAAGCAGGTTCAAAAAGGGTCTGGCAAATCCACAGAGGCTAGGTCCGTCCATTCAACACACTGCTCCAGTGCCAACATCCACCTCAGGCACAGCTCGTCCTGAACAGCTGGCTGCCAGATCGTGGAGTGAGAGGGACAATTCCCTGCACAGCCACTGCTGGCCCCTGACAGAGGCTGGGCGATGACTAGATGCAATCTGGAGCTGATGCAACACTAGATTTTTCTCATATCATCAATGGGAAAATTACGTAACAAGACGCATTATGCAAAAATCATGTACCATTTCTTCTTTAAGCAGCAACCATGGTTGTAAGCCACACATTAAAATGCCTTGTCTGCAGATTGCACGGCACTTTTGAATTCCTAAACTGACCAGGAAATCACCTACAGTGTTTCACAGAACCAGAGGTAATCTGAGAAAGTAGTACTCCATCTGGACAACCTTAGCCACAAGATATGCCCACTTACGTCACCTGTTAAATACGAATCCGCCACCACCATACCAATCAAGAAAGCCTAGTCTTTCAAAATAAGCTTCACCAAGCAATGTATTTGTGTCCCTAAATTTTGAACCTGTGATTTATGTAGATTAGATGAACAGTGGCCATAATACACAAATAGATTAATTTAACATTAGTCTTATTTCAAACATTCAGATAAATCTCAAGGAACTGGAGAATATTAAAACGTGACACTGCTAAGTGAAATCTAAGACTTCTTCAAAAGAACATAATATGGAAGTATCCATTAGAATCTACTGACAAAAACATCTAAAATAATCTGTTTACTTATTTATTTGATTTCTATTTCAACAAACCTTCCCCTCAGTTTTCTAAAATGTGCCATCAAAAATCTGCACAGTGTATTACATAACTGGATTACAATTTAAGTTGCTTGTTCTTCTATTAAATGTATTTATTCAGTCAGTTGATCACATCCTTTCTTCCTTCCTCAATATAAGGCTTACCTTGAGGATTGCTGTCTTCTCTTCTGTGATGTACAGAACGATGAGTTTGTCCAGGGTAAGTTTTAACCTCATAATTGACTTCACAATTTGTTTTTGTAGCTTCTGCTCCAGCAGGGTGACCTGTAATAGAGAGCACAGTCGTAACTATATCAGTATAGCCATATTACAAATGCTACCATTCTTCATCTTATTCATAATCCAACTCCCTAATTTATAATTCAGGCTAGAAACTAGTAACCAAGCTTCATATGGGCAAAACAAAAAGTAAAATTATATAAAGAAAAAACACCTTTGCAGTAAGGGTCTAGAAAATTTGTTAGAATATAAAGGCAGGTCAACAATCTGCAAAGATATGGACAGAAGTACTTCCTATATGTGAAATATATAGCAATGCTAAATACACTACAACTGAACAAAAGCTTCTAACAACACCTGTGGATGGAATGTGGTGTATCCTACATGGTTTATGGGTTTCTGACCAATAGAAAACAGTATCATCCAGCAAAGGATAGCTCTCTGAGTACAATACTTCAAAAAATACTTCAAAAAAGTGATGACATTTTGATAAAGCTTTCTTACCTGGGTTACTAGCCATACTTTTACATACTTTTACAAAGGAATGAGGCTTAAGAAGAAAAAAAAATATCTAGTTTTCATTCTTTGCCTAGGTTACATTAGCCTTCCTGTTCTGTTTTGCTGCATTCTGCTCCATTTTTCTCCTTATTTTTTGCCCTTCAAGCAGTATCATGAGGCTGAGTTTTGATTCCGAATTCTGGATGGAATTTTAAACATGCAAAAATGAAAGAAGACAGAGGTTATTAGCATACTTGATGAAGGGGAATGAAGTCATCTTTCTCAGCAAAAATGAAAAACGTAGGGTTCAGGAAAGTGGCTATATCATCAGAATTCTTGATTAGTCCTAGAAAACATTAAAGAAACAAAAAAAAATCACGATTGACTTTTAAAGGTGAAATCCAGCTTCAAATACAGCACTCTGCTTCTGCAGTGAAAGGTTTTCAAGTCTCATGCAATATGCAGCCATACATACTAGCTTTACTTTCAAGCTACTGTAACCATGACTCCTAGTAGAATACCTTCCAAGATTGTAAGTCTATTTAAGCCATTTTCTTAAGATACAGACAATATCTGACTTAATAAGACTTGAAAAATACCTTCTGTGCATACAAGCTTGAATGTTTTGAGTGGCTGGGAAAGTCAATGCTTTAGTAAATAGTACAAAATTTACATTCTGAGAATGTTAGCAAAGGGCAGCTTAGCTATCCCAACTTCTTGAGCAGAGCATAAGAGGAAAGCTGGTGTTAAAATAATCACAATCTAACCTCGCAGAGCTACAGCAAAAATAATACTCTGCTCCTAAGAGAATTTCTAGCTCTGCAGCATGCAGAGCAGTAGTAAACAGGAAAAGGGAGCTAAATCAGGAAGGTGACTGAAGGACAACACATATGTCCGTCCAGATCTGAAATAAAGATGTCTGCTATGACCCGTTCTGAAACTAGGAGCAAAAACCTTCACCACTGTCTTCGCGTAATATCTTCCCTACTCAGCTGAAAATACCTCTCTTCATCAGCTGACAGCCTGATTTGAAGAAACAATGTTAGATGAAGTACTTAAGCAATATAATATGCATGTGTACCTGCTTGTATTACATCCCTGTATTTACCTACCATAGAGAGATACGCCAGCCTTTAATTCCAGGCATGTCATTATCAGGTGAGATACAGCAATACCACCCCAGCAAAAACCAATGACCCCTAATTTCTTTGCACCATGCTGTTTCTTTAGATATTTAAGCACAGCATCAGCTTCTCTGGAACATACAAGCAAATGAGAATTAAGCACCCATTGTAAAACCAGTATTTGAAAATTTGAAAAGAAAATCTAGAGATGCATAGAAGATACATAAAACAGAGATCCCTATATCATGCTGTTACTATATTTTCTTTCACATACTTTAAATAATTCATTATTTCAGACCAATAGTACTGGTTGCTAATCTGAAATAATCAGAAAGAGAGAAAAAAAAAAAAAAAAAAGACCTGAATGGAATTAAATAATAATGCAACGTGATCAACATATATCAAAGGAAACCTAAAGAGATGGAAAGTAGATGATTGATTAAACACCTACCTAAGGGTTAAAATAAGCTAATGAAGTTTTGCTTTGTAAATGTAGATAGAAAAAGTAATAAAAACCTCTCTAGAGAATACTATTCATTAGACAGTCAAAATGCTGACAATAACTGTAAGCTAATCCCATATATTTGCTGCAGGAAAGTCAATGTAACAAACAAGGTAGATCTTTTCAGAATTTATAATGTAGCTTGAAATACATCTTATCAAGATTCTGTATTCTGAAAAAAACACATTTACCCCTGAAGCAGATGTCAACATGCAGAAGCAGTAAAGAGAAAGTATTGGTGGCAGTTAAGTCTTTTGTATCACCTCAAAACTATATTTTCAGCCCCAGTTCCTTGCCCCCTGCGGCACGCAAGCTATACACACCCTTAATACATCAGCCTCGCAAATACCACATCATCCACCAACACACACAGACAGAAGCAAATTAAGTGCCAAAAAATTCTTTCTTCACTGGAGCTAACACTTGAAACGTGAATCACCTGTAAGAAATACCAGGCAGAGCCCAACCCTTCCTCCCCATTGCAGCGGACAGGGGACAGATTCCAAACTAAAAAGTTTCCACGACAACTGACCCCTCTGAGAAAGGAGGGGAGCTCTCTGGAAAGGATTCAGTTATGTCTCCCATAACCTTCTTACCGAATACCTAAGCCCAGCAACCTTCAATGTAGCTACTACCAACAGTCCAAGAAAGATATTTGCTCTCCCAGGAAGTTAATTAGTTTGGTCTCCAATTAGACTCATCACTTCTTGTGTCACAGGTCATTTTTAAACCATGCTTTTTGAGGCAGAGGAAACAACTTGAAGTCTATAACAGCTGATGTTATCAGCATCAGTTGACAAAACTCTTCCCTAAGCCACTGCTGAGAGTTGTTCTTGAACTCTATTCAAGGCAAAAATAAAAGGTCACTGATTCCATCCACTTTAAGGAGGCATTAAAAAAAAACACCTTCACTGGTAGATTAGCTGCACCCAATCTCAAACAAACAAACAAACAAAAACAACAACAAAAAAAAGCAGTATGTGACAGCAGCAGGCAATGGGATATCCAGTTCCCTGACATCTTGTTTATTTTCCTAGTATCTTGAGTTTTCAGCCAATCATCAAACTTGGACCAGTGATCAGAAGGCTTCCACGTTTCTCTTCCCACAAAAAAGTCTGGGCAGATGGCTCTGCACACACAGACACACACAAAAAAAATTGAAATTGAATTAATTAATCAATCACTGAGATTTTTTTGACCCTTCATAGCATGAAAAGTTTCTATCCAGGCATAATTTTGTTTTGATTTCTTTTTTCTAAGAAAACAATGTTTTTAAATATCATTGTTAACTATTCTACAGAAATGCCTATGAGCTTTAGAAATTATTTATAGGTATCTATATATGCTTTTTTCAATTACTAAACCACATAATTTGTGATACAAATCTGGAAAATACAAATATTTTTATCCCTAGTATTTTACCTGCTGTGAGTACATAATTTGAAACTATACACAGTAAACCAATAGATTATCTTGTAAAAGATTATCAGACTAGGTCCTGATTATAACAATTATAGATTTTGCGTACAACATAATACCATTTAACATAAATCCATTATTAATGGGTCCCACTTAAACAAAGACAATTAGATACAATAGTTATTTACTGCAGAGTGTATTATGAGGCTCGGAAAAAAACCCAAGCACTTGATGGACTGAGGTCAGCAAGGACCAAGTGAAGAGAAAATGTGTGGGAAGAAAGGGAGGAGCATATTTCTGGGGACATCATCTGGTGACTGGAAAAAGGGAAGTACAGTAGGAGTCCACTCAGAACTAAAGACTCCCTGTGTCACAGGGGTGCCCAAATCCTGGCTCAGGGTGACCTCAGCTGAAATGTGTTGTGTGGCCAGCAGCGGAGTTGTGGTGGTGCAGTCACTAGTGGATAATGCCGTCTCCTCATGCAGAAGGAAACAAGCATGGACTCTGGAGGCTGCCAGCACTAGGTCACCCCCAGATGCTGCTGGGTGTTCTCCCAAGTCCAGCCCACAGGGAAACAATGGGATCCCTGGGAAACTATGATCATCATTCACTTACTGAATGCCTTTGGCTCTTTCCCTCCTCAGACACACCGTATGTATCTTAATGATCATGGTGAAATGACTGGATCAGCTTGGCCTAAAGCAGACCAAACTATGTTGCAAGCATTTTATTTTTTTTCAATGGTGTTTGATCATTTCTGTGAAAAAAAGCAACAGTGACATCCACAGCATACTGGTGTTTGTAAAGGTATAGGTATAGGCAAAACTGCACAGCCTTTGGATAAGTACCTGTCAGAAGGGCAGAAGGGCTACGTATTGCTTTGAAAGTGAACCTTCCCAAGACCAGGTAGAAGAACAGGTTCTTCCCCACTCAGACTAGCCTGATAAGACACTACAAGCCACCAGTCTTAATGTGGTCTCTGAAATACAGCTCTCATAGCTCCTCATCCACACTAGGAAAACATACAGCTATTTTCCTCTCAATAAACATTGGTGCACCAGTTCAGCAGCATCTTGAAGCAATCAGGGAAGACACGCACGGCCTCTCTTTATTCAGTCACTGCTACCTGAAAACTCTCAGCTCTCCTCCTGCCTTGAGCAATTGAAACACCAGCATTCTTCCGTTGACCACTGTGGATTAGCAGTACAGGTGGAGGGAGGGAAAGAAGGTATTACAAAACAAAGTATGACGTGGCATGAATCACAGGAGAAAATTAGAGGAGGTAAGGTAGTGTGAAGACATACCAACTCATCAGACACTGGGTACTTTTGACTGAGCAGACTCTTATTGTAATAAGGAAGCACACTGTCATACTAGTGATTTGCCAGTATCCTGCACAGCATGAGAGCTTTACGTCCAGCCTCATGAATGATTGCATTTGGTCACAAGACAAACATATTTCCAATCACACAGCAGAACAGAAGATGTCCAGTGCTCAGGAAAGACAGTAGCAAGGAGCAGACTAATGACCAGTTCATTGTTCCAGTGTATCAGAAAATCCTAATCCTCACAATGGTAGTATCCTTATGTTGCAGAGACACAGAGCTCCTTTCAGCTCCACAGGCAGATCTCAGCCACATGGCAACTGTCTGCTGACGTCTTCTGTCACACTCCATAGACTGAGAATAGTTAAGGCACCAACTCTCCGTACTAGACCACTACAGAATTAGGTGGAGGTTTGCTTTTTGGAACTGCAGGCCAGTCTCAATGTTTGTAATGTGTACTGCAAATGGAGTACCTTGCAGCGTATCCCATTACTGCAAGACATGGCTGCATTTTGGAATGTAACTGCTGTAGGGCACTGAAAATGAGTGTGAAAGATTTGTGGGGCGAAGGGGATTGTATTTAATACCCCTTGTGTGCATATGAAACATTCATATGCACGTATTCAGTGTGTACATTCAATATCATGTTCAAAATACATGACATTCATGCATATTTCTGCCAATGACAATTTTTTTAAATACGTCATATAATTTACCTTGAATGACTGTTTACTTTAAAAAGATTTCTAAAAACAGAATACACACTTTTGTTTCATACTGAAACATACTATATTTTGAAGCCATCTCACACTGCTGGAAAAATTATCAGAATCACTTTTTACTGCATCACGTTCTTAATATTCTATATATTCTATATGTGCAGTCAGTTCTGTAAACAGCAAATTACAACGGAAGCATACTATGCTCTGCATCATTTCACAGCAATGTTCCTTTGTGGTTTTGAATTATGGAAATACATCACTCAAACTGCCCTGGTAATAGTTTAATGAATGGGAGTAACAGTTCTAACATAAGGCTAGAAATCATAAAGAGTGGGATTTCTTGGAGAAGAAAAGATTTATTACATGTATCCACTAGTTAGCATATCAGCCATGTATCTGGTGTTTGGGAGTTGCCATCCAAATATATCATGAATCACAATCACAGCTTTATCTGTGCTGGCAGGTGGTTTGCAAACATACACCTTGATGTGCTCAACTTGCACCTCCTGCCTGCCACCCTCATAACCAAACCTGTCTCCAATATCACATGGGCAGCACCTCAATTCATTAGGCATCTAGGAATCTGCAGGAAAGCAAAAAGGACAAACAGTAATATAATTTATTTTCAGTAACAACTGTAATTATGGATCATAATCTTCAAGCAGCCCCCACAGCCCCTTCCAGACACCTAGTAATACCCAACTGATACTGCAAGTTTAGAAGTTAAAGCTCCAGGTGTTTATTGTAAACAGGCTCTTGACACCAGCCCTCTCTGGCTGCCATAAATATTGATGAATTCCAGGTCAGTCATCACAGCGCCAGAGTGTGGTAAGGCCAGAAGAAAGGCTTATGTCAGTCCACCATTCCTAGCTTTCTGCCTGGAGCAATCCAGTGTGTGATAACTACTATGTCATGTCCCCACACACTGTGCTTCATAACAATTCCTCTCACGTGGTCTTACATCTCTTCACAGGCTGGCACCTGGTAACCCCACAGTCAACGCACTGCTTTTCTGACTACCTTTTCTCCTCAAGTTTTCATTGTGCATGTCCCCTTTCCCTTGCTCCATGGGGAATCCAAGGCTGCTGCCCTACATGCACTTTTCTGGTCCTTTGTACCACCTGCTGCATACAGTCCTTTCTCAGGGAACCCATCATTAACTGGCATCTCTAAAAGTTCTAACAATCAACTCGAGAAAGTAAATCAGCAGAGGGTTTTCTCTGAGTTACATGCTATGTAATCTGAACTAAGAGTGGTCAGAGGAATACAGAGACGTACACCAATGTTGTGCATATAACAAAATCTCATACATCGCAGATACATAACTTCTCTCTAGAGGTGTACATTTTAAAGGACAAACTGGAAACTACTCCATTTCTCCTCAAGTGAAGAATGGTTTCTGAAGAGTTTATGACCAAAGAGGTCTTCTCAGAAGAATCCCCCAAGCCCAGCTTAATTTCTTGTTTCTTTCAAGTGGAGATAGGCCTCTGTAGCATCTCTTTAAACCCAACTAACTTTTGGTGCCCCCCCACCTCTTTCCCCTCCACCAAGCAGTAGGTGGTCATATACAGAGCCTTTTTTTCTACCTTAGTCTGATAAGCTGTTTAAGTTAGGCCTGCCACCACTCTTAAGCAATAAAAATGGCACCGTTTGCTTACTAACAAGAGCTAGTCTCTCTTCCTGTGCAAATGCATGCACTGGAATGATATTCCTTGGTCTGGCTGGTCCTATTACTGAAGTGAAATGCAGCATGCTGGCAATACAAATAAAATGCACTCTTCAATGCTTAACTATTCTTTGTTAGCAATATATCTAAACTATTTATCCCCTTCTAGATTTTCTAATTCAGACAGATGTCAAATAAGACCTTTAATACACTCCCAATACTCCCTGCCCTCTTCAATTTCTCTGCAAGTGGGTAACATGGTAAATGGTATTAAAAACAAAACAAGAAAACACAGTAAACAAGAAAACAAATTACCCTGAATGCTGCCTCTTTACACCAGTTATGCTCTTTTCACAGGACTATGCACTTTGCAGTGATACATGGAGAGGTTCCCAGCACCAAGAACTGGCCCCCTTCAAGGACGTTTCCCGACAATGACTTTTCCGAACAAAGCTTGTCTCCTGGCCTTCTGCAATCAATCACCACATAATCTCCGAAAGATGCAGCTGGACTTTAGCTTGCCAGTTAGACTGACTGACATTACAACGAGGCAAAAGTACCTTTTCTAAATCTCAGGCAAAGCAAAGGCCTGAGGCTTTAAACGCACTCTGTATAACTGGCCAGATTTAGAACAACTCTCCTACCATCATGCTTGCCAACTGTTTTCCTTCACAAGCAGTTCATCTGAGCAGTAAACCAACAAAAATTGATTTCTATTTAAGTAAAAGACTTCTTTCTTTTAAAACATATATGTTTAAATATATGTTAAAACACAAGCTGTGTTTAAACAAAAATAACAGTATTGCCAAGTTTTAATAAACAAAACCAATGTGCTGCAACAGTAAGTTTTTTTAAAAAACATAATGACTCAAAGAATGTTTACAAATTATTCACAGAAAGCAGTAAATCATCTTGTATTGCTGAGGCTATCTCTACAAACAAGCAGAAAGCACAGCATAACCTTCCTTTGAACAGAACGTGTGCTTGGTAAAAAATACTAATTAAACCAACATGGATGCAGATTTCCAAAATTATGTAATAGTTCACAGAAGGGATTAACAGAGATGTTGAGCAGACTATGAGCAAAACACTATTTTTCTCACCACACCCCACTGAATTTACATGGTACAGCTAAAATACATTTAAATAAAAATTGCAAGAACCTATGTTTTCAAAGTTGCTTGTTAATTGAATTCTAATTTTCACCTACATGTAATTCAATCACCACAGATTTAATGAGCAGAAGGTTGTTAGTTTAGGAATCTGACTGTATTCGCAGTTTAGATCAGCTCTTTGCATTTGTGAAACTTCAAATGAAATACAGTTCAAACATGTCTTCGTTCAGACACATGAAGACTTTTAACGTACCAAGTACTCAGGCTTGATTTCCACCTAAGAAATCAGCTGCACTGTCATCTCTTTTGACTTTTTTTTTCAAAGCTTCATGAAGTGTAAGTTTCACCATGACTTCAAAATGCTGCATATCTTGCCTTTTAAAAAAAAAATTACCCACTATACTTTACAGTCTTACAGTTTTAGACACTTTGTCACATTTTATCAAGCCCACACAAGATATCTGGCATTTCCATTGCCTTGATTTACTCTTCCCAGTTTCCAGATTTAGGCTATCACATAAGCCCCATCTATAAAATAAAGCCTAATAGCAAAACAATTTTGTTAAGACCCAGTTTAGGCAGAGTCCAATCTGTGAACTTCTAATATTGTGGCCATAGCACAACAGCATCTGTGCTGTTCTCCCACCACAGTGGCAAACCTAGGGCTACAGCATCAACAATGAAATAGGAAACAAGGCTCAAAACAGCTCTAGTTTGAAACACTTCTGTGCTTTCTCCTTCATCCCTCCATTTATTCTTCCCATTACTCATTAACACATCATCAGCCCTTTTCCTGCTTCCTCTGTGGCATGCCATCAGGGCAGCAGCTCCCTGTTGCCTCATCCAGGGAGCTCTGATCCACAAGTGATAGGAGTGCCAGACATGAAACTGGAAAAAATGGTCTCCACTACAGTCTGTATCATAGCAGAGGCTTTCCCTACCTTTAATGAGCACTGGCGATGCTTGGATGGCAGAAGTTCAGATTTACTAGGTGCTATTCTTTGAATGCTACTTCTTCAGTGATATATATTTGGGTTGCCTAAGGTGCATCCCTCCTCAACTGAGTTTTAGTTTGCTGAGCCATTTTAGTGTTATTTTGCACTATTTGGCCAATCAAGTTTAAGTAACAGAGAATTGTGAAGAGATTAACTCAGCATTTTGGAACTAATACTATCTGTCATGGTTAAAATCCCCTTAAGCAGTTCAGTATACCTCTATTTATATTTGTTCATATGAGGAAAAAAGATCTTACTCACGATGAGCAAACATAAACAGAATACCCTCAGGGTACAATTCAAATCATGCTTCTTCCAACTCATTGGCTTATCAAGTTTTAATGATATCCCAAGGCAATCTGATTTTGCCACGTACAGGAGATAAACCGATAAACATTCAGCCGTGCAAAATGAAATTCAGGGTGTGACGATGTGTCATGGCCAGGGCTCCCTCTGAATCGAGTTCCAAGGAGGAGGTGACATCCCTCCCTGTATCATAACCCAGCAGGCTGCAGTGCCTTGCTGCACGCAGGGGCAACGTTCAGCAGCTTCGCTCACTGCAGCTCCCCGCTTAATAGGAAGGCAGGTTTCCTGGCAGCGGTGTACCTTTACTGCTGGATTTACCTGGGACCGCTCAGGGTGCTGATTATTGTGGATGGAGCCCCTAGAAAGTCTGTTTCATGACAAGCAGGGAGAGGGGCTCCACCTCGTGGGCATCTCCTGGAGCAAGTACGGCCGAGGAGATGCTAACCCCCGTGCTTTTAACGCAGCGCTGGGGAGCTGCCTGGCATAGCCATCTGATCCGGCCTGAACAGAGTTGCCCGGGCTGAGCAGCTAGGGGTTACTTACAGAAAGCGCCCCTCTCTCCAGGCGAACCACCCTCCCCTTTCTGCAGGCGTGGGGGATCCTGCCTCAGTACAGCATCTAAAGACCCGGAGGAAAGTTTACACGCTCCTTACCTGCACACTGAAGAGGGTGGATGAGGGCAGAGGGGAACGAACTGGGATGAGGTCAGGGCATCCACCACCACCGTCAACCGGCCAAGCCTAGGAAGAATTTATCAGGGGCCCCAGAAGCCATGGCACCTGTGGCCACATGCTGTGAATGGCAGGAGAGCCTGGGTCCCCAGCATGGCTGGAGACACCGTGATGACCTAGGGCTCAGCACATTTGGAGAGGAGTAGAGGCAGGATTTCACACCTCTTCTCTAAAAGCTGTTCACACAACCCAGAGCTGCGTTCCACACGTGCTATCCCACAGCTGCAACACCCAGCTCATTAGCTTCAGCTAAGGAGGCTGAGGAGATGAAGACACGGACTCCTGAATCCACCCAAAAGACCTTTTATTAGTCCAAAACCCATGCTTATATATCCTCGTTCGCTGTTCACATGCACCATACTAAAATATCTTTGGTTAATCGATACTGTTCACACACTTCTTGGCTATGTATAATTGGTTAATTACTAAGCTACAAACACACTGAACTTCTTGCATTTTTCTCTCTCTCTTCCTTCTTATCTCTGTGAGTTTCATGTTCTCAGCCAGCTGCCGATGTGGCATTGCGCATCCGCTCCAGCCTTGCTTCATATCCCGTTTTTCTTCCAGGCGTTCAGCCAACCTTATCTTACTTTCTTTCTTCTTTAGTCTTCAAGGTCCTTCACAGGCATCGTGGCCTTCAGCACTTGCCATAAAGCTCTCTACAGGAGGCTCCCCACTGAATGCTTATTTTTAAGATGCTGTGGTATTTGGGAAAGCGAACAGGAGAAAGCTGTTGCGCAATGTGTGTTTCTAGCCCGCTTCAAACAAGTTTTTAACACCAATGCAGCTAGTATCTTTCAGTTCAGGACAAGCTACAGCAGACGCTGCTCTCCCAGCTCCCTCAAGTTTATATTTTTCTGATTAGCAAAAGCTTCACCACACTCACCCTCGTCTCTTACAAAAATTATGTTATGTATGGCACTGCCTTCACAAACCCACAGTACTTGGAGGATTTTTCTGAGGTCATGAAGGCACACAGGGACATGAGTGGTGCCAAGGAGCTCCCTGAGATCTGTGGGAATGCTGCACGATCAGGACCTGGATGTTTGGCTATATAAGATACTGTTAGCAACTTGATGCGGCCATCTGGGGACATGGGCTAACACAGACTGGGGTCATCATGTGGAAAGCACCGAGTTGGCTCGGAGATTTTGGGGGCCAGAGGAGGCTTGGGGTTGAAGGTGCCCCTGGAAGGCACCTTGTCCGATTCTTAGCCAGACGGCGCCACTCAAGGCTTCACCCTATGGGTTTTTGAAACTCTCCAACGAGGGAGATTCCAGCACCTCTCTGGGCAGGTTGCTCCAGAGCTTGGTTGTGAAACACCCTCCCCTCAGAGCTCAGCACTTCCCCCAGCACCTGCTGCCTCCTCACTTTCCTCACCTTCCCCTGTGCTCTCGAGAGCCACAGCCTGCAGGTGGAAGCTGGGAAGGGGGGCAGCACCTCTTCGGGTCCACCCAGCACCACCTGCAACCTGGTCTAGAGTCACAAAGCACAGCCAGGGAGGTACTTAAAACCCCACCATACACACGTATTTTTCTTTTAGCCTTCAGTCTGGGTGCTGGAGGGAATCTATTTCAGCAAGTGGGCGCTTGGTTGCAGAGCAGGGGGCCACCACTGCCAGCTTTGCAGAGGCGCGGCGCCCCAGCAAGAAGGGCAGCCACTGGAGAGAGACCCCCATGCTCGCTACAGAACACCTCTCTGGGCTACAGCACAATGCCTGTATTTTCCACTTCAAATTGTAGTCTCTCTAACTGTTGAACATCCCCCATCACCATGTCTATAGCACTGCCTCAGTTGATACGGTGGCCCAAAACGCGAAGGCAGATGTGCCCACTGGCCACACTGGGAGCCGAGCAACGCGGGGTTTGTACAACACCTCTAACCTGATGTCTCCTCTGCTCACAGTGGCTTGTTTAACATAGCCTGCTGAGGTGCACAGGCAGCCAACATACCGTGACCCATATCACTAACACTGATAAGGTAGCAATGTGGGAAAGTGCTGAAAATTCCTGGTGTCAAAGGGAAAGCAATAGCCATGCAGATTGCTAGCCTTGATTTACAGCTACTTCAACAAGGCAACAGAGTGAGAAACCGGCAGATGTAGAAAATAAAAAGGGGCATGGGTCCCTTGGAGCATCTCTAAGTAAACTCAAGTTGCCAAGTCATTACCAGGGCAATGAAAAAAAAAACCAACAAAAACAAACAAACAAACAAAAAAAGTCAGCAAGTCAAAAAACCTGGAGCCAGTGTGGTGACAGGGATTTTTATTATTGTTTACATGTTGTGCACTTGGGAGGTGACAAGGGTGATAAAGGTGAAGAACTTGATAGAGAAACAAGGGGTATAATGTTAATATAATAGAATATAGCAAAGGGTATACTGTAAAACAAACAATATAATCAGGACTGAATGGGGATAACTGTTTTCCAGCCCTGTGCCTGATCACCACAGTCTGGACCAGGACAAAAACCACACAGCATTGGTGCCTGGGTTACTAACACAGGCAGGAGGGACTGGCTATGTTTTTTCCTTGATGTTGATGAGGGAATACTAGAAGTGCCCTTCTTAATATTGCCAACAGATTACATGGAGGGTGCCACGTACCAACATCGTATCTTCCTAACTCCTTAACACAGTGAAGTGTTTGTTTCACACATGGGAAATTCTGCTCAGTACAGGAGTATACCTGAGACAAATGTTTTGTAGTTAATAAAAAAAAAAGTCTGTATGCAAACCCAGCGTATTTCCATGTAAACACCTATGACCATCAATCATCATACCAAAATAAAGCATGAAATTATTCAGGTAAATTCATGATGAGGTCATGCTCACTAGCAAAGACAACTGGATAAATGATATCATTACTATTGATGTCGTAATGCAGAAAAACAAAGCAAATACAAAGCAAGATAAATTCCAACAACTTTTTAATGCTTAATCATCCTTTAGTCCAACTTTGATTTCACAATCTTATGTAAGTCTTGTAAAAAAACGATTAAGAGCTATAAATTAAAGTGTTCCTATTTTTATTTATGACAGTTTTCAAAACCAGATCATTTTCCTTTGACTGTTTTCCTCTCAAATTAAATTAAACACTAATCTTGAAGCCTAGTGTTATTTTATGCTTTTGTCAAATGAACATTTTGATCCAATCAATCATATCTTTTCTAGCTTCTTCAATATAAGGTTTATCAGCAGGTTTCATATCTTCTGGTTTCAACTGTGCAAACCCATGAACTTGTCCAGGATAAACCTTAATTTTATATGCAACTCTACAATACTGTTTCAACTTCTCCTCCAATAAGGTGATCTGTAAAAGAAAGCAGTTTTCCATTATGTTGTTGGGGTTTTTTTAAGTCTGCCAATCATGCCATTTCTCATATCTCTACATCTTTGTCTTTTCTCCATTGTCACACCTGAAGCAGGTTCTGTTGCTTAACAGATGAGAAAACCCCTCTTTGGAATGTAAGACTAAAACATTTTTTAAAAGTATGGGTGAGTCTAAGAACCTCAACAGTTAGTGCAAAGATGGTTTGGTAAATCTCACTGCCATAAAGGAACATTTCTATTCAGAGACTTAGGCTTGTAACCTAATTTTGAGCTCTGATCTTGAGAGAACATATTCCCTAAATCTCAGTGACTCTCAGTCCAAAACATTTTGATAGGCTTAGTAACAGAACTTAAGAAAACACAGAGGGTTTTCTAGTTTACTGTATAACAAAGAGACATTGCTTCCGCACAGTTTTTTGGTAAGTACACACATGCTTACACACAGAGTAATAATCATATGATTATGTACCTGTATACATGTGTAGACATTTTTGTGCTCAGTTCCATTAAAAAGTCAGAAAATAGGAGAATGAACACTTACTTTGCCCCTGCAAGCTTAATTTTACTCATTGTGCAGATTAGAGATAGTACTGTAATTATTTTCATGTTAACTTCCCTACACAGAGAGAGAGAGCTCTTTATAATTCAGTGCAGAAAATAATGTATTTGAGGGGGTTTTCGGTTTGATTTTGTTGTTTTTTTTTTAATGTAGACATTTTTCTTACATAATCTGGACAGATAGTTCAGAGAGAAAGCTTCAAGAGAAAAATATATGGCTTCAGTGTGTAATGCATGATGGAAAAAATGCATTTATGAAAATTGTGCCCCTGGGAAAAAGACTCTTTCACCATAAAAAGGGGACAGGGAATGAAGGATTTGTTCTGTGCAGAGGAGACACATATCTGAGGTACAGCTCAACATGCTGAATAACACAGTTAAAAGTAAATATTGGCTTCTGCATTCCCAGAGCACACTGCCAGTTCCTCAGTTAGACCCTAGTCCTACACAACAAACTGTGCTAGAGGTGGTATGTTATTCTTGACACCGAAGAGAAGGAATTTTACTCACAGAAGGGGGCACCAGTTTCCTACCCATATATTTATCCAGCCTCTCAGATATGCTTACAATAGGGGTTATATCAGAATACAGATGACAGCCAGAAGTCAAAAAAGAGTCCACAAGATGTCATCATATTAGTCAAAATTCATGCCCAGTCTTCTGGCACAGTTCATTTTGTCTTCTTGTACCAAAAGCAATTGGTCCACATCATTAGAAAGTTCAGTTACTAAGCTGAAATTACTTTTTTCCATTCATATTTCCAAATTCAATGGTCAAACTACCTGTTTGCTTGCCCATAGCAATAGTGTCTGTGTCCATGTTTTTGAGACATTTGGCTCAAACCAGCTGGATCTCCCTGCCCAGTTTCACACTCTGCTGGTCCAGCCACTCAGAGACTGATGACTGGTCTCTAGTGCATTTCTCACCTCAAAAAAGCAGCTTTGAATAACCTGAGCAAGATATGAGGGAATTTTAAACGTAAGCAAAACAATCCAGCCTGTCTGATTTTTCATACCTGAAAACAGTTTCTAACAAGCTAGGGTTTCTGTATGAGATAAAAGAACTATGGGAAAAGAAGAAGCATTTCTAGTACAAGAGCTTACCTGATCATATGAAATAGTGTGGTCTTTCTCACCAAAAATGAAAAATGTGGGATTTAGTAAATTGTATCTTTCTTCAGAGTCCCTAATTATTCCTATAATGTTATTGAGAAACAGTGTGTTAGTGAGGTTAACATCCTTGCAAGATAAATAACAAATTAAAAGACAAAATTTGTATTTAGGTTTACTGGTTATGTACATTTTTTTAGATCAGGACAGTTTCTATTTCGATGGAGAAAAAAGCATTTGGAAAATATATTTCTCCACTCTCCAAGCACTAAAAAAAATTATAAATATTAGAGAATTACTGTGTAAAAGGAAGCAATTTTTTTCTGCTTTACAGCATTCTTAAATTTTTATACCAATATAGCATATTGCTGAAATAACCATAATTAAAATCTGCAACTCACCTTAGAGCTGAGTATTTACAGAAGGTGTTACAAAGCAATAACTAGAGTTACAAACTATGCATAGCCATGCGAGCCCATGTAAGTTTTCATGTGTTCTACACTACCATAGAGGGACACCCCAGCGGTTAATTGAGGATTTTTCAGCATCAAGTGATGTACTGCCATTCCACCCCAGGAAAACCCAACGATACCAATCTTCTTTGCATCGCTTTGTTCCTTTAGATACTTCAAGACAACATCAGCTTCCCTAAGACATATAAACAAAAGTAAACTAAGGAATCTATTGCAGAACCAACACTTGACAATTTAAGAAGTAAATTAAAAGAGGTACATGATTTTTTCTGCATCTGCACCCCCAATCATTTAAAATAGAGAATACTTAAAAAACCTATTTCAGCCCCGAGCAGTGGCTTCTATTCTTAAATGGGAGTTAACATCTCTGGTCCTAGTTTAGGGAAGTACAGGTGTAGGTACTTAAATACTTACCTGAATTGTGACCTGCTCCTTTCTTTTCAAAACAAGCAAATTTTTAATTGAATCACTTTGTCTAGGACAGGACAACTAAAGACAAGACATATCTGCAAGTAGAACAACATCTTGCATTATGGATTGTAGGAATAGATAAGCTTCACTGTGCTATCTCTACAGAGTCCACCTATTTAGATAAAGATTTATCCTGAGTATGGCATTCCTGTTGTATGAGTTAATATTAAGATATCCTACCACGTCCACATGTAATACCATATTAAAGTAGCAATTACTCAAAATTAAATTGTCAGTAACTATAATGTTTAAAAAACAGGTATTGCATGAGGTATAATGCAAAAAATATGAAAATTGGTTTTAATGTAGGCCAGAGCAGGTCAATTATTTTTTTAATTGCTAATTTCTTAGGTCTCAAGAGTTTTATCTTTTTCATTATCTGCAGTTTTATTTTTAAATGCAAACTGCATATATTAATAACTGTATTTTTAAATATTAAACATATTAGTAAGGTCATCACAGGTTTGGTTAGGCTGACAAAAAGAAATGAGAGTGACATGAGAAGGAGATCATGTCCTGAGCCTGTAGCCAGGGATTGCACTGTGAATGGATGGGATCTCTCGGATTTGGTTTGTGTGGAAGGGTGCAAAGTCATGGGAATGTTGGATTCCTTGTGCTCTGTGGATCTGACCTAGAAGCAGCTACCAGTGAAGCCTCAAAAGACAGCACAGGCATGTCCTTGAAGTGTAAATTGTTTAAGACAGGGTTCAAGTACCTGCTCACTCTTTGGAGCAGGATTTTTTACAGGTGTTAGTCATTTGTCTTTTCAAAAAATTTGCTCACAGTTTCTGCAACTATACAGTCAAAGCTTTACTGAGAGGTGTTGAAGTGAGGCTGTGACCATTGGGACCTCTTGAAAGGGTCAGAAGAATACTTGTGGCTTACAAGATGATAGCTGAGTAGAAGGGGGGTATCACTGCCTCACTATCATCTTCTGAAGTTTTAGGTTGTGGTGATAGATACTGAAGAAACAGTAATGTCTCCCATAATTCAGGGAAGCCTTGTTACAGGCACCGCTAGGCTCTACAGATTTCAGATGTCCTCTATTTCACATGGCCCTCTATTTCACATGGAGAAAAACGGTATAGCTCAACAGATATATCTCAGGTTTTGGGCAGTCTTGCAAATTTTTATGTAGTGCAGCTCAGGAGAATATCATCTGCACTTAACTTATCTACAAAGCAGAATGCAAGATGGGCAAGTGACAACTGGCAGATAACATGAGCAGTTGTGGAAAAGACTTCCTCCTTATCTTGAGGAACTGGAGGCAGAATCAGCCCTTGCGGGTGAGAGTGCTGGGTATTTCATAGCCTGTGAAATACTGGCTATGAGCCTGTGTGGTCAATATAACGTAGTTAGAAAAGGGCCCAGGAAAACAAGACAGGGACAATAAGCAGGGACGGACAGAGCAGATGATCCTTTCCAAATCCCAGCCAAGACAGTGCACAGAACCACAGAAGAACTGCCCAGAATAAGCAATTGTGTGTGTGCAGACACCTTGCCATGCTGTGAGGTGCCACTTTCAACATTTCATACAAATTCTCCTCTTTTGTTGGATGCTTTTTAAAGTTCAAGTACAAATATATATCTTACTTGTCTACTTTCGTAGGATCATGATGTTTCATCCAGTCAGCAAAGTCAGCCCAGTGATCAGTAGTTTTCCAGGGATCTGTGCCCTTGAAGAAGTCTGGGCAGATGGTTCTGTGTGAGACATGGAATCAAGCAAACTTTTAAGTCCAGGTAGGGAGAATCTGTGAATGTCTAAATGTCTCCTAATGTCTTCTGCTCCAGAGTACACATGCACACGGTTACTATCTGAATCATATTCTACTCATCCTGTTCTGCCAATCAGTGTAGCTAAAAGTGTGTATCTTTGTACAGAAAAAAAACCAACACACAAATAAACTCTCATTATTTCCTTAGACATACTTAATACAAAATAAAGGGGATTAAGCAACTCTCCTGATTCTATTTAAGCACATATATCTCCCTGATAGTAAAAGCTAAAGCAACTATTCAAAAGGTTTGATTCTGAAAAGCTTATACAACTTAAAGATAGATACCAACATTTATCTTTTAATCACCCACACTGCCACATAAGCACAAACACTGGCACTTCGTGACTCTGCTTGTGGCTTTGTGCTCAGGTAGCCATTTTTGATGGGTCATTTTTAGTGACCTCATAGGAACATTTTGTCCCTTTGCATTTTTATTAACTCAGACTGAAACGGTATGGTTGCCCTATGTGTATGGGAAATACCATATGCCGTGCTTAGCTTTGGGCCTGGAGATCTATCAGTGCATTTAAGAGGAAGACAGGAAAAACAGTTGCTTACATGTATCCATGACCTGCAATCAAATCGACTATATATCTAATATCTGGGAACTGCCATCCAAATATATCATGAATCACAATCACAGCTTTGTCTGTGAAAAAAGATGGTCTACAAACATATGCCTTGATGTGCTCAATTTGTACTTCATGTCCAAGGCACCCATATCGAGATCTTTCTCCAGTATCATATAGAAAAGGATCAGCCATTTGGAAACCTAGAAAAAGGGAAAAAAAGAGAGCAAGAAAGTCAAAATGATTTGTTAACACACATTATTATGGGCAAATAAAGACAAACGTGGCCTGCAGAAAGGAGTTCAGTAACTTCTGTAAACAGCATTGACATCCTTGTCTGAAAGGAGAGCAGAAAAAAGCAAAAGCAATGGTCCAGTGAAAAATGTCTTAGTCCCTTATATGTTATTGAGAAGAAAAATACCAGAAGCAAAGTTATAAAATTGCAAACAACCTGCACGTGTAGGTCCTGACTTTCGTGGCACGTTTGTTTTGCTCCCATGCTGCTCCATCAGCACTGGTGTGAAGCAGTATGACTTCAGATGTCACTCTGTCCCCAGGCATGGGCCATCGTGCATGTCTTCATGGGGAATCCCATGCTGGTTTCTCTGAATTATGTGATAGGTAAGGACCACAGCACTCAACTGCTACAGAAAAGTACAGTGTTCGGTGATGCTCTCAGTGCTGGTGCCAGCCAGCCAGCTAATCTGTGCTCTTGGTAGCAGCACCACAGCTGTTCTGGGAGCCTATGTATCAGGTGCAGTTGGTGAAGGACTGCAGCGTGGATTTGTAAATTAAATTCCAGTGCCTTAGGCCCATATGCCCTTGAAAGGGATTGCAAGAAAACAAGAAGATAATGCAAATCTCATTCAAAACAGGCGAGAGTATTTGGGTTTGTCCCTTCTCCAAAAATAGCAATTGCAGACAATGAGCCAAGAGCTGTACTAGAGAGATTAAAGTCTAAAGTCATTGTGACTCTGTGTCAGGAGCTTGGAATGGACTCTGCAAAAAAGTAGAATGTGATCCTGTAATTAAAAGTAGTGTTATAATGCATCTATACAAGGAATCCAATTAAGTCTGCAGGGGCACTGTTAATAGGAGCATTTCCTAGCCATGTACTGACTTTGAAACTGTACTTGGGGATACAGTACACACACCTGCATATACATTATGACTGTCTCCACTTCATCATTTCTGCATCAGCCTATTATTTCTGTTTGCATTGTAACATGTACATCAGAAAACTATCTAGTCTTCATGGAAGTGCAGCACAGCCTGGAAAACATGTATACCTTCCTCAGCTCTCTATTAACCGCAGCAGCGGAGAGCTAGGTTTACTGAGTAATGGGAAATTTTGCCTAGGCAACATGGACACATTTGGAACCACAGCACAGGCAGATTGAAGAACAGAGAATCGGTGACACAGAGACTCACCACTTGCTTATGCCTCACACAACAGTTCCCAGCTTGTGCTCAATAACAGCATCCAAATTTTGTATGTGTTTAGCCTGCCTTATACCCAAGACAATCAGCCTTCCCAACGTGCAGTGCAGAGACATCATTCTTCCTCATCGTCTCCCCATCCTGGGCAGGGCCAGCACTGTGTTTGAGCAAATATGCTCGATTACAGCTGTAACCCCTGGCTGACACCATGGTGTAGAGAGAGATACAGGAACTGATCTGTGGATTTGCTGCTAGAATCAAGCTCCTTCAGAAATAGCCACGAGGTGGATGATCTCACATTGTGAGTAATCCCCTGTGCTGATAACTGAGAACTGATTACATTTGTTAATTGCTCTCCCACCTTTCTCAACATCTGAATGTCAGGGTTGGTTCTAGGAAGCTTAAAGTAGCCTGAACTTCAGGACTAAAATCTCCATTGTTTTGGCATCATCTGAAGGTGGAAGTTGTAACATGCATGGGAAAGTATCTCCTAGTTTAATCCCCCCATAATACACCTGAAAATGCTTGAGATGTCCGTTCATGCAAAAGTGCTTCCTATCTCTTTGTTTTTTACCTAAGATGAATGAACTTGTTGAAGTGCAAGAGACTGCCTGAAGAATTCAGAGGCACTCCCAAAGACAGCTAACACCACTGGCTTCTGAGATGGCAGCCACAATCTTATTCCACTAAGGTCTTTTGTTCAGAAGGGCACAACCTATGGTGTCCCCTTCAAGGAAGTAGTGTTTAGGAGGCATTAAGCATTGCAATAATTGTGAAACAAGCTACTCTCTATCTGTTGGTTGCTTCCCAGAAATCACTTTTTTGGCTTATCTTCATGGATGCCTACTCAGCTGGCTCTTCTCCAGGCACCAGGCTGTGCAGCATGTTAGTAAATAGCCACACCTGAACTGCTTAGAAGTCTTCAATGGGATCCTGTTCAGTCAGAAGCTTTATTTGTTCCCGCCCAGTTTGTCCCACGCAATGTGGTGTGGCAAAGCAACAAGCCAGGATATTTCCTACCTGTCCTGTCTCACCTCATTCCCTCTTCCCACCAATTTCAGCCATTACACTTTTCCTTTTCCTGCTTTCCCTGTGGCACAGTTCCAAGCAGGCGGCATCTCAGCTTTACATCCTGCTCCTCATCGCTAAGCTTCAGCACAGAGGAGACGCAGGGCCCCGTGGGAAGCGAGGAACAGGAGAAAAACTGACTGCTGCCAACAGGGAAAAAAAGACTGATGTCCATGAGTCTGATGACATTCTTCTCATTAAGAGAAGGCCTTCTTATGGCTTCTCCTTCTCACCAGTAGTCCTGCTCTCCCTTGGATGTCTTGATACAATTCAGCTTTTGTGCAAGTAACATAAAAACTGAGGAGAGTTATTTACTGTTATCACAAGGCACACCTGGGCTCCCTCGGGTGTAGGACAGACCTGAACTAGTACATTTTAAGGGAGCAACAAATGACATGGTTAAATCCTGCCGAGTCTTAGTTTTCAATAGGAAAAACCAAATCCTTACTTATAAGGTGAGGCTAAAAATCTTTAAAAAACAATCAGGTAAAACAGGGGCAAAAATAGTCCTAAGGATAATCCCCACTTCTCAGAAAGCTGAGTACGAGCACATGACCTCAAAGTGCTGTGCTGTTTGGCAGGACCTTGGACTAGTCATGCCAAGAGGTGACATCTCTTCCTTTTTCCTGCATCCAGTGATAACATTTTAAACTCCAGCAGTAATTTATTTCAATGGTAAGTGCTCTAATGGGCCAAACAGGGAATAGAATGGGAGTTCATTACCATAAAGGCAAAAGAAATTAGGATGGTCCTTTAATGCGATCTTGCTACTGGTGGACATGAAATGGTTACCAGTGTCCTCAGAATTATTGCTGTGCCACAGTTGGCAGCAAGCACTCAGAATGCAATCGGTCTTTCCCAAAGTTGACACCCTTTATCTTCACCTTATCTGCTCCCTAATAGTTGACTTTGTGCATTTTTTTACTGAAACCAAAACAAAAGTCTCTCTTTAAAGGAGTGTTTTTTGCTGAATGTTTCCTGCCTTTTCAAAGAGCTATAACTAATCGCTTTGCAATTTCAGATTCCTCCCTTTTAGCACAGTTAAAAGTAGTTAGCAGTTCTCTGCTGCCAACTCAGTCTTTGTGGACCAGTTTGCCATCACATACCTGGAGTACAGGATCCTGTTTTAGCCCAGCTCGCCTCTTCTGCTCAGTGAAACACCAGCTAGTTCTTTCTAGACACAAAAAGAAGAAAACCAGTCCTGCTGACAGTTTTGCTCCTGCTGCTGCCCATCCAGTTTCCAGGTGCTCTCTTCAACTCTTGTGCAGACTTTGGGATTGGGAGGTGAGGAGGAGAGGCTTAGCACAGGAGTCATCCCGGCCGGAAGGGGTGGGGACAGCTCATGCAGAGAGGCAGGGTGCAGCAGGCTCCGCATCGCTTGCCTTTCACCCTACCTTTTACTTATTCATTATTTAAGGAGTGTGCAAAGCAAGATGCACACAAACACTATACTGCTCTTATTTTTTTATATCTCTAAATATATGTAAATTCTAACAAAATAGTTCAGAGATGTTGAAACAAGGCTGCTGAGTCTTATTATCAGCACACTTCAGTTTTCTGGGAGAACTTCCCTTTCAGACCTGTACACTACAAAGTGAATGATGTGTGTGATGCAACCGTTTAAGATACTGCAGAATCTTTACACCACAGCATTCATAGCGAAGGCATTTAGCATCAGTGGTGCATTTGCTGATGCATTGTTAAATTCAGAGATGTATTTTTATAGTACAGTCATGCACTTTTATTGTTCAGAATAAAAGTCTTTAATGGAATTTGTGCCAAATTAAGATTAATCCATGCTGGCAAACTTGCAGCATAAAAACATGGAAGTTTCCCTAGCACTCAAAAGAAACATATTACAGCCACACCCACAAGTATTCCCAACAAGTCCAAAAGTGTTCCAGGTTATTTTTGGTTAGACTTGCTTTCAACAAGTTAAAAACATTTGAGTCTGAGCTGGTTGTTATTGATGGTGGCTCATTGAAATTTTCCGTTCCTATTTCCATAATGGCCTTGTATGCAAGGAACTTAGCCCTCAGGCTGATGCCTACTATAGCTTTAGTTTTTCTTGATGTCTGCGCATTTAATTTCCTTGATGTGTGTATGCTGGGGGGGAGGAATGAGAGAGACCAAAGACCTCAAAGAAAATGACAATGTCATTTCAAGTCAAAGATCAATAAAGAAATTTTGATCCTAAGTATATATGACAAACAAGTCCCGCAGTCACTCTGTAGATGCTCAGCAGTACTCTGTGTGGTAGTGACCACTGTGTAATCTGAGGACTATGTAAAACAGGTGATGGCTGGTTTCAGTTCACCAAAATTCAGGTATTTACAATGAGGATGTCTACATGTCAGCAAGGTGACTACACTCCCACAGTTGTCATCAAAATTTAGGGTGTGATTCACACTCAATGGGTGTCTTCTTTAGAATGAAATGGATAGTCCCCTAGATGCCACCACTTGTGCTCATCATGGAGTTTAATGGCAGTCTACCCACCTAGTGCAGGTGTAGATTGCTGTGCTGAGTGCATCATCACTCAGGTAAGATAAGTCCCACCTCTGTGTGCTGTGGGAGCCACACACCACTCGAAATTAAGGTTTGTCACGACCTGACAGAGGGTGTTTGTCCTGTCATACCTGTCAGTAGCCTTGCACATCAGGATTGTAAAAGAAACCATTAAAAAGATTGCTTGTGTTGCAAGGGAGGGAGTGGGGAGAGTTCACTGAAAAGATCCCATTTTTACTTTGATATTAACAGCATCTTGCTTGAGCTTGCCTAACCCGACCTGAGAGGGCATGCTGTACTCAGATCTACAAGACCAAAATACTGTCTTCCTACCTTGCCTCTGCAGAACTTGGGTCCATCCAAGCTGCGGTCCCCTGTGGAACAGATCGGGCCAGCAGAAGCAGACATCTGATCCCACATGCATGTCACAACCGAGTCCTGTCTTTCTGCCCAGCATCTCTGATTGGGGGTGGTTAGGGTGAAAGGAGACCAAAGGACTCACTCTGCTGTAATGCAAGCCTTTGCCTACACACTGTGATTATGTTTGACCTGCAAATCCTAAATCATTTAGATCTCACATACTTGAAGTCTGTCTCTTTCTCTCTAAGATATAATCACCTCTGTAATGGACTCAGTATTATGGAGTTCATTGCATCTGTGCATGTCCCACAGTCTCAAGCATCTTACACATTTATTTTTTTAAGCTTGCTGTGAACATCTCTGGTTTTAGGGTTTAAAAAGAAAAAGAAAGGAAGAAGACAAAGAAGGGTTGGAGTGAGCACAACAGATGCACCTGTTCAAACACACAGTGGTTGAATTTCTCCTTCACCTGAAACACACAGCTTTTTTTTGTTTGGTTTTATTTTTTTTTCTCCCCGAAGGTTTGCACCAATACTGCTCCAATTGCTTCTCTTGGTTTTATAGAAATGGGTGTGGAATAAAACCTTAAAGTAAATTCTCATGACTGTTGGCTGCGTTTTTAGCTGTATGTTAACATAAGCAACAAGATCGTAGGACATGCAAGCCTGTTGTCCCGAGGCAAAATAGAAAAGTATTCCCTCTCAGACAACTACTGATAGATAAAACCCCAGAAAGGCAAGTACTCTGCTGGTATCTAGTGCAGAAGTGAAAGAGTCCAACAGAGAGACCAACGGACAGGCTTAAACATGCCCCTTTTACTGTCACCTGGTACAGTATTTGGAGTGCTTCTGGTAGCAGTAGACTTGTCAGAAAGTTATGATTACTAATGTTATATTTATGTTGTGAAAAACCTGTTCAAAGCACCTATGATAAGTGATGCTCTGCTTGCAGCCTAGAAGCTGCAGATGAGGCCAGAGGGATGGTGAGGACCCCTCTCCTCTTGCATGGGTCCTGCTGGCAACAGCAGCCCTGCTAAGGAGTTACCACCACTGAGGGTACTTTGTGAGGAGCTGGCAGAGAGGCTCTCAGGAAGGGTTAGCAAAGAGGCATGGTGGGATGGGGTCTGAACAGCACAGCTCAGCGAGGCCAGCTGTAACAACAGTGAGGGCTCCATATCCAACACCTGCCCTGAGAGCAAGAGGCATCCTTTGGGAGTGGGGTGGCTACAGCAGGGGAGCATAGCTAGTCCATCTCACACATCATCACTGAAAAGAGAGCTTAATAAGTGGGCTTATAAGATGGAGTTGGGTTTGGGGGTTTTGCTTCTGTATGTTGCTCTGTATGTTGATTCCTTTTCCTCCATCTAGTAAAAGGCTGCGTATCTAAACTTATCTACTGAGTCATGACTTTGGAGGGAAGAGAAACAGCTTAACAAATCTGATTTCATTTTCCAGGTTTTGGCTTCAGCCTCTAGTTAGTGCTTGAGTAAAGACCCTTGGAAACTGGGCCAGCTCTTGTTATGGCAAATCAAGGCTTGGCAGAAGGTTTACATGTACAGATACTTTCACTGTCATTGGTGAAAACTAGTCTCACACTTGAAACAATTTTGTTCTTTACCATTTATTTACCTAGCGTGGTACTCTGGAGTTTATGTCTGCCTTTGCCTGGAGCATTAAAAAAATCTCCAGGAATTCTCTGATTCAGTTTGAAGTGAGGCATATGTCTGCTCTTTCCCATGCTTTCCCATGTGTCTAAGAAGAAAGACTCCTAAGTCTCCTCTGTGGGAGTGACCTTATCTGCTTCATCTGGTGCTGGCAGGCACCGCCGCGTTCCTTGCACTAAGCAGAGCACCCACCATTCCTCACAGGGCACCAGGACCCAGGCCAGGGCAACTGCTCCTTCTTTGTTATTAATCTTCGTATCTTTTGCCATGCTCCCACTCCCCTGCATTTCCACTTGCTGCTAAAAAATAGTGAACTCGATCTGTCGTCATCTCTCCCCTTTTGCTATCTCCCCCTTGCATCTGTCCCCTTCCCTGGCTTTCCACTCTGCTTCATTTCTGTAAGTTATTTCAAGCCACTGGTGTCAAGTGGTTTCTGGTTCTCCCTTTTAATGTCCATCTGAGTGTCCCATTTTTCTTCTGGGCTGGCTAGGGTCAGCTCTCAGAGTACACAACTCCTTTCCTCCCTAAAATCAAAAGTATGGCTCTGACCACAGGGACAGAAGGATGATCAGCAAAAAAATGTTTTCAAATAAGTATGTTGCTAATTTGCTTGTTGGCATGTAGAACTGGTTGACATAACAGCTTCTGGGTTTCTCATGCCTGGTTTGGATAAATATTTACCTAAAATAAATTGTGACTGGTTAGTCTCAAATTTCCTATTTTTGCTGAAAGAGCCTGTGGGATTTCAGAGGGTGTGTTTTGTGAACTTTATAGAAAAAGGGTGGAGTAAAACTGTAATGATGCCAAAACAATAACAGGAAAAGTATTTTAATATTGCAGGTGACATGCAAAGAGGCGTATGAAAATTACCTAACACTGTTCAGGTGTTTCTAGGTTATTCAGTAGCTCATCACTTTATTAAGAAACACTTCAAACGGAATTTTGGTATAAGGCACATGACTCCGAATAATAATGAATATTAATAACAATATATAAGGAAAACAGTATATTTTGGAGCAATGGCTCCAAAATAGGTACCCCGGATCAGATGCTGCATTACTATTGCAATGAACAATATCAATAGAGACATAAGCAAGACAATAGAGTTAAGATTACATGGATAATTGCATGGATTATGGTCTGATTTCCTTATCTAAAACCCTGAACATCTATTTTATGCATGATTTAAGAAGATGTCTATTATTTTTTCTTACTAAATATTTTGTTTTCTTCTGTAAAACTACAAAAATTTTGAATCAAGAAATTACTAAAAAGTACTTTTCCTTTCAGTTATCCACCATTCAGACAATCACCTTCAAGGACGAAGTAATTCCATGTATTTAGTCATTGAAATTTGAATTTTGTATGCAGAATTTTCCCCATAAAATGTTGATTTTAAAATAGATTTATTTGGTCTGTCTTGCTCCAGGGCACAAGTACTTTTTTTTCTTTTCCTTTTCTTTATTTGGTATGAGTTATCTCATACAAAACTCATCCAATGTTCATTTTATATTTCAGGAATTTTCTGGGATTAATCAGCTAGAAGGGGGTAATTTTGTTTGCTTGTAATTGGAGCTGTGATTGTGCTAAAATATAAACACAATTTTGGTCTTCAGTACAGATAAGTTGCCTTGGATAAAAAGCTGCTCTTTGTGCCAGTAGAATTTACCCCACTTTTCAGAAGAGGCAATTTTCATGAGCAGAAGTCTGGCTTCTCCTCTGTAAACTCTTAGTGTGCACTTGAACAGTTTAATCTGGCCGAGATTTTAAAAAAGATCCTTTTTAAAGCCAAGAGCACCCAAAAATCTCCACTGACATATGATCCCCCACAGGTTGTACAACTTCTAGATGACCACTATGGTCTTTTTTCCTAACTGGAAACAGGGAAAATGTTTGGTACTGTCACCAATTATTGAATTCTGGCAAAAAATTACTATACTGAATCAGTGTTTTAAACTACAAAATTTTAAAGCTCCAGAGCTCCAGGGAAAAAAAACCAAAACTTTTCCCCATGTTTGCTTGACTTCTGCAAACATGTCTACACTTAGTAATCTTGGTCTGGATCCAGGCAGCTTTGGACTGTATCCCACAAAGCAATACAGACGCCCAAATGCAACATCAAAGCAGCAAGTTGAAGGAAAGTAAATAAAAGAGCTTCTAATTATGTTACAAGGTAATTACCATACATAAATAAATTCAGAGCAATTAAGGTACTTTATTAAATAAATTTCCAGAGAGCACCTGTTCTTACCTTTTTTCTTAAAGCAAAATAATGAACTTTGACCTAGCAGAAAGAAATTACGTTTCAGTGTAATCCTGCAAATGGTTGAGTCTGTGCTGAGAGTGAGTGTACCTACTCTACAGTCTCTCCCAGTTTAGCAAAATCAGTCTCTAAGAGCCCCTGAGCATACAGTGAAATAAACACATCATGGAGGATCTCAGAAGACAGAAAGGGTCTGGGCAGGGAAGGGGCCAGCCCACCATGTGTCTCCTGCCCAGTGCTGCCCAGGTGGGCACAGGCAGGCACGCGGGCAATGTGCATTACATGTGGGAGGCAAGGCTTGGGCCAGGGAGACAAACCCAACTGCAGGCACTGCCCACCCTGCCTGGTTCAGAGAGGATGTCTGCTGCGTGTGGCATCAAATGCAGCAGTGTGGAAGCAGTTGTCTCCCCCTGCCCACCCAGACAGCTGGCCCTGCCCACCTGGAGAGTTAAAACTTTTGCAAGGGCTGTTTGTGCCAAAGCAGCTGTGCCCACAAGGAGTGAACTCCCAAGCTCGCTCTACCACAGCTCATTTGTGAACTAGTGAGTTTCAGACTGGAGGTTTCAGCAAGGAGAAAGCATGAGCTTAAGCAGGAAACTTCAAGGCTTTACCAGATTCCCCTAAGGGCTGATATTAGCACCTCCAGCCCTAACAACTGCTAGCACACTGCTTCCTTCTGGTCTGAAACAAATGGATCTCCATTGTTTGACAAGATCTCAGAAAGCTGATAAGTGATGGGCCATGAGGGAAAAAGCTTAGGGGCACCTTACTGAATCCATCGCAAGGTTCCTCACTAAGGCGCCTTGATTTTCCCCTTTTTTCCCCAGGAAGCTATAGAGATGATGGCCTGTCCTGTACCTGACACAGCAGCTACCAGCAGGCAGGCCCCTTCCAGAGCCCTGTCTTGAGCTGCAGCTCAGACCTCAGGCCAGGTTTGACTGTTCACTACAGCCTGTTCTCCTGGTTCAGAAGGAAAAAAACAACCCAAACCTGAAACCCTTCCCCAGCAAGCTGAAATCAAATCCCCAGTCACCTGCCTGTCTTCAAAGAGACCAGCAGTCTGCACCACAACTTATTAGCTTCCCCAAATCTCACAGCTTGCTTGTAGGTTTGCTTGGGGAGCTCAAATAATTTTTTTGAGAGAAATCACCACTTGCCTCTACCAAGCCAGACCCCGGTGGGTTTCCTTTCCTCCTTGTGCAAACCTTCTTGTAAGCCCAGATACTAACAACAAACAAGTTCTCCAGGGTATGGGTGATCTTCCAGCTTTTAATCTGGATAAAGAGGGGGAGAGAAAAAAGGGAAATTGGCCATCTTCTCCACAGAAGGAATTCATGGAGCCTCTACCGTAACATACTCTTTCTCATGGGAAAGTGATAGATTGACATTAATGGGATAGCATTTGTCTGAATATCCACACAAAAAATAAAACTTTGATATAAAGGTGATAGGAATAACACTGTGGGAGGAAGTCTTGGATAGGCTGGTCCTGAAGGAAGGACCCAGGACTTTCTATCCAAGACATATGCCCTCAGTGCGGCCTTGAAGATTTAACATAAATAGGCTGTGTCAGAGATCCATGTTCAAGCTACTGCTCCACAATGCTCATCCGTGTGGAGACTGCCATACCCACATGGCTACTTCTTACCCACTGCCTTCTCTGGGAGATCCTGCCTTTGTACAGCTACTTATATTTTTGTGTGAGCCGGAACCAGAAGCCTGATTCCACTTGTTCCAGACACCAGTATACTACTAGCTATTCCAGCATTCCCTCTCTGGTTTTCAGCAAAAATCAGTGCCTGCTGCTGATCTTTTTCCCTGAAATTTCTTCAAAAGTGGCACCAAAACTGAATTTTGATCACATGGATTTTGCTGATGATATGTATTTATCCTTAAAAAAAATAAATCAGCCAGTTCATTTCAGTTCCTCAGAGTTAAAACCCATGGTTTAGCTGAACACAACCATTTCTGTATATTATGCAATAATCATAAGTTCTTCCCTGTGAGAAAAGATGTAAATGCCAATGTTTTCAAATATAAAGCTCTGAGAGTAAAATGAATTCCCAGGAACAACTACTACATATTACGTGAGTTGAGAGCAAACAGTAAGCATGGCATGACTCAGAAGAACAGCGATGAAACTGCACATTTCTCAGTGAACTTGTGGATTATGCAAATAGATTCAGAAAATAAACAACAGACTCCTGCCTTGGCATTTGTAATTAGAGCTCTTCATTACCATGCAAGATGATTTTATAATATAGGTTTGTTAAAAGGCCTGTTTTATGTTTTCTGCTTTGATGGGATTAAAAGGTTTTGTGAAGTTTGGGAAACAACCAGTTTCCCTAAATGCAAACTTGATTTTGCACATTTCACCTGGGTGCAGTTCAGAGTAATTTTTGATGTGTTTCTGTTCATCTTTCAGGCAGCTGAACTACTGGCAGTTGTCTTGTTTACTTCTGAAAACCTCCCAGAGAACCTGCAGACTTCAAAGGCTATTAGGAACTCTCCATATTCTTTAAATATGGTATCTTTTTTGAGGAATTCATCTTTCTGTGATGTCCCAACAGCAGCTGAAAGTCAACAATTATAACCACCTTGTCACACTTTTAACTTTCTTTTCCTTTGTACTAAATGGCTCTCCCTTTATATTAAATGCATATTTTAAAAAGAAGATTTTTTTTTTCTGAAAACAAGAAAAATACGGGTCTTGATGGCTTCAGACTTAAAAAACACCCAAGCAAGGCGGAGATGCTGAAGAAGAAGCCAAGCTCAAGAGAAGCTCAGAAGAGCCAAGCCCCTACAGGTCCTGGTCCTGCAATGCATACCACTTTCCCAAGGCCCCATTCACTTTATTCCCTGGGCTCCAGCAGGGACTTTGATTTGTCCATGGAGCACAACACTTAACACATATGGCAATTTTCTAAGTACAATGGATTTAGGATGGATACTCAAGTGAGTAAAAATTTGTATCTTTCAGCTTCCAACTCTCAATAAAATATTGTCATATTAAATACCTGAAAATGAGTAGGCAAAGCATCTTATTGAGTGTCTGTGATATGTGATACTAAAGTGCAGGACATTAGTAACTACCTTTAAGAAACTGACAGAGATCAATATAGCAACTGGAATACAGCAAGCAGGGAAAGCGTGATGGAAAAGTCATTGAACTATCATTACATTTTAGTAAATGGCTTGTTGCTCTGCATATTATAAAGATGGGTTTTCAAAACCAGAAAGAGGTCTTTGATATCTTTCTAATGACATGTCTTTCTAAATTAACCCTTTTTTGGTAAGGATGGCTGATCTGGGATTGATCCTACATCTAAAATCTAGAAGCCGATCCAAAGTGTACTGCATGATCATACACGATCCAAGAACATTTCAGATATAAACATGAAAGATATATTAACCTAAGTACATCAACATATGTACATAAGCATACATATTCAAAACCCAATTTTGGACTGCAGTGAGAAAATCTAAAGCAGAAAACCAAGCGCAAGCTGTCTT